>NC_041383.1:61495866-61549513 GCF_002162155.2 Triticum dicoccoides
GCGTCCATGGGTGGGTGGCAGGGCGCCGGCGCCGGCGCGCGCGGGGCGTAGGAGGAGGAGAGGAGAGAGTGCGGCGCGAGCGCTCGAGTGTGCCGCGCGCTGTAGCGGTCGCCCGAAATACACCACGCGGGAGAGTGTTTTCGACCGCGCGCCCAACTCGTTATAGCGCGCGCGCCATTTTTGCGCGCCCGCTGGAGCGCCCCGCCGCGTTGTGCGCGCGCTAAAACAGACTAATTTGCGGCGCGGCGCTAGTTTAGCGCGGCTGTTGGAGATGCTCTTAGGTTTGTTGAGCCGGCTCAGCGCGAAAAAGATTGGTCCCCTCTGAAATTTGCGCGATTCACCTTCCTGATCACATAGAAGGTCGCCACATGTATTCTGTTTTTATTTTTTTATTTTTTATTTTTATTTATACTTCCAAATATTCTAAATGAATATATTACAGAAAGCACTTTCCATAAAACACTGGAAAAAAATCTTGACCAAGCATTTAAAAAATGTTTAAAATATATAGAGAAAATGTTTCTCATGTATATATGAAATGTATAGAAAAAATATAAAATGTGCGTGAAAAACGTTGACCATGTATTTAAAAAACCTTAGTCTAAACATTTGAGAAGAAATGTTAAACAAGTATTTGAAAAAAGTTAATCAAGCATTTGAAAATTTTAATTGCGTATAGGAAAAATGTTGACCATTATTCAAAAAAATTTAAACTTGAATTTGCAAAATGTTAAATGTGTATCGCAAAAATGTTGACGATGTATTAAAAAATGTTAACCTTTTATTTAATTTATTTAATGTGTGTAGAAAAAATGTTCACCATGTTTTCAAAAAATGATTATCTTTTATTCATAAAATGTTAAATGTGTATAGATAAAATGTTGACCATGCATTCAGAAAATGTTAAACTTGTTCTGATTTTTTTACATGTGTATAGAAAAAATGGTGACCATGTATTATAACAATGGTAAACTTTATTTGTAAAATGTTAAATGTGTATAGATAAAATGTTGACCATGTATTCAGAAAATGTTAAACTTGTTTCTGATTTTTTTACATGTGTATAGAAAAAATGGTGACCATGTATTATAACAATTGTAAACTTTATTTTTAAAATGTTGTCTATATAAAAAATGTTGACCATGTATTAAAAAAATCTTAAACTCGTATTTTAAAAATAAAGCATTTAAAAACTCGTATTTTGACTTTATCCTGTTTTTTCCCCTTCTTTCTTCTTTCTGTTTCTTTTTCATTTTTCATTATGTTTTGGTTTTTCTGATTTTCCCTTTTTGTTTCTTTCCATGAAATATAAAGGAAAAAATAATTCCAAAAATTGTTTGGTATTTTCTAAAAATGTTCAAACATTGCCAATTTTGTTCGTATTTTTACAAAATGTTTGTGTTTTCCATGTTTCGTTCTGAATTTCAAAAAATATCCCTGTGTTTCAAATTTTTGTTCGTTTTTCCCTTTGTTTTTTTTCTTATTCAACTTTTTGTCAGAAATTTCGAAAAATATTTGTGATTTGATAAATGTGGTCAGAAATTTCGAAAAATATTTGCGATTTGATAAATGTGGTCATTTTCAAAATAAAATTCAAAAAAGTGTTCATATTGTTGGATAATTTTCTGGAATTTTTGACAAGGTTTCAAATTTGTTCATTAATTCCAACAAATTTCACATTTAAAAAAATATCGGTACTTTCATAAAATGTGCTTGTTTTTGAAAATTTATTCAGAATTTTATAAAATGTTGCTGTTTTTTTTTGGTAAGAATCGTATATTTGAAAATCGTTTGTGTTTTCAAAAAAATCTTCATAAAATGGGCAGAACAACAGGGACTTTTCATTAAATGAGCAGAACAACAGGGACTTTTATGCATAATAAGCTGCAAACATGAAATACCTCATCGGGTTCTCAAAAAAAGAAAAAAACTCAGGGCTTAGCGCTGAACAGGAGGACTCCTCCGCCGGGATCGTGTTCATGCATGTTTGTTGCAGCGTACGCGAGTTCCCAGCGATCCACAATTCGAGGCGTGGTTTCTGCTGGATTCAGATTTATTTGCTGCGTCACCCTCGGCTAGCTGCTGATAATCTGCATGATCTTCTCCGTCAATCAAAGCTTTATTAGCAATTCGTGCGTACGTCTTTCCATGGAGGACGGGAGGATCCAGACCACGCCGAATCTGCCGCAGGACATCTTGATGGCCATCTTCGCCGCGTTTGAAATCCCCGACCTCCTGCGTGCTGGCTCCGTATGCTCCTCCTGGCGCTCCGCCTGCGAAACCCTGCGCAACCACGGGCTGTACAACCAGTCCCAGACGCCATGCCTGCTCTACACCTCCGAGTCCGACGGCGAGAGCACCGCGCGCCTCTACAGCCTCGCGGAGAAGAAGGCCTACAGGCTGACCCTCCCGGACCCGCCCATCCGCACCAGGTCTCTGATCGGGTCCTCCCCTCAGGGCTTGCTGGTTACGGTCGACGACAGATCCGAGATGCACCTTCTCAACCCCATCACCGGTCAACAGATCGCCCTCCCATCGGTGATCACCATCCGGCAGGTGAGCCCCGTATACGATGACTCCGGCGTCCTCCACATGTACAGATACTCGTCCCACACCAGACATACTGTTCTCGCTCTGCCAGCAAACCTTGCTCTTAGCGAGCTGCGGCACCAGCTCCATCACAAGGCTTTTGTGTTTCCTCTTTCCGATGATGATGCATCCTCATCCTCAGCAGCAGCAGGAGGACACATTGTGGTGCTGATCCACAACCCGTCTCGCCAGCTCTCCTTTGCAAGGGTAGGGGCCGAGAGCTGGACCTGGTTGCCACCACACACCTCCTATGACGACTGCATGTATAAGAATGGCCTCATTCATGCGGTGACTTCCAAGGGAGAAATCCATGGCTTCGATCTTGCCAGCCCTGCCCCTGTGGCCAGCATGAAGATCATTATGGAGGGACCATTGACTTATAGATATCTTATTAGTATGTACATCATACAAGCCCCATGGGGTCATCTTCTACAGGTTTGGAGAAAATTTGGGGGTTGTGATTTAGGAGATACACCCCAGTCATCTGTGTTTTGGATTACAGGCAAAATTAGAGTATATAAAGTTGATACAGTGGCGAATGAACTCGAGAGAACCAGTTGCTTGCGCGGCCATGCGTTGTTCCTTGGGCATAATCAGTCGCTTTGTCTTAGTACCGAAGAATACCCGGCTCTTAAGGCGAACCATGCCTACTTCACCGACGATTGCAGATATTGGACAATGGGACTTCAGAATAATCGCCGTGATATGGGAATTCTCAACTTGGATGATAACAACAGCGAGGAACTTGTGTCTCCTCACCTTTGGTCCAACCGTCCAGCCCCCATATGGATTACACCAAATCTCAGGGAGATAAACTTTAATTTGGATAATTAGTGTGGAGTTCTTCCTTTTGTAAGAAAAAAAATCATCTAGTTCGTTAGTAATGGTGATGGTTCCTCATCTGGGTTTTACTATATGTACACTCCCGAAATTTCAAAGAGAATGCTGCAAGTTTATTCTACTTCTTGTGTAATTATCTGTTTTTCTTCTTGTAGTTCTTTGTTTTTCTTTTTGATAATTCCTTTTGTTTCAAACACAAGCCGATTCAATTGTCCGAGAGGTCTTGGTCTTGGATCTTAGGTATATATTTCATTATTAGTACTCTTGTATGGAGATAATCCCCGCGTTTGATCGTTTTATGCCAGTCTTTCTTCTTAGCCAACGGCCCAACACACATAATAGGCCAGAGAAGTATAATGCAAACATGTCGTGCGAAAAATCTGATGATTAAACTTAAGAGGTGATTTGTGCGGCTTGCAGTAGTAGACATTTCTTAATGGTCCTTTTACAGTCGTGGTCCTTGTACTCTAATTTAACTTACTAAATCTTCTTACACACAATGACATGTGCCGTCCTGACCACCTCTAGTACCAGAGCAAACGGAGGTCATTGACACTGCCGTCATTGTTGCCATCACCGAGGTTGTCGTCGTGGCTGTCGACGAGGGAATTATTGCATACGTTGTCTTGTCATGCTTCGTCAGCATGCCTATAGCCAACGTCGTCGTTGGGGCCTTGTTCATCGCAGGTTCAAGTCTTTCCTGTGCCTGTCGTCATGGAGGAGGATCTACACTGCTCAAATTTAAGGAGGTGGGGAGAAGTTTGAGGAGTAACTCCTCAAATTTTTAGAACTAAACTTCTGAGGAAATGGTTAGGTGGGAACTAGCTGAAAGTTTAGATTTCAGGGAGTTAAAGATCTAGAGAAAGGACCAGAGATGCTCTGAATTATGAAACCGGGTGTCCCAACCCCTCAAATTTGAAAAAAGAAACAAGCAAATAAATTCTAGGCCACTTAAACTTCCTACCGTCTTAATACTGTAGATGCACTATTTAACTGTTGGTAATGCAAACCTAAATTAGGAAAGAAAATCTCTGGCTTCACAACCAAGATCAACAACATTATTGACGAAGCAGTCCTGGTTCATCACCGGTAGGAAGAGTAAATAACATAAAACTACCACAATTCATGTTAGGATCCCAAAAACTACCAATTTTCAAATTTGAACAAAAAAACTACCACTTTACACGGCTATGCTAACTCGCGCGCGCTCGTTGGAGCGCTCGGTTTCGGACAGCTCCCGATTTGGAAAGTAGACAGTTGTTTTGTTTGAAGATTAGGGGATTAATTAAGGGCGATTACACTACAAGAAATATGTCAACTTGTGACCTTGACTATTGGTCACTGAAAGGTCATTGTTTTTCATTTGCGACCTTTTGTGACAAAAAACAGAAGGTCAAAAGCTGGCAGTCGTAAACTGAAATTAACGACCTTCTCTGTGAGAAGGTCGTGGACGTTTACGACCAAAATATGTCTATTGTTTTGTTTTGGTCACTAGCAGCCTTCCCAGGCCATGTAGGCATCCGACGTGGCAATCTGATGTGGCACAAGAATCAGCCCGGTCTAATTCGGTGTTTATATGGGTCGGGCCCATTAATTCAGCCCATTTATATTTTTTTCCCTATGAAATTTTTGTCAGTTTCATGGACCAAGCCCAACATTGCAGCCTTTTTATTTTTGGGCCATGGCCTTTTAGTCTACTGATTTTCTATTTTTAACTATTATATATTCAAGCTGGTCCCACTAGTCAGATGGGTCCAACCTATCATGTTCATCTCTCAAATTGGTCCCACATGTCAGAAATGTACAAATTTGACAAATTATTTTCATAAGTGGCCTCACTGGACAAGTTTTCAAATCACATACATAATCAATATTTCAAATAGAACAAAGAACGCATAAAATTCATCAAATATACCACTAAATAAATCTATTACAATCTTTACAACACAGATATGCTACAATGAGTTGGACTTCACGGCTTCACACTTGGCATCACACTTCACGGCTTCACACTTGCTTCACACTTCACGACTTCACACTTGAGCTTCTGTAAAGGAGGAACCACCACAATTTTAAGTCTACAATACAACAATTGATACTAATCAAGGATAAAAACAAAAACAAGTAATAGGTTCAAATGAGAAGGCAGCATGAAACTAGTGATACAATAACATGCAGAAAACACTACAATGTAATACTGTTGTAAGTTCATATCAGCGCAAAATCGGCACTATTATATAGAGCAAATGATATGCCCCCTTTTAATAAAACTGTAGTGTATGCTAGTGACAGAAGAACGGATTGTAGTGTATGCTAGTGACAAAACATGGGATAAGACTAATATGATGTGCCAAATTGCCAGCAATAGTGCTTACATGCAGCATCTTCATATTTCAAAACGACCAATAGACTAGTTAGCTGGACTAAAGAAGGCATAGACAGAAACGAAGGTAACATGCATCAAATCAAAAAATAGTAAGCACTAAACCTACATCATATCTACAGTAACATCACCAATCAGGTTGCATGTGTATGCTAGAAATCAAGAATCGAAAGGACTTCAACTTGTTTCGAATATCTTGCCTCTGTTGCTCCCAGTTCAGTAAAGAAATGGTCAAGCAGTGAGCACTTCGCCTCATGGACTTGGCAGTGCACAATAGATTTCGGGATGGAGCATAAATAGAATACCTGGAAAAGAACAATAAAGAGCTATACAGTTAAGTAAGCATCCTTGGCTGTACAAATAAGTGGAGAGAACAATAAAGAGTTATATAGTCTAGAATTTCAGTTGAGAAACAGTAACTTGATGTAAAGTCGCTTGAAAACAGAAAACACCTTACAAGCTTGTGAAGCTTACCATGATTTCAAAAGCATGGGTTATCTAATCTTTTATGCCATCCTCCCAAAATTTGGTTGGATGATTCTGCAACTGTAGTTGTACCCAGCTGCTCAAAATATAAACATATAGATGAGTGCTTCTCACATGTCACCAGAGGTAAATAGCAATACACATAAATGAATGAACAGGGGCATATTCTACATCAAGATGAACCAACAGAGATATATCTTGTATCCTACAACAATCAAGTTAGAAATCACATCCATTTTCTAATTAACCACCACCTAAATATATACATGCACTACTTCAGGAAATTTATGAATAGGAGATGTATTAATAGCAGATTACGAACTAATATACTTGTACTTGATCTAGTTGAATAAATGCAGATTAAGTTCCTGGTACAGCCAGCTCCAACTTATGCTACTAGCTATTGACAGAAAAAACACACAAAGAGAGAGGGGGGAGGAGATCCGGCGACAGTATGGCTACATTAGGCGACCCCGAGGGAAGATCTGGCGCCCCGTGGATTGGTCAACCCCAGGATCTCACGCGCGCCTCCGTTGCCGAGGCCGTCCATCTCGCCCGCGAGCTTGATGGTCCAGGCCCCCACAACAACCAAGTCGTGGTCCATGCGGAGCTCCACCTCTGCACAGCTGATCCATGCTCCAGTGGAGGCTTGGGCTCCACCCTTGAATCCGGCGGCGCCTATAGAAAGATAGTGTAAGCTCTGCTAACAAGAAAAGAAACTTAGGAAAGTCAAACTGGTACAAATCAAATTCAGAAGAGAGTTTACATTATACCTAGCATAGCAAATGAGGATGGCCAAAGCTGAATAAGTTTTTTTAGGAACTATGAACAGTGGGGGAAAGGCCCCCACTGACTTTAAATTAGCAAGGTTGTAGAGTGAAAGCTGAATAAGTTAAGTGGCTCGAATGGTCGGCATCTCTCAGATCCCATAGCTACTGGACATCACGGATGAACTACAGCAAACTAGTTATAGCCACAGGCCACATGTACAAACAATATACTAAAATGGCTTGAAGCTAAAACTAATCGACCATTCATCTTTGGTACAATTTTTTATTATGCAGTACAAAGATTATTATGCAGCATCTAAAATTGGCCACATCCTTAAAGGTTATTATGCAGCATCTAAAATTAGCCAACTCTACAAAACAGTGGAGGAAGCATAGGTCTGAACCCAAACAAATTTACATCAACTAATACACTATATTCCTCCCATAAAGAAAACAATAATATTCCAGTAGAGAGTTAAATCAGTTCATCATGAACTAGCTTCCAACAACATAATATAGGTGAACCCACTAAACTGATGCAAACTTTATGGAAAGTTCCCAGAATTCTGAAGTTGCAACATTTCAAACAGAACTCAAACTGAAACAACTCTTCTGCATTTGATTAGTTTCCGTGTTCTATCAAAGCACACAATTTCCAGGTTCAGTGATTAGTTTACATAGCTGATCAGATGATTAATGGAGCTGGTTACTAAAGTATGTGTGTGAACAGATCTAGTTGATAGTACCTCGGCATCTTAATTAATGAGTTAACTGTTCCCTAAAGTATATAGCACAAAACAACGTCAAAACTATTGGTATACAGATGATTTTGACCTAAACTCAACCAATGATTCAGGCCCAAAAGATTCTACACAGTGAGAGTATAATTTTTGGAGAAATATATATGAACTCCAACTGCATCGGCTTGGAAAAGCTGCTGCTACAGTTGCTGCTCAAGGAGAGGTTGCCGAAGGCCATGAAGATGTTCGTGCACGCCATCACAGAGGTCTTGAGCACGGCGCTGCGCGGGTTCTTCACCGTCTTCAAGATCCCCAGCACCACCTTCTCCTTTCCAATCAACACCCGCGGACGGACGAACGATTCTCGGGTCAGATCCCCAACGGAATAGAGCAGCAATGACAGAGGGGATCGAAGAACTTACAGGATGGGGACGAGGAGGGCGGGGTGGTGGATGGAGAAGCGGTGCGCGTCGTTGAGGGCCTCGCAGACCAGTCCCTGGAGTCGAGCCCGTGGACAACGCGCGGGGCAACCGTGGCGGATCTGGTCGCGCCATGGCGGCCGCCTGAGCCGCCTGACCCTCTTCTCTTCTTCTTCTGGTGAGGGCAGGGGAGGGGAGGGGACTGGAGAGGGTACAGGAGTGGCGGCTGTCAGGGAGATACCGGAGGCCATGGCCACAGGCCGGATGTGAGGGGATCGGCAGTGTGTGGCGGCGGCGGTGACGTGGGAGGGGATTGGGTTGGGTTGAGGAGCAAGGGAGGGAGGTCGCCGGTGGTGATGGGGTTAGGGGAGGTCGCCGGTGGGGGTGGGGTTGGGTGTCGGCGGCGGGATTGGAGATGAATCGGGGGTGGGGACGATGAGACCACCGCCATCGTCACGGCGAAGGCAGTCACCCACGAGGGCGGCCAGCAGGCTTAGCCTGGACGTGCTTGATCTTGGAGAGGATCTCCCGCGGCCGCCATCACTGATGCTGCTGCTAGATCGGAGCTTCGGGGATTCGGGATCAGGGAGACGAAACCCTAGCTGCAGCGGAGGAGGAAGAAGAGCTGGGAGCGGGAGCGAGGTTCAGGTGCAGCGCGAGGGAAGGAGGGCGCCGCCGGTGATAGCGCGAGGGAAGGAGGGTGCGGCGCGAGGGGTGAGGGAGAGGCCAATCTGGATCGGGGACAGAGAGAGGGAGGTGGCGGGCGGAAGGAAGGGAGGAGAGGTGAGAGAGAGGTAGGGTTTGGTGCGGTGGTTTTTTTTTCCTTTCTTTGCATGTACGGATGGATGGACGTTGGATTGCTAGCAATGGATGGTAGGATGTATGCCATCTCATCGATCCGTGCCACAAATGGTTCCACCAATCACAATGAAGTACACACTTTGACGATTTTATAACCATCTAAATTGGTCGTAATCGATTAAATAATATGCTAAATCATGTCACCTATTTTATAACATCATAGAATTAGAAAAAAATAAGAACAATAGCATCGTGTCACAAGTGAGACTTGTTTTTCAGAAAAATAACAAACCTAGAATAATACAAATATCTTTAAAAATTGATCTCAAAAAAGAGTTTTATTTGCAAAAAAAACATTTTCTACCTTTGGAGTGTCGAAAATGGTATATATTTTCTATCTAGGTAAAGCAAACGTCAAGCGTGCGTAGAGTCGTATCAGTGGCCTAGGACTTGAGAGAGTATTTGTTCTACCTTTAGCTCCTTGTTGGGTTCGACACTCTTACTTATCGAAAGAGGCTACAACTATCCCGTATACTTGCGGGTCATCACACTACTAGGGAAAAGCCTATACACAGAAAGTTACTAGTAGCGAGGGTTAAAAACAAAATAGGTGACATGATTTGGTTTACTATAGTACTTAGAGTAGTGATTTTATTTATTATACTAACGGATCTTACCGAGTTTTCTGTTGAAGTTTTGTGTGGATGTAGTGTCTAATCGAGGATGTCTCGATACGAGGAAAAGGAAGAGAGGCAAGAGCTCAAGCTTGGGGATGCCCGAGGCACCCCAAGTAAATATTCAAGGAGACTCAAGCGTCTAAGCTTGGGGATGCCCCGGAAGGCATCCCCTCTTTCTTCAACAAGTATCGGTATGTTTTTGAATTCGTTTCATTCATGCATTATGTGCAAGTCTTGGAGCGTCTTTTGCATTTAGTTTTCACTTTTCTTTTATGCACCATGCTGGTATGAGATAGTCCTTGGTTGATTTATAGAATGCTCATTGCACCTCACTTAAATCTTTTGAGTGTGGCTTTATAGAATGCTTCATGTGCATCACTTATATCATTTGAAGTTTGGGTTGCGTGTTTCTCTTCACATAGAAAACCGCCATTTGTAGAATGCTCTTTTGCTTCACTTATATTTGTTAGAGCGTGGGCATATCTTTTGTAGAAAGAATTAAACTCTCTTGCTTCACTTATATCTATTTAGAGAGATGACAGGAATTGGTCATTCACACGGTTAGTCATTAAATCCTACATAAACTTGTAGATCGCTGAATATGATATGTTTGATTCCTTGCAATAGTTTTGCGATATAAAGGCGGTGATATTAGAGTCATGCTAGTGGGTGGTTATGGATTAGTAGAAATACTTGTGTTGAGGTTTGTGATTCCCGTAGCATGCACGTATGGTGAACCGTTATGTAACGAAGTTGGAGCATGAGGTGTTTATTGATTGCCTTCCTTATGAGTGGCGGTCGGGGACGAGCGATGGTCTTTTCCTACCAATCTATCCCCCTAGGAGCATGCGCGTAGTACTTTGTTTCGACGACTAATAGATTTTTGCAATAAGTATGTGAGTTCTTTATGACTAATGTTGAGCCCATGGATTATACGCACTCTCACCCTTCCATCATTGCTAGCCTCTTCGGTACCGTGCATTGTCCTTTCTCACCTTGAGAGTTGGTGCAAACTTCGCCGGTGCATCCAAACCCCGTGATATGATACGCTCTGTCACACATAAGCCTCATTATATCTTCCTCAAAACAGCCACCATACCTACCTATCATGGCATTTCCATAGCCATTCCGAGATATATTGCCATGCAACTTCCATCATCATCATATACATGACTTGAGAATTCATTGTCATGTTTCTTTGCATGATCGTAAGATAGCTAGCATGATGTTTTCATGGCTTGTCCATTTTTTGATGTCATTGCTACGCTAGATCATTGCACACCCTGGTACACCGCCGGAAGCATTCATATAGAGTCATATCTTTATTCTAGTATCGAGTTGTAATATTGGGTTGTAAGTAAATAAAAGTGTGATGATCATCATTATAGAGAATTGCCCCATAAAAAAGGGGGGGAAGGCCAAAGAAGCCTAAATAAAAAAGGGGGCCAAAGAAGCCCACCGAAAAAAAGGGGCAATGTTACTATCCTTTTTCCACACTTGTGCTTCAAAGTAGCACCATGTTCTTCATATAGATTGTCTCCTATGTTGTCACTTTCATATACTAGTGGAAATTTTCATTATAGAACTTGGCTTGTATATTCCAACGATGGGCTTCCTCAAATGCCCTAGGTCTTCATGAGCAAGCAAGTTGGATGCACACCCACTTAGTTTCTTTTGTTGAGCTTTCATACACTTATAGCTCTTAGTGCATCCGTTGCATGGAAATCCCTACTCCTCACGTTGATATCTATTGATGGGCATCTCCATAGCCCGTTTATACGCCTAGTTGATGTGAGACTATCTTCTCCTTTTTGTCTTCTCCATACAACCTCCACCATCATATTCTATTCCACCTATAGTGCTATGTCCATGGATCACGCTCATGTATTGCGTGAAAGTTGAAAAGGTTTGAGAACATCAAAAGTATGAAACAATTGCTTGGCTTGTCATCGGGGTTGTGCATGATGTGAATATTTTGTGTGGTGAAGATGGAGCATAGCCAGACTATATGATTTTGTAGGGATAACTTTCTTTGGCCTTGTTATTTTGAAAAGACATGATTGCTTTATTGGTACGCTCGAAGTATTATTGTTTTTTAAGTCAAATGATAGACTATTGCTTTGAATCACTCGTGTCTTAATATTAATTCCATGATTAGATTTATGATCAAGATTATGCTAGGTAGCATTCCACATCAAATTTTTTTTATCATTTACCTACTCGAGGACGAGCAGGAATTAAGCTTGGGGATGCTGATACGTCTCCGTCGTATCTATAATTTTTGATTGTTCCATGCCAATATTCTACAACTTTTATATACTTTTGGCAACTTTTTATACTATTTTTTGGGACTAACATATTGATCCAGTGCCCAGTGCCAGTTCCTGTCTGTTGCAAGTTTTTTGTTTCGCAGAAACCCAATATCAAACGGAGTCCAAACGGGATAAAAACGTACGGAGAATTATTTTGGAATATTTGTGATTTTTGGGAGGAAGAATCAACGCGAGATGATGCCCGAGGTGGCCATGAGATAGGGGCCCGCCACCCCTCCAGGGGGCGCGGACCCCACCCTCGTGGGCCACCCGTAAGGCGGTTGATGCTCTTCTTTTGCCGCAAGAAAGCTAATTTTACGAGAAAAATCTGGGCGAAGGTTTCAGGCCAATCGGAGTTACGGATCTCCATATATACACGAAATGGTGAAACAGAGCCTGGACAGAACGCAGAAACAGAGAGATAGATCCAATCTCGGAGGGGCTCTCGCCCCTCCCACGCCATGGGAGCCAAGGACCAGAGGGGAAACCCTTCTCCCATCTAGGGATGAGGTCAAGGAAGAAGAAGAAGAAGAAGGGGGCCTCTCTCCCCCTTGCTTCCAGTGGCGCCGGAGCGCTGCCGGGGGCCATCATCATCACCGCGATCTTCACCAACACCTCCATCATCTTCACCAACATCTCCATCACCTTCCCCCTTCTATATTTAGCGGTCCACTCTCCCGCAACCCGCTGTACCCTCTACTTGAACATGGTGCTTTATGCTTCATATTATTATCCAATGATGTGTTGCCATCCTATGATGTCTGAGTAGATTTCTATTATCCTATCGGTTGATGAATTGCTATGATTGGTTTGAGTTGCACATTTTATTATTGGTGTTGTCCTATTGTGCCCTCCATGTCACGCAAGCATGAGGGATTCCCGCTGTAGGGTTTGTAATATGTTTATGATTTGCTTATGGTGGGTTGCGTGAGTGACTGAAACACAAACCCGAGTAAGTAGGTTGTTTGTGTATGGGATAAAAGGGGACTTGATACTTTAATGCTATGGTTGGGTTTTACCTTAATGAATCTTTAGTAGTTGCGGATGCTTGCTAGAGTTCCAATCATAAGTGCATAGAATTCCAAGTAAGGGATGATATGTTAGCTTATGCCTCTCCCTCAAATAGAATTGCAATAGTGATTACCGGTCTAGTAACATAGTCTTGCTTAGGGGCAATTCCATAACTCCTACCACCACTTTTCCACACTCGCCATATTTACTTTAGTTGTGTCTTTATCTAAACAGCCCCTAGGTTTTATTTACGCGTTCTTTACTTTCTTGCTAGCTTCCCCAAAAACACCTAGAAAGTACTTCTAGTTTCATACTTGTTCTAGGTAAAGCGAACGTCAAGCGTGCGTAGAGTCGTATCAGTGGCCGATACGACTTGAGAGAGTATTTGTTCTACCTTTAGCTCCTCGTTGGGTTCAACACTCTTACTTATCAAAAGAGGCTACAACTATCTCGTATACTTGCGGGTCATCAAGGCCCAAGCTCAATGGCCCACTTGGCGACTCGTCCCGTGGCCTCTCTATTCTGGATGATGTCTCCCAAGGGAGAAGAGCTTACCACGGTGATGGGGTGACCTTGGAAGTATTGCTTAATCTTCCGGCTTGCCATGAACACACCATAAATAAGCTTCTGCCAATGTGAATATCTTTGCTTAGACTCAATGAGCACCTCACTGATGTAGTAAACCGGTCGTTGAACCGAATGCTCCTTGCCAGCCTCCTTGCGCTCCACCACAATTGCGACACTGACGGCACGCGAGTTAGTGGCCACGTATAACAACAACGGCTCTCTATCAATGGGAGCCGCAAGGACCGGTGGCTCAGATAGCTGTCTCTTTAAATCTTCAAAGGCAGCATCAGCAGCCTCACTCCAGAAGAAAGTGTCCATTTTCTTCATCATCTGATACAGCGGTATGGCCTTCTCACCTAACCGGCTTATGAACCGGCTTAAAGCAGCAATACGACCCGCCAATCACTGAACATCATTGATGCACGTCGGCTTAGCCAAAGAGGTAATCGCCTTGATCTTCTCCGGATTAGCTTCAATGCCTCTGTTAGAGACCAAAAAACCCCAAAACTTTACCTGCTGGCACGCCAAACACACATTTGGCCGGGTTAAGCATCATTTTGTAGACCCGGAGATTGTCAAAGGTTTCCTTTAGATCATCTATCAGGGTTTCCTTCTTTCTGGATTTAACCACTATATCATCCACATAAGCGTGAACATTGCGCCCAATCTGATTGTGGAGACAGTTCCGTACACATCGCTGATAAGTTGCCTGGGCACTCTTGAGCCCAAACGGCATTGATAAATAGCAGAAGGCTCCAAACGAAGTGATGAAGGCCGTCTTCTCCTGGTCTTTAACTACCATTTTGATCTGATGATGACCAGAGTAGGCGTCCAAGAAGCTCAAACACTCGCAACCTGCAGTAGCATCAATGATTTGATCAATACGGGGAAGAGCAAAAGGATCAGCCAGACACGCCTTATTTAAGTCCGTGTAATCCACACACATCCGCCAGGTGCCATTCTTTTTAAGTACAAGCACTGGGTTAGCCAACCATTCTGGGTGAAAAACTTCAACAATAAACCGGCCGCTAAGAGCCAGGCTACCTCCTCACCAATAGCCCTCCCTCTCTCTTCATTGAACCATCACAGAAACTGCCTGACCGGCTTAAGCTTCAGATCAATATTAAGAGTGTGCTCAGCGAGTTCTCTCGGTACACCCGGCATGTCAGAAGGTTTCCATGCAAAGATGTCCCAATTCTCATGGATGAACTCGATGAGCGCGCTTTCCTATTTAGGATCTAGATTGGCACTGATGCTGAACTGTTTAGATGAGTCGCCCAGAGTAAAATCAACAAGCTTAGTTTCATCGGCTGACTTAAACTTCATCGCCGGGTCATGCTCTGTGGTTGGCTTCTTCAGAGATGTCATATCCGCCGGGTCAATGTTATCTTGATAAAACTTCAGCTCCTCTGCTGCACAAACAGACTCGGCATAAGCAGCATCCCCCTCTTCACATTCTAGGGCTATCTTTCGACTCCCATGCACAGTAATGGTGCCTGTCGGTGTCAAAACCGGCGGATCTCGGGTAGGGGGTCCCGAACTGTGCGTCTAAGGTGGATGGTAACAGGAGGCAAGGGACATAATGTTTACCCAGGTTCGAGCCCTCTCGATGGAGGTAATACCCTACTTCCTGCTTGATTGATCTTGTTGATATGAATAGTACAAGAGTTGATCTACCACGAGATCATAGAGGCTCAACCCTAGAAGCTAGCCTATGGTATGATTGTTGTTGCCCTACGGGCTAAACCCTCCGGTTTATATAGACACCGGAGGGGGCTAGGGTTACACATAGTCGGTTACAACAGGAGGAGATCCACATATCCGCATTGCCAAGCTTGCCTTCCACGCCAAGAGAGTCCCATCCGGACACGAGGCGAAGTCTTCAATCTTGTATCTTTATAGTCTAACAGGCCGGCCAAAGGTCATAGTCCGGCTGTCCGGATACCCCCTAATCTAGGACTCCCTCAGTAGCCCTCGAAACAGGCTTCAATGCTGATAAGTCTGGTGCGCAGATTGTCTTCGGCATTGCAAGGCGGGTTCTTCTCCAAATCCTGAAATCTGTTAAATAATGTCCGGCTTGTCATAAATGCTTGCGCTCCTTGGCTTCTACGCCCCATAATGGCCATCTTCCACGTGTCGAACGAATGCGAGGAGCCAGGGCATTTTTACAGTTAACACCCTGGCTATGTGAACAAGCCGCCTATTTAAAGAGACGAAGATTCTCAGATCCAAATCACACCATCCTTCAGCGAGCATTCATCAGAGCGCGCCCGAGCGAAACCCATTCCAACATGGCCGGTCCGCGCAGCTCCTCCTCTCGCCCCCGTAGCCCTAAGCCCAGAGATTAGATGAAGTGTTCTGTCCCGCATAGTCAATTAGTGGAGCTACAGACTCAGGGATTCCTCCCTCTGGCGTACATGGTGCTGGCTCGAGCCGGGCTTGCCACCTATAATGGCGGAGAGCAAGCGGAGAGTCTTCCCGACCCCTCCAAGGGGGAGCGGGTATGCCTCATTCCTTATTTATTAAGGGGACTCGGATTTCCAATCCATCCGTTCCTGCGAGGACTCTTGGAGTTTTACGGCCTCCAATTGCATAATCTCACCCCTGCCTCCATATTACACATCGCCAGATATGTGGCCATTTGCGAGCTATTCCTGGGCTGTGAAGCCCATTTCGCACTATGGAAAAGGTTATTCTGCCTTGTGCCTCGTACACAGGGAGGCTCTATATTTCAAGTAGGCGGAGCCGAGATATGGCGCATCCTTGGGACTGGATACCTATCCGGTACCCCGAAGAAGACGTCCGAAGACTGGCCTTTAGAGTGGTTCTACATAGAGGATGTCCCCCTTCCGGATCCTGTTCCGATCGGCCTTCCTGAGTTCAACAATGCTCCTCTAAAGAAGTGCCTGAGCTGGCGACCAAGGAGCCCTCAGGAGGAAGATGATAGAGACGTTTCTTACCTGATGGGCCGGATAAAGGTATTGGCTCTATCAGGACTGACTACAACCGAGGTCATGTCAATATGCATTATGCGAGGGGTGCAGCCGCTTCAATATCGAGGCAGCCCCATGTGGGATTTTAACGGGGAAGATGACGCTACCCGCTGTGGCCGTAAGGGGCCGGACTCAGTTGCCGCTCTGACAAAAACTTTGTCCAGTCTATATGAGGGAGAGGAAGAGGAGTTCCTCTGCATCAAGCCACAGGACGGATTCTCCATGTACAATCCTCCGAGCTGGGTAAGCTGCCACTTTTAGTGCCCTTCCCTTCCGCATTTCCGCGATAGATATTTTATTTTACTTGTTCATTGTAGGAGTTGCGCAAGGCAGTAAAGGAGATCAATAGCCCACCTCCGTAGCCAGAGGAACCTGAGCGGTCCCTCGACCCCGACCTTCAAGAGGATCCAAACATATTTGTGGAGCTAATCGATAGGATATTTTCCCAATTAAGCCGTGACGAGGTCATGGTGGCTATTACAGCCGACTATCCGGGGCTACTCCCTGCCTCGCAGGTAAGTGAGACCAGAGGCCCAACCTTTGGGGAGCATATCTTTCTGCGCGCCTCACCGACAGTATATATACGGTGTTTTACAGTGAAGGTCCTTCGGACGCCATGCCGATCCCGTGGCGAGTAGCCAACAAGGTGTACCGGGGTCAGGCAGGCTGAAAAGGAAAGCGGTCCGGACCGAGACGCCAGCGTAGAGGTATGACATAAAATCTTGCCCCATGGGTATTGTCTTTGAAAACATAATAACACCCATGTTTCCCGAAGGAAAAACACTCGCCGGACTATATCCGGAGAGGTTGCCGATCACGCCTCCACTAGTCGGACTCCAGGGCCGGACACGGAGGCAGGGCACGCATCGGACGTTCCTCCTACAGAGGATGCGGATAAAATATCTGCTACAAACTCCAAAGTGGAGAGCGCCATGAACCACAGGCGTCGCCGGTCCGTACTTTGCGACGCGTGTTTCTCCCAAGAGGCATTTGATGCCTTCAATTCAGGAGACGCGTACATACGTGCTGCTCAAAATGGTCTTGCAAGAGCCACGGACCAGTATGTAAAAGATATACGGGTAAGCAAATTTGATGATTACATATAGTAGTAGCCCCTGAGACTTGAAGCAGTTGGCCCAACTGATTTAAGGATCATTGCCTGTGCAGGTTCTTACAGAGAAGAATACCCAATTATCTCAGGAGCTGGAAGAGTGCAAGGCCCGTCTACGGGCAGAGGCCGCATTGAAGGAGTCCGAAAAGGCCCCCTCTGGTAACACCTGCTTTAAAGAATGACAGGTACCATATAGGATGCGGCATGCACATAATTTTGACAAGAAATATTGCAGATGACGCCGGAGTGAATCCGGATGAGCAACATGTCAGACGGCAGCTAAAGGCTGGCGAGCGCATGCTCACATAGGTTAGGCAGGAGAAAAACAATCTCCAAGATGCCAATACCCGGCTGAGCGAGGAACTAAAGGATGTTCGCGCCCAGCTGTTGGACTCCATGAAGGAGAACAAGCGGCTTCGACGCGGCATTTTCAGTAAGTGCTTGAACGAACTTTAAAAAGAGTTCGGCGAAGAAGCCAGCTAACATGGTTATGTCTGTAGGTATGCTGACAGGTCATCCCGTGAATGAGATGCCCGGGTCTGCGGGTGATCTTATACCAGAGCTCTTGCAACTGCACAAACAAGTTCGGCAGGTGATGCAAGGTATTGCCCGGGCCTTGTGGCCATCCGTCTCCCTGCCCGAAGGCCTCGGGGAGCTTGCGGACAAGCTCAAGGGAGCGCGGCGGCGCTTCCGACTATGGAAGATATCGGCCTGCCATCAAGGTGCCAGGGAAGCCTGGGCCATGGTGAAGACGCGGTATACTAAGGCTGACCCAAACCACATGGCCGAGGTCGGACCAGTGGGGCCCGATGGGAAAGAAATCCCTGTCAGTTTAGTGTATGACCAAGTAGAATTAGCCGCCAAATATTCCCAACAGGATTGTAGGCTAGACAGCCTGTTGGATGGCATAGAAGAAGAATTTAATCAGCCTAAGTGACTTTTTAATTTAAATGACATGTATAATGTCTCTAGCCGGATTGTAAATCATTTGTCATGGCGGACCTTTTCACTTCAACCTCTGGACCCGATAGTCCAGAGTGTATCCGAATACCCGCTTAGCTATATAAAAACCGGGGTATACATGGAAACCAGGCGTAGGGGTCATAATTGCTTGAACAGACAAGTACCCAACTAGTTATGTTATATTACATGGTTAGTAAGAAACATCTTTCAGGGAGAATAGTTCCGTTAAGGGTTCCTTTCCCAGGGTACGCATGCCCTAAGGTGCATGTCCGAACTGCGAGGAGAAACGCAGGAAAAAACATCTGGGGGCAAGTGGAAAAAATAAAAAGTCATCTTTTATTCACCGACCGAATATTCCCTTAAGAATGCCAGCTTTCGGCTTCACCCAGTCTGAGGTACACATCCGGCCGACCCGGCAGTAACAATCGCAGAGGTGCTCCCCTTATGCCCTAGCCGAATTAACGGGAACGTAGGGCATAAATACAAGAGCCAGGCAACCCAGCTTGGCCAAAATTTAAGTCATATCGATGCATATAGTGGCAAAAAAAAGGTACATGCGGAAGCGTAACACATGTGCGGGGCGTGAAGCCCATAAAATAATTAAGCTTCTGTACAAGAAGCCCCCAGCTATAATGAGCGCGGCTGGCGCATCGAGGTTGTGTAATCAAAACGCATCTTAGCCCTTCAAGGCCTCGAAAGGGAAGGGGAAGAAAGAAAGATAGAAAAGACAAATAACGAATATATAAAAATTGGACAGAGGTAAGGAGACGAACACGGAGTTCGGCACTAGGCATAGAATCTTCGGAGTCTGGCTGCGTTCCATGGATTTGGCTCGAGTCGATTGTCCGATGCATCCCGCGGACGGTACGCTCCGCCGGTTAGAACCTGGTCGATAACAAAGGGTCCCTCCCATTTGGGCTTGATCTTGTTCTTTTTCTTCTCCGGTAGGCGTAGAACTAGTTCACCAACATTATAAGTTTTGGCCCGTACTTCTCTGCTTTGGTATCTTCTAGCCTGTTGCTGATAGAATGTGGAACGAGCTTTTGCTACGTCACGCTCCTCCTTGAGGGCGTCCAAATTGTCCTGCCGATCGAGCTCGGCCTCTCTTTCTTCATACATGCACACTCGAAGTGAGTCATGAATTATGTCGTGGGGCAAAACCGCCTCTGCGCCGTACACCATAAAGAACGGTGTGTATCCGGTAGTACGATTTGGCGTGGTCTGCAGCCCCCAGAGTACGGAGTCGAGCTCCTCTACCCTGTGTGTGTTAGATTCCTTTAAGGACCACACTAATCTGGGTTTGATGCCGCTCATGATAAGACCATTTGCTCGTTCGACTTGGTCGTTGGTTTGTGGATGATAGACAGAAGCATAATCGAGCTTGATGCCCATGTTGCTGCACCATAGTTTCACCTCGTCAGCAGTAAAGTTCGTGCCGTTGTCAGTGATGATGCTGTGGGGGACACCGTAACAGTGTACAGTCCCGGATATGAAGTCTATCACTGGTCCGGATTCAGCCGTTTTAACAGGCTTGGCTTCTATCCATTTGGTGAATTTATCCACCATGACCAGTAGGTATTTTTTCTTATGGGTTCCCCCTTTAAGGGGTCCAACCATATCAAGCCCCCAGACCGCAAAAGGCCAGGTAATGGGGATTGTTTGTAGGGCGATGGGTGGCATATGGCTTTGGTTTGCAAAAAGATGACAACCTACGCAGCGTTGAACCAAGTCCTGTGCATCTCCCCGTGCCGTTGGCCAATAAAATCATGTACGGAAGGCCTTAATTACAAGGGCCCGGGCTGCGGCGTGGTGGCCACCGAGTCCGGCGTGGATTTCAGCCAGAAGCTTCCGCCCTTCCTCTTCGGAGATGCACCTTTGGTGGACTCCGGTGGTGCTCTTCTTATAGAGCACTCCCTCGTGGACCTTGTAAGCTTTAGATCGCCACACAATGCAGTGTGCCTCATTTTGGTCTTCGGGAAGTTCCTGTCTGGTTAAGTAGGCCAGGAATGGTTCAGTCCATGGGGCGATGACGGCCATTATTACGTGGGCTGAAGGTGTTATTTCGGTGGCGGAGCCACCAATTATGTCAGAGTGTTCGGTATTTGGCATTGTAGCCTGGTATGGGCTATTATTGCTTGTTTCCCCTTCCCATACCACGGATGGCTTAAACAACCTTTCCAAGAATATGTTGGGTGGGACCGGATTGCGCTTGGCGCCGATACGGGCGAGGATATCTGCCACCTGAATATTTTCCCGAGCCACATGGTGGAATTCGAGCCCCTCGAACCGAGCTGACATCTTGAGTACGTCATTGCGATAAGCGGCCATTTTCGGGTCTTTAGTGTCGAAGTCTCCATTTATTTGGGATATTGCGAGGTTTAAGTCCCCGCGCACCTCCAGGCGTTGAATGCCCATGGAAACTGCCATCCGGAGACCGTGTAACAGGGCCTCGTATTCGGCGGCATTGTTGGAGTCTGTGTACATTATTTGGAGTACATATTGGACTGTGTCTCCGGTGGGGGATGTCAGGACGACGCTAGCCCCTAGACCGGCCAACATTTTGGAGCCGTCAAAGTGCATAATCCAATTGGAGTATGCGCCGTACTCTTTAGGGAGTTGGGCTTCCGTCCATTCGGCGACGAAATCGGCCAACACCTGCGACTTGATAGCTCGCCGAGGTTTATATGTTATGTCGAACGGGCGGAGCTCAATGGTCCATTTGGCAATCCGGCCTGTGGCGTCGCGGTTGTTTATTATGTCGTTCAGTGGCACTTCCGAGGCCACTATAATTGAACACTCTTGAAAGTAGTGTTGTAGTTTCCGGGATGCCATGAATACCGCATACGCTATCTTTTGATAATGCGGGTACCGTGATTTGCATGGGGTAAGGACGATGGATACATAGTATACCGGATTTTGAAAGGGAAATTTATGTCCGTCCGTTTCTCGTTCGACGACGATGCGCTTACGACTTGATGAGTCGCCGCTATATATAGCAGCATTGGTTCACTGATGTTTGGCGCAGCCAGGATTGGGTTGGTGGCCAGTATGGCTTTTATTTCTTCTAGTCCGGCCATGGATCCGTCCACTCGAAGTGTTCGGTGTGTCGAAGAAGGCGATAGAGAGGTAGTGCCTTTTCTCCTAATCAGGAGATAAAGCGGCTTAAGGCCGCAACACATCCAGTTAATTTCTGGATTTGCTTGAGGTCTGTTGGGGTGGCCAATTGTGACAGGGCTCGGATTTTAGCCGGATTTGCTTCGATTCCTCTACTGGAGACGATGAAACCCAGGAGCTTTCCGGCGGGCACGCCGAAAACACATTTTTCCGGATTGAGCTTGACATCATATGTTCGGAGGTTGTCGAACGTAAGCCTCAAGTAGTCTATTAAAGAGTCGATGTGTCTGGTTTTGACGACCACATCGTCTACGTAGGCTTCCACTGTTTTGCCGATTTGCTTTTCCGGGCATGTTTGAATCATGCGTTGATACGTTGCACCGGCGTTCTTGAGCCCAAAAGGCATTCTGTTGAAACACAAGGGGTTGTATGGCGTGATAAACGCCGTTGCGGCTTGGTCGGACTCGGCCATCTTGATTTGGTGGTAGCCAGAGTATGCATCGAGGAAGCACAGTAAGTCGTGTCCAACGCTGGCGTCGATAATTTGATTGATATGGGGTAGAGGGAAGGGATCCTTTGGGCAGGCCTTATTGAGGTCTTTGAAATCGACACATAGGCACCAGGATTTGTCCTTCTTTGGTACCATCACCAGGTTTGCTAGCCAGTCCGGATGTTTTATTTCTCTGATGAATCCGGCCTCCAATAACTTGGCTAGCTCCTCCCCCATAGCTTGTTGCTTAGGTTCATAAAAATGTCAAAGAGTCTGCTTGACCGGCTTGCATCCTTTTAGGATGTTAAGGCTATGTTCGGCCAACCTGCGTGGGATTCCTGGCATATCTGATGGGTGCCAGGCAAATATATCCCAGTTCTCTCGTAGGAACTCCCATAGTGCGGCGTCCGCAGTGGGGTTTAACTGTGCCCCGATTGAGGCTATTTTATTAGGGTCTGTTGGGTGGACTTGGAATTTGACTATTTCGTCCGCTGGTTTAAAAGAGGTGGACTTGGATCTTTTGTGGAGTATCACGTCATCCCTGTCCACGGTCGAGCGTAGCGCAATTAACTCCTCTGCCGCTAGGGCTTCGGATAGTGCCTCGAGGGCTAGTGCGGCTGTTTTGTTTTTGGTGCAGAGCGCTATGTTCGGGTCACTAGCTAGAGTGATAATTCCATTGGGCCCAGGCATTTTGAGCTTCATGTACCCATAATGGGGTATAGCTTGGAAGATCGTGAATGCCTCCTGCCCTAGAAGGGCGTGGTATCCGCTACTGAACGGGGCCACTTGGAATGTTATTTCTTCGGACCTGTAATTTTCCGGTGTGCCGAATACCACATCCAGTGTGATTTTTACAGTGCAACGTGCCTCCCGGCTAGGGATGATTCCTCGAAAGGTTGTGCTGCTTTGCTCAATGCGGTTCCAGTCTATTTCCATTTTCTGGAGAGTTTCTTCGTAAATGAGGTTTAATCCGCTGCCACCGTCCATGAGTACTTTAGTGAGCCGAAAGCCGTCCACAATTGGACTGAGGACTAATGCGGCTGGTACTCGGGCTGTTCGGCTTTTAAGTTCATCACTGGCATTAAAGGTGATAGCCGTGTCGCTCCATGGATTTATTGCTGCCACCTGGCAGATCTCGGCAAGGCTGCGGAGTGCTCGCTTGCGCCTATTATTTGAGGTGAATGTCTCGAAGGCTGTTAGGGCTGTATTGTGATTCACGGGATGTTGCTCTGCGGTATTTTGAATGAGCAGATCCTCGCCGCTTTTAGTAACCTGTCGGAGTACCCAACATGCTCTAAGGCTGTGTGTTGGTGTGGTATCCGCCGTACTGTGAATTTTGTAGGGTCCGTTAAGCCATCCCTCCAATACGGTTCCATGCCCTACAGCGGGATTTTGTTTTTTTGCTATTGAATCGGGCGACTTACGAGGCTGCGCCCTTTTAATTTGGACTGGGTGTTTAGCCAGGGCCGGGTTATCCCAAATTTTTGCTTCGGTTTTCCAGGCACTCTCCATCGCGCAGTACTTCCGTACTATGGCCGCCAAGTCGGCGAAGTGCGCTATGTTGCGGCGGCTTATGGCGTTAAGGATTCCCTTGTCCGTGCAATTATTGTAGAAGAGCAAAATTGCGTCTTCCTCGCGACAGTCCTTTACCTTGTTCATTACAATGAGGAATCTGGCCCAATAGTGATGTACTGTTTCTTGGGGCTCTTGTCTAATGCGGGAGAGATCGCTGGTATCTGGGTGGGTGGGCGGTGTCGGTGTCAAAACTAGCGGATCTCAGGTAGGGGGTCCCGAACTGTGCATCTAGGTGGATGGTAACAGGAGACAAGGGACGCGATGTTTTTACCCAGGTTCGGGCCCTCTCGATGGAGGTAAAACCCTACTCCTGCTTGATTAATATTGATGATATGGGTAGTACAAGAGTAGACCTACCACGAGATCAGAGAGGCTAAACCCTAGAAGCTAGCCTATGGTATGATTGTTGTTCGTCCTACGGACTAAAACCCTCCGGTTTATATAGATACCGGAGAGGGCTAGGGTTACACAGAGTCAGTTACAATGGGAGGAGATCTACATATCCGTATCGCCAAGCTTGCCTTCCACGCCAAGGAAAGTCCCATCCGGACACGGGACGAAGTCTTCAATCTTGTATCTTCATAGTCCAGGAGTCCGGCCAAAGGTTATAGTCCGGCCATCCGGACACCCCCTAATCCAGGACTCCCTCAGTAGCCCCCGAACCAGGCTTCAATGACAGCGAGTCCGGCGTGCAGATTGTCTTCGGCATTGCAAGGCGGGTTCTTCTCCAAATTCCGTGTACCTGTTGAATAGTGTCCGGCTCCTTGTGAATATTGCGCTCCTTGGCTTCCGCGCCCAATAATGGCCATCTTCCACATGTCAAACGAATGCGAAAAGCCAGGGCGTTTTACATTTACCCCCCTAGCTGCACAAATGAGCTGTCTATTAAAGAGACGAGGATTTAGAGCTAAATCACACCCGACAGAGATCATCAGAGCACACCCGACAGAGATCCATTCCATCAGAGCACACCCGACAGAGATCCATTCCATCATGGCCGGTCGTCGTAGCTCCTCCTCTCGCCCTCCCAGTCCTCAACCTGGAGATTGGAAGAGATGTTCCACCCCGCACGGCGAGCTAGTGGCTCTCCAAGCCAAGGGATTCCTTCCCCCAGCCTACATGGTCCCGGTTCGAGCCGGACTTGCCACCTATAATGGCGGAGAGCAAGCGAAGAGCGTCCCTAATCCCTCAAAAGGAGAGCGGGTATGCCTTATCCCTTATTTGATAAGAGGGCTCGAATTTCCAATTCATCCGTTTCTCCGGGGGCTGCTGGAGTTCAACCCAGCTGCACAACCTTACGCCAGCCTCCAATTGCATATCACGGGCTTCGTAGCCCTTTGCGAGCTGTTTTTGGGCTGTGAGGCTCATTTCGCGCTGTGGAAGAAGCTGTTCTGCCTCGTGCCCCGTTCTCAGGAGGGGTCGATATATCAAGTGGGCGGAGCCGAACTATGGCGCATCGCCGGGACCGGATATCTATCCGGAACCCCAAAGAAGGCGTCCAAAGATTGGGCTTCAGAATGGTTTTATATAGAAGATGTCCCCCTGCCGGACCCTATTCAGATCGGCCTCCCTGAGTTCGATAATGCTCCTTTGAAGAAACGCCTAAGCTAGCGTCCACAGAGCCCTTAGAAGGAAAATGACAAGGACGTCCTTTACCTGATGAGCCGGATAAGGTTGTTAGCTCATTCCGGACTGACCATGATCGAGGTCCTGGCCACATGCATTATGCGGGGGGTGCAGCCGCTTCAGTATAGAGGCCACCCCATGTGGGATTTCAACAGGGAGGACGATGCCACCCGCTGCGGCCGTAAGGGGCCGGAATCGGTTGCCGCTCTGACCAAGATCTCATCCGCATTGTACGAGGGAGAAGAGGAGGAATTTCTCTGCGTCAATCGACAGGGCGGATTTTCTATGCACAATCCTCCAAACTGGGTAAGCGGACACTTCTTTTTGCCCATCCGTTCCATATTCCCGTAGTTAAGTATCTCATCTTGTGATTTCGACGCAGGAACTGCGCCAGGCCGTAAAGGATATAAACAGCCCTCCTCCACAACCCGAGGATCCAAAACGGTCCCTCGATCCGGCCTCCCAAGAGGATCCAGACATATCCGTGGAGCTGATCGATGGGGTATTTTACCAACTGAGCGTCGACAATGCCTTGGTGGCTATTACAGCCGATTATCCTGGACTGCTCCCCGTCTCACAGGTAACCGAGACCGAAGTCCCAATACTTCGAAGATGATCCGTCTGTGCTTATTTTTTATCACCGTATACCAATGGTGTTTCGCAGGGGAGGATCTCGAGGCGGAATGCTGAGCCTGTGGTGACTAGCCAACAAGGGACCGCGAGGGCGGGCAGGCTAAAGAGACACGCAGTCCGGGTCGAGGCACTGGCGCAACAGTAAGGCGCACCGCCTTATTCCAAGGTATTATTCTTACGATGCATACTAACGCCCGTGCTATTTTTAGGAAAAAGAGGGCTCGCCGGACTATATCTGGAGAGGTTGCCAATCGCGCCTCCACCAGCCAGTCTCCAAAGCCAGGTCCAGAAGCAGAGGCGAACACGAGGCGTGCGTCGGACGCTCCTCCGACAGAGGATGCGGACAGACTGTCCACCACCAATTCCGAGGTGGAGAGTGCCATGAATCACAAGCGCCGCCGGACAGTTCTTTGCAATGCTTGTTTCTCCCAAGAGGCATTGGATGCCTTTAACTCGGGAGATGCGTACCTCCGTGCCGCTCAAAATAGTCTAACCAGGGCCACGAAGCAGTATGTAAAAGACATACGGGTGAGAAAATTTGATGATTATATATATATATATCAGTAGCCCCCGAGACTTGAAACAGTTAGAATAACTGATTCAAGGATCATTTATTATGCAGGTTCTTACAGAAAAGAATACCCTACTGTCCCAGGAGCTGGAAGAGTGCAAAGCCCAACTTCAGGCCGCACTAGCCGCAGCAGGGGAGCCCAAGAAGACCACCTCTGGTATTATATGCCTCAATTGATAAGTATCATGTAGAGTGCGGCGTGTATGCAAGTCTGACAAAAAAATTGCAGATGGTGCCGGATTAGATCCGGAGAAGCAGCAACTCCTATGCCAGCTAAAGGCTGGTGAGAGCGTGCTTATGAAGGTGAGGCAGGAGAAGAATGATCTGCAAGATGCCAACACCCAGCTGGGCGTGGAACTAAAGGATGTTCGTGCCCAACTGTCGGACTCTGTTAAGGAGAATTGGAGGCTTCGACGAGGCATGTTTAGTAAGTGCTTGAACGAACTTTGAAAAAGAGTTCGGCGAGGAAGTCGACTAACAGAGTTATGTCTGTAGGTATGCTAACAGGTCGTCCTGCAGAGGAAATGCCCGGTTCTACGGGTGACCTTCTTCCCGAGCTCTTACAACCGCACGAACAAGTTCGGCAGGTGATGAAAGGCATCGCCCAGGCCTTGTGGCCATCTGTCTCCATGCCCGAAGGCCTTGGAGAGCTTGTAGAGAAGCTTAAGGGAGCACAACGGCGCTTTCGATTATGGAAGATATCGGCCTGCCGTCAAGGCGCCAGGGAGGCCTGGGCCATGGTGAAGACGCGGTACACGAAGGCTAACCCAAACCACATGGCCAAGGTCGGACCTGTGGGGCCCGATGGGAAGGAGATCCCTGTGACCTTAGTTTACGGCCAAGTAGAGTTGGCCGCCAAATATTCCCAACAGGACTGTAAACTAGACAGCCTGTTGGATGGTACTGAAGAGGAATATACCCGGTCAAATTGACTATGTAATTTAAGATGACATGTAAAATGCCTTCTAGCCGGATTGTAGATCGTTTGTCATGGCGGACCTTTTCACTTCAACCTCGGGACCCGATAGTCCGGAGTGTGTCCGAATACCCTCTCGGTTATGTAAGAACTGGGGCATGCGTGGAGACCAGGCGTAGGGGTCATTAGTACTTGAAAAGACAAGTGCCCAACTAGTTATGTTATATTACATGGTTAGTAAGAAACATCTTCCAGGGAGAATAGTTCAGTTAGGGGTTCCTTTCCCTGGGAGGCATGCCCTAAAGTGCATGTCCGGACTGCGAAAAAAGCAGAAAAGCATCTGGGGGCGGATAAATAAACAAGTGAGAAATCATCTTTAGTTCACCGACTGAATATTCCCTTAAGAACGCTAGCTTTCGGCTTCACCCAGTCCGAGGTACACATCCGGCTGACCCGGCAGTAAAAATCACAGAGGTGCTCCCTTTACCGCCTAGCCGAACAATTGGGAATGTAGGGGTAAGCACAGGAGCCAGGCAACCCAGCTTGGCCAAAACTTAATTCATATCGATGCATATAATGGTGAATAAAAGGTACATGCGGAAGTGTGACACATGTGTTGGGCATGAAGCCCGTATAAATAAGCTTTTGTTAAAGAAGCCCCCAGGTATAATGAGCGCGGATAGCGCGTCAGTTGTGTGCGAACAAGGTGCGAACGAGCCCTTAAAGGTTGTAAGAGAAAGGGAGGGAGAAGGAGAGAAATATAAGACAGCTAGTGTGTAAAAAATAGACAGAGGAAGGAGACGAACACATAATCCGGCGCTAGGCGTAGAATCTTCAGAGACGGGCTGCGTTCCATGGGTTCGGCTCGAGTTGGTTATCCGATGCGTCTCGCAGACGGTACGCTCCACTAGTCAGGACTTGGTCAATAATAAAGGGACCTTCCCATTTGGGCTTGAGTTTGTCCTTTTTCTTGTCCGGCAGGCGTAGAACTAACTCGCCAACATTGTAAGTTTTGGCCCGTACTTCTCTGCTTTGGTATCTTCGAGCCTGCTGTTGATAGAATGCAGAACGGGCTTTTGCCATGTCACGCTCCTCCTCCAAGGCGTCCAAATTGTCATGCCGATCGAGTTCGCCTTCTCTTTCTTCGTACATGCGCACACGAGATGAGTCATGAATTATGTCGCAGGGCAGAACCGCCTCTGCGCCATATACCATAAAGAATGGTGTGTATCCGGTGGTGCGATTCGGCGTGGTCCGCAGCCCCCAGAGTACGGACTCGAGCTCCTCTACCCAGTGCGTGTTAGATTCCTTGAGGGACCGCACTAATCTGGGTTTGATGCCGCTCATGATTACACCATTTGCTCGCTCGACTTGACTGTTAGTTTGTGGGTGATAGACTGAAGCATAGTCGAGCTTGATGCCCATGTTTTTGCACCAGAGTTTAACCTCGTCGGCCGTAAAGTTCGTGCCGTTATCAGTGATGATGCTGTGGGGGACGCCGTAACGGTGTACTACCCCGGATATGAAGTCTATCACCAGTCCGGATTCGGCCGTCTTAACAGGCTTGGCCTCTATCCATTTGGTGAACTTATCCACCATGACTAGTAGGTATTTTTGCTTGTGGGTTCCTCCTTTAAGGGGTCCAACCATGTTAAGCCCCCAAACCGCAAAGAGCCAAGTGATGGGTATAGTTTGGAGGGCGGTGGGTGGCATATGGCTTTGGTTAGCAAAGAGCTGGCAACCGACGCATCGTTGGACTAAGTCCTGAGCATCTGCCCGGGCCGTCGGCCAATAAAATCCTGTACGGAAGGCCTTGCTTACAAGGGCCCGGGCTGTGGCGTGGTGCCCGCCGAGTCCGGCATGAATTTCAGCCAGAAGATTCCGCCCTTCCTCTTCGGAGATACACCTTTGAAGGACTCCGGTGGTGCTTTTCTTATAAAGCTCTCCCTCATGGACTTTATAGGCTTTAGATCATCGCACTATGCAGCGTGCCTCGTTTTGGTCCTCGGGAAGTTCCTGCCTGGTTAGGTAGGCTAGGAATGGTTCTGTCCACGGGGCAATGACTGCCATTATTACGTGGGCTGAGGATGTTACTTCGTTGGCAGAGCCTCCCATTGTGTCAGAATGTTTGGTGTCGGGCAGTGCGGTTGGGTCCGGGCTGTTATTTCCGGATTCCCCTTCCCATAATACGGATGGCTTGAACAGCCTCTCCAAGAAGATGTTGGGAGGTACGGCATCGCGCTTTGCGCCAATGCGTGCCAAGACGTCTGCTGCCTGATTGTTTTCCCGGGCTATATGGTGAAATTCGAGCCCCTCGAACCGAGCTGACATTTTTAGGATGGCGTTGTGATAAGCTGCCATTTTCGGATCCTTGGCATCAAAGTCTCCATTTATTTGGGATATCGCGAGGTTCGAATCCCCGCGCACCTCTAGGCGTTGGATGCCCATGGAGACTGCCATCCGGAGACCATGTAGAAGGGCCTCGTATTCGGTTGCGTTGTTGGAGTCCGTATACATTATCTGGAGTACGTATTGAATTGTATCTCCTGTTAGGGACGTCAGAATGACGCCAGCCCCCAGACCAGCCAACATTTTGGAGCCGTCAAAGTGCATTATCCAGTTGGAATATGTGTCGTACTCTTTAGGGAGTTCGGCTTCAGTCCATTCGACGACGAAGTCGGCCAAAACTTGCGACTTAATAGCTTGCCGTGGCTTATAGGTTATGTCGAACAGGACGAGCTCAATGGACCATTTGGCAATCTGGCCCGTCGCATCGCGGTTGTTTATAATATCGTTAAGAGGTACTTCAGAGGCTACTGTTATCGAACACTCATAAAAGTAGTGTCGCAGCTTCCGGGATGCCATAAATACCGCGTACGCTATCTTTTGATAATGCGGGTACCACGAATTGCATGGAGTGAGGACAATGGACACGTAGTAAACTGGCTTTTGAAGGGGGAATTTGTGTCCGTCCGTTTCTCGTTCGACGACGAGCACTGCGCTTACAACTTGATGAGTTGCCGCGATGTATAATGGCATTGGTTCGCCGATGTTAGGCGCGGCCAGGACCGGGTTTGTTGCCAATATGGCTTTTATTTCTTCGAGTCCGGCCATAGCGGCATCCGTCCACTCGAAGTGTTTGGTGCGCTGGAGGAGGCGATAAAGGGGTAATGCCTTTTCTCCCAAGCGGGAGATAAAGCGGCTTAGAGACGCCACGCATCCAGTCAATTTTTGTATTTGTTTGAGGTCCTTTGGGATATCCAATTGTGACAGAGCTCGGATCTTGGCTAGGTTTGCTTCAATTCCTCTACCGGATACAATGAAGCCCAAGAGCTTTCCGGCTGGTACGCAGAAAATGCATTTTTCCGGGTTAAGCTTGATGTCATATGTTCGGAGGTTATCGAATGTGAGCCTCAAGTCGTCTACTAGAGTTTCGACATGCTTGGTTTTGACGACCACGTCATCTACGTATGCCTCCACTGTTTTGCCGATCTGGTTTGCAAGACATGTCTGAATCATGCGCTGATATGTTGCGCCGACGTTTTTGAGCCCGAAGGGCATTGTGTTGAAGCAGAATGGGTCGTATGGGGTGATGAATGCCATTGCGGCTTGGTCTGGCTCTGCCATCTTAATTTGATGGTAGTCGGAGTATGCGTCGAGGAAACACAATGAATCGTGTCCTGCGGTAGCGTCGACAATTTGATCGATGCGGGGGAGGGGGAAGGGATCCTTTGGGCAAGCCTTGTTGAGGTCCTTGAAATCGACGCATAGGCGCCAGGATTTGTCCTTCTTTGGTACCATCACCAGGTTTGCTAGCCAGTCCGGATGTTTTATATCTCTGATGAATCCGGCCTCCAGTAGTTTGGCTAGCTCCTCTCCCATGGTTTGTCTCTTAGGTTCGGAGAAACGCCGAAGAGCCTGCTTGGCTGGCTTGAATCCTTTTAGGATGTTTAGGCTGTGCTCGGCCAGTCGGCGTGGGATTCCTGGCATGTCTGAAGGGTGCCAGGGAAAAATGTCCCGATTTTCGCATAGGAATTCTCATAGTGCGGCGTCTACATCAGGGTTTAATTGCGCCCCGATGGAGGCCGTTTTTGTAGGGTCCGTTGGATGGACTTGGAATTTGACTATTTCATCCGCGAGGTGGACTTGGATCTTTTATCGAGTATCACGTCGTCCCTGTTCACCGTGGAGCGCAGCGCAGTCAGTTCCTCGGCCGCTAGGGCTTCGGATAGTGCCTCAAGGGCTAGTGCGACTGTCTTATTTTCGGCGCGGAGTGCTATGTCCGGGTCACTAGCAAGAGTGATGATTCCGTTGGGCCCGGGCATTTTCAGCTTCATGTACCCGTAATGGGGTATAGCTTGAAAAATTGTAAATGCCTCTCGCCCTAATAGAGCGTGGTATCCGCTGCTGAACGGGGCCACTTGGAACGTGACCTCCTCGGACCTGTAATTATCCGGCGTGCCGAACACCCCATCCAGTGTGATTTTTCCTGTACAGCGCGCTTCCCGACTGGGGATTATTCCTCTAAAGGTTGTGCTGCTTCGCTCAATGCGGCTCCAGTCTATTTCCATTTTTCAAAGGGTTTCCTCGTAAATGAGGTTCAATCCGCTGCCACCGTCCATGAGTACCTTGGTAAGGCGAAAGCCGTCCACTATTGGACTGAGGACCAATGCGGCTGGTGCTCGAGCTGTTCGGAATTTAGGTTCATCACTGGCATTAAAGGTAATAGCCGTGTCACTCCATGGGTTTATTGTTGCTACTTGGTAGACTTCGGCAAGGCTGCGGAGTGTTCGTTTCCGCATATTATTTGATGCGAAAGTCTCGAAGACTGTTAATACCGTACTGGTATCCCTGGGCTGGTGCTCTGTGGATTCTAGAGTTAGAAGCTCTTCGCCACTTCTGGCCACCTGCCGGAGTATCCAACATGCTCTAAGGCTATGAGTTGGTGTGGCGCCCTCTGTACTATGAATTTTACAGGGTCCATTGAGCCATCCCTCTAGTACGTTTCCATGCCCTATAGGGGTTTTTTGCTTTTTGGTGTTTAACCCAGGTGCCTGGGGATAATGCACCCTTTTATTTCGGACTGGGGTTGTATTCAGGGCCGGATTGTCCCAAAATTTTATTTCGGTTTTCCAGGCGCTTTCCATCGCACAGTACTTTCGTACTATGGACGCCAAGTCAGCGAAGCGTGTAATTTCACAGCGACTTATGGCGTTGAGGATTCCGTTGTTTGTGCAATTATTGCAGAAGAATGAAATTGCATCCTCCTCGCGACAGTCCTTTATCCTGTTCGTGACCAGGAGGAATCTGGCCCAGTAATGGTGTACTGTTTCTGCGGGCTCTTGCCAAATTTGGGATAGATCGCTTATGTTTGGGTGGGCGGGTGGAATTAAATCCGGAACCTAGCCCAATCTGAGACTCAGGGGCGAAGGAGTTTCCGAACTCGGAAGCTTGGGTTCTTGGATGTTGTCCAATGAATCTAGCCCGCTACCTGACTTTAGGTTCAAGGCTTGAGTGACGTCCTCCCCTCCGCGGGTATCTGGCTTCGAGGGATCGGGAATCCGGACATAACTAGTCTTTAAGATAGATGAAGGCTTGCCGCATTGTTCCTCCACCACTGCAACGTGATGGGTGACCTGGGGAGAGTTAATCTCTCTCAGATCGAGTTTAAGCCCAATCTGATCATAGTCTGTAGCGACTCCCAAGGCGGCGATGCGATCCAAGAGCTCGTTTAAGAAAGGGAGCTCCATCGGATCTAACTGATCGGCAAGTTCTGAGTTGACGTGAAGATTGCTTTCAATGACCCGAGAAGTCATCGTCGGCGCGGCGGCCGAACGGGCGGACATAAGAAAACCGCCTAGCCGGAGAGTTTGGCCGATAGCCAAAACTCCTTTAGCAACAGTGCCGTCTTTAAAGACGGGATGAGGCATCCTTCCTGATGGCGACGGCACAGCGGAACTCTCAATGAAAGCACCAATGTCGGTGTCAAAACCGGCGGATCTCGGGTAGGGGGTCCCGAACTATGCGTCTAGGCGGATGGTAACAGGAGACAAGGGACACGATGTTTTTACCCAGGTTCGGGCCCTCTCGATGGAGGTAAAACCCTACTCCTGCTTGATTAATATTGATGATATGGGTAGTACAAGAGTAGATCTGCCACGAGATCAGAGAGGTTAAACCCTAGAAGCTAGCCTATGCTATGATTGTTGTTCGTCCTACGGACTAAAACCCTCCAGTTTATATAGACACGGAGAGGGCTAGGGTTACACAGAGTCGGTTACAATGGGAGGAGATCTACATATCCGTATTGCCAAGCTTGCCTTCCATGCCAAGGAAAGTCCCATCCGGACACGGGACAAAGTCTTCAATCTTGTATCTTCATAGTCCAGGAGTCCGGCCAAAGGTTATAGTCCGGCCATCCGGACACCCCCTAATCCAGGACTCCCTCAGGCGGATTTGAGTCCGGACCCTGACCCGATCTGAGACCCACGGGCATGGGAGTTTCCGATCTTGAAAGTTCAGGCTCCGGGATGTCGCCCGATAGGTCTGGCCCACTGCCTGATTCTAAGTTCAAAGCTTGGGAGATGTCCTTCCGTATACGGGTATCCGGCTCGAAGAGCTCTGAAATCCGGACATAGTTTGTCCTCAAGATTGAGGAAGGATTACCGCATTGTTCCTCCACCACCGCTATCTGATGGGTGGCCGGCGGAGAGTTAATCTCCCTTTGGTCGGTGTCGGAGTAATTGGACACGGATACCCCAAAGACGGCAAGACAATTATTCAAGACATCCGGGCTAGCAAAGCCCCTAAGTCCGCTAGCCGGCCGCTCCTGCCGGCTCCCCGTCCGACTGCTCCGCCCGGCCGGCAAACCAGCCGGCTGCCAACTGCGCCAACCAGTCAGCTGCCGACTGCAGCCCGACCCGACATCGACGAGACACCGACAAGACGAATGTACCCGAGAACTTTTCACATGTCATCTCAGCCATCATGTATAGTGTCACTTGTCCCCTGGCACTATTTATGAAGTGACCCAGGGAACAAGGATGACACCCACCATGCCTTGCTCCCATACCACCACATAGCTTACATGCTAAGCTAGCCTCTCTTATATAAAGGGGCACACATCCATCCATCCATCCAGGGGATGGACTCCCATGGGCACACACGCATGAGTACACACACTCATTCGGCCACACATGGCCAGGCATATGTGCCACACTAGCTAGCCAGCCCTCATTGCTACTGATCTCAGATACAGCTCCAGGAGCACTCTGTACTAGATATACCAGATACACTCAGACATGCAGTAGTAGGAGTATTATCTCTCCGGAGAGCTCCGAAGCTGGGTAAACCACCGCATGCTACTCGCATACCCGCTCCCGGGCCTATCAGCAGCAGTTTTACCCTCACACTAAGCCCTTGTGGCATCTGTCGACTCGCAAGCCCCCCGTGAGAATACCACGACAGTTGGCGCCACCGTGGTGTAGTACTACTATTATGCTACCACGCTGCTGCTGGTTTCGCAGTCCGGGCGGGACCATTTTCGTCCTCACCGCCGCGGCGTCGCAACGTCTCTCCAGTAGCGGTCGGAGGCTCGACATCGACATGCCCCTGGAATGGCCGCGAGGGGCGGGGCGTCCTCATCATCGGCATCACCTTCTTCGTCACCATCACCGCGGCGTCGCCGTCGTCTCTCTGACGCCGGTCGAGGGCCCAGCATCAACACACCCCTGGCGCGTCATCGTCATCCGCCTTCGGTCTGCATGCTCGCCGCTCCGGCCCTTGCTCCGAGCCACCTCCGTTCGCGCTCATCCGCAAGTGCCTCCCACCGCAGCTCGCTTACATGCTAGGCTGCTAGCCAGGCTCATACACTGCACTCGCCGTGCGATGACCGGATAATGGTCATGCACTTCCCAGGCACAAGCCATACAATGGCCGTGCATGCCTCAGACAATACACATACGTGCCTCATACACATCCCGGATACTACCCAGATATTGCCCGTATAATGGTCATACACCTCTCAGATGCTAGGCATACTCTTTCCATACATCAGTCAGACAATGGACAGACACTAAGCTCGAGCCCTGTCCCATGTGTCCCGCTGTGCGCTGCTCTGCACTTGGCGAGCTCGCCCGAGCCGCTCGCTCTCGGCGCCACCGCCTCGCTGCTGCCGCGGCTCTTACCCGCATGCTGCGGCACATCCTATGGCCATCTTCAGCCACCGCTCGCGACCGCCGCCTTGCTGCCTTCTCCCTGGGCGAGCCAAACGCGGGTGGTGCCACTCCTCTTCTCAGCACGGCAGGGCGAACCCCCATCACCGGCCAGCTTCGCCCACACCACGCTGCGCCGCCCGTGGGTCCCGCCCTGCTGCTGCCCCCCAACCAACCGGGCCGCATTCGGCTCTGCGTCCCGCGCTGGCCGAGTTGCCGCTGCCACCAACCGCGCGCTCGCCTCCGCGCCTGCCGGCTTCCCCCTCAACCCGGCCTCCTCCGCTCCTCCGCGCCTGTCGGGTCCCCCGCGGCCGCCTCACCATCTCGGCAGGCCCGGCGTTGGGTCGCCGCACCCCGTCATCTTCGCCGGCTTGCGCCCTCGACCCGGACCTCCTGCACCGGCTCACTGCGTCGGCCGGCCTCCCCTCTCCAGCCGGCTCCGTGCCTCCGCGGCCGGCTCCCCTGCAGGCCGGGTCGCTGCACCCCTGCCTGCATACGTCCGCGCCCGCTGGCCGGCTTGCGCCCGCATCCCGTCCCGCGAGCACCTCCTCTGTCGGGTCCGGCTCCGCCAGCCTCCCGTGCGCCGTCTGGCCGCGCCTCGTCGCTAGCTCCGCGCGCCCGCGTCGCCCCGCCTCGGCCGGCTCTGGTTTCCGCGTGCCCGCTGGCCAGCGCGGCCTCGGCCGGCTCCGGCTCCCGCGCAGCCGCTGCTGGCTCGGCCTCGACCTCGTCCTCGGACGACCGCGTCGCTCCTCCCCAGGCCGGCTCCCGCGCCCGCCGGCTGCTCCGCTTCCGCACCCGGCCGCCGGGTCGACGCGTCTGTCTTGCCCCGCAAGTCAGCCCCGTGCGCGCGCCGTCTTCGCGCTTCGCCCCGCGCCGGCTCCGCCCCGCCAACCGGCCTCCGCATCCAGTGCCGGCCCCGGGCCGGGTCCCCTGCGCCGCCTCGCCTTGCGTTCGCCGGCTCCACGCCGCTACGTGGGCCGGCTCCGCCTCGCTTCCGCCGGCTGCTCCCGCGTCCCGCTGCGCCCCACGAGCCCCCGCGGAGCCCCGCTGCGGCCGCCTGCTGAGAAAGAAAGAAAGCAGTGGCCGTTTGCCCGATGGTTGGCTGGAAGAAAAGAAAGAAGTAGGACAGTCGCCCGCGTTGAAAAGAAGAAAAAGAAGGCGACCGGCTCCTGCCACCGGGACAGGCCGGGTCCTCACGCCGGCCACCCAGCTGCTGCCGGCTTCCGCACGGCCCGGCCGGCTCCCGCCACCCGGCCACGGCTTCTCCCGCCACTCGGTGTCCGACCTCCCGGATCGCCCCCGCCGGCTCCGCCCATCCACCTGGCACGGCGCCCGGCTCTTCGTCACCGCGCGCCTCCGCGCCCGCGTACGTCCGGCCCCGGCGCGCCCGCGGCGGCCGGCTGCCTCACCCGCGCGTCCGCGTCCCTCCATCCCGACCAGCCAGCTCTGCCCGCTCACGGCCACGCGCCGGCTCAGTTCGCCGCCTCGCCCCGCAGGCTCCGCACGCCGCCTCCGCTCCTGGCCGACTCCCGCGCCCAGCCGCCTGCCGGCTACACCGTTTCCGGTTGCTCGTGCTAAAAGTGTAAAGGCCGGGTCCCCAGCCGGCCGATGCTAAAAATGAAAAAGAAAGAGATGGGGCCGACTGCCTCGTAGCTGGCTGGGAAAAGTGGGTTGGCTGCCTAAGAAAAGTCAAGGGCCGACTGCCCAAAGCCGCCAAAGAAGAAAGAAAAGAAAAAGCATTGCGTCCGCCTGAGGAAGTGGCCAGGTGCTGAGAAAAAAGAAACGTGCCCATCCGGCTACCAGCAGTCGGCGGACGAAGAGAAAAGAGAAGGAAAAAGATCGTTGCCAGGTGAAGAAAAGTCAGGCCGGATGCCCACCTGACTGCTCGTGCACAAGAAGCGTCCAGCTGTCGACAGCCGGCAAAAGAGAAGAAGACAAAGTAGTTGCTGGGAGATCCGGCCCGACTGCTCAGCAGTCGGCCCGAATCTTGGGGGCTATAGCCAGCGGGTGCACTGACGCGCCCCCGCGAAGATTGCAGACACAAGAAGAGTTTTGTCCGGCTGCCAACAGCTGGCAGAAGAGAAAAAGAAGAAAAAGGGCGTTGCAAGACGCCTCACCGCCTGGGCGGTCAAGCCTGACCGGCCGGGACCCCCCTTCGAGCACCCGGGGGCTCGAGGGCTACACCCAGCGGGTGCGCCGGCGTGCTCCGTGTGCGCCGAGTCGCGCCAGCTGTCTTCGACGACCGCGGCTACATGAAAATCAATGTGAGCTCCTCACCCGCATATTTTTTGCACCGCGAAAGCACGGACAACCCCGAGCGATGCTCGGGGAGATATCTCCGCATTTTATTACAGTTGCATCACTGTTCGCCCCGGCGCCAGCCAGAGTTGGCCCGGGGGCTGGCCGCTTGGCCTGAGACGTTAGTTCCCACAGACGGCTTAGTAGCGTGCGCAGTACCAAAGGCCCACTCTTAGTCACGGACCGCCGAGTTGCTGTCCGGCTAGCAAGAGTGAACGCTGGAGGCCGCCCACGTGAAAAACGTCCAGGAAGAAAAACGGTTCGGGCGACCCGGCCGTTTCCTTTACGAGTATCTGCTCGGTTAAATTCGCTCCCAGAGTCTGAGTATTGTACACTCCACTCCGCGGTCCACTCTCAGCCACAGACCGCAGAGCAGCTGTCCGGCAAGCGAGAGCACAAGCCAAAGAGTGGAGGGAACATGAAAAAGATTGAAGGGGGCTCGGACGAAACCGAGTCGGCACCTTCCGCATAAAACTTGCAATGTTAAAAGCAAACATTTGATATACCTGCATGGACTAACTGTGTCTTTTTTTCATGATCATTTCCATGAACACTCGCCAAAAAACCTCCGCCCAACTTTGCCAAGTTGCCCGGAGGCTTGGGGGCTACTGCCGGAGTAATTGGACACGGATACCCCGAAGACAGCAAGACAATTATTCAAGACATCGGGGCTAGCAAAGCCCCTCAGTCCGCTGCCCGGCCGCTCCTGCCAGCTCCCCGTCTGACTGCTCCGCCCGGCCGGCCAACCAGTCGGCTGCCGACTGCACCAACCAGCCAGCTGCACTATTCACGTGTCATCTCAGCCATCATGTATAGTGTCACTTGTCCCCTGGCACTATTTATGAAGTGACCCAGGGGACAAGGATGACACCCACCATGCCTTGCTCTCATACCACCACATAGCTTACATGCTAAGCTAGCCTCTCTTATATAAAGGGGCACACATCCATCCATCCAGGGGATGGACACCCATGGGCACACACACGCATGAGTACACACACTCATTCGGCCACACATGGCCAAGCACATATGCCACACTAGCTAGCTAGCCCTCATTGTTACTGATCTCAGATACAGCTCCAGGAGCACTCGGTACTAGATATACCAGATACACTCAGACATGCAGCAGTAGGAGTATTATCTCTCCGGAGAGCTCCGAAGCTGGGTAAACCACCGCGTGTTACTCGCATACCCGCTCCCGGGCCTATCAGCAGCAGTCTTACCCTCACACTAAGCCCTTGTGGCATCTGTCGACTCGCAAGCCCCCCGTGAGAATACCACGACAGTCGGGTTTAAGCCCGATCTGATCATAGTCCGTAGCGACTCCCAAAGCGGCGATGCGATCCAAGAGTTCGTTCAGGGAGGAGAGCTCCATCGGATCCATCTGCTCGGCAAGTTCTGAGTCAACGTGGAGGCTGTTTTTGATGACCTGAGAAGTCATCGTCGGCGCGGCAGCCGAACTGGCGGTCATGACGAATTCGCACAACCGAAGGGTCTGGCCGACAGCCAGGGATCCCCCAGAGGTGACGCTGTCCTTGACAACGAGACGAGACATCCCTCCTTACGGAGACGACACAGTAGAACTCCCAATGAAAGCACCAATGTCCGTGTCAAAACCGGCGGATCTCGGATAGGGGTTCCCGAATTGTGCGTCTAAGGTGGATGGTAACAGGAGGCAAGGGACACAATGTTTACCCAAGTTTGGGCCCTCTTGATTGAGGTAATACCCTACTTCTTGCTTGATTGATCTTGATGATATGAATAGTACAAGAGTTGATCTACCACGAGATCGTAGAGGATAAACCCTAGAAGCTAGCCTGTGGTATGATTGTTGTTGCCCTACGGGCTAAACCCTCCGATTTATATAGACACCGGAGGGGGCTAGGGTTACACATAGTCGGTTGCAACAGGAGGAGATCTACATATCCGCATCACCAAGCTTGCCTTCCACGCCAAGAGAGTCCCATCCAGACACGAGACGAAGTCTTCAATCTTGTATCTTAATAGTCTATTAGTCCGGCCAAAGGTCATAGTCCGACTGTCCGGATACCCCCTAATCCAGGACTCCCTCAGTGACCTTGTGACTCGGCATCTTGAGCTGCAAATAAACATAACACGGCCGCGCCATGAACTTGGTGTAAGCCGGCCGTCCGAACAGAGCGTGATATGGACTCTTGATTTTGACCACCTCAAAAGTTAACTTCTCAGCCCTAGAATCATACTCATCTCCAAAGGCTACCTCCAGCTCAATCTTACCAACCGGGTATGCCGACTTACCAGGCACCACTCCATGGAAAATGGTGTTGGACGTTTTTAAATTCTTGTTAGTCAACCCCATACGTCGAAAGGTCTCATAATAGAGGATGTTGATGCTGCTACCTCCGTCCATGAGTACCTTGATGAATTTATACCCACCAACCTGAGGCGCTACTACCAAGGCCAACTGACCCGGATTGTCAACCCGTGGAGGGTGATCTTCCCTACTCCACACAATGGGCTGCTCTGACCATCTCAAATATCGGGGGACCGCCGGCTCGACAGCATTCACAGCTCTTTTATGAAGCTTCTGGTCTCGTTTGCATAAGCTAGTGGTGAACATATGATATTGCCCGCTATTCAGCTGTTTTGGATGGCTATGATAACCCGACTGCTGCTACTATTGACCTCCATGTCCGGATTGCTGTTGATTATAGCCATCTTGATTTCCCTGAAAACTGGAACTTGAACCGCCACCCGGGCCATGAAAACCGCCGCCACCTGAGCCGGCGCCCTACCCATGATTGCTATCGAATGCGTTGGAATTTTTGAAAGCCTTCATGATCGCGCAGTCCTTCCATAAGTGAGTGGATGACTTTTCCCGGGTGTCGTGTCTCGAACAGGGTTCATTAAGTAGTTGCTCAAGAGATGGACTTGATCCGCCGGACCGAGGGGGCGGCCTCCCCTTGCGTCGTTGATTATTACCCTGCGAATTGGCGTTAGCCACAAAATCTGGGTTAGCCTCGGCCTTACGATTATTGCCTCCTTGATTCGTCGGGTTATGCTGCTGACCCTTTCCGTTGCCGTTTTTCTTTCCCTTCTCTGTCTTTTCTTCATCAGACGCAGGATCCGTGGTACTATCAGAATCGGCGTATTTGACTAGAGCAGCCATTAGCTGACCCATATCATTACAATCATGCTTGAGGCGCCCTAGCTTCTGTCTCAGCGGTACAAACCGGCAATTTTTCTCCAACATTAAGACTGCAGACCCGGCATCCATCTTGTCAGACGAATGTATTATCTCCTTGACCCGGCGCACCCAATAAGTGGTAGATTCACCCTCCTCTTGCTTACAATTACTCAAGTCCACAATTGACATAGACTGCTTGCAGGTATCTTTGAAGTTCTGAATGAACCGGGCTTTTAACTCCGCCCATGAGTTAATGGAATTAGGCGGCAGCCCCTTTAGCCAAGTCTGGGCCGTTCCATCCAACATCATGGTGAAGTACTTAGCCATTGACGCGTCACTAACCTCCAACAGCTCCATGGCCATCTCATAGCTTTCAATCCACGCCCTGGGTAGTAAGTCGGCCGTATAATTTGGCACCTTTCGGGGTCCCTTGAAGTCCTTGGGTAGACGCACATTACGCAGAGCCGGTACTAAACAAGGAACACCGCCGGTTCTGGTGGCCACTCCTGCCTCAACAGAAGTCGTCGGATAATCCGGGACGGCTTGGTGAGCCGCCTGTTGAGCCGCCAGTTGAGCCGCCCGCTCGTCCTCTTGACGCATCCTGTCCAGCACTGGATTATAACCACCGGGCTGGTTACGGCGTTGAGCATTGCTTGACAAGGCTTCCGAATCCATGTGCCTGCTGTAACTTGGGCTTCGGCTTGGGAGAGGAGTCGAATGAATCCTGTCTCAACTATAGGAATAAGCCTCCTGCTGAGCAAGAGCCGTCTGAACAAGCTCTCTGATCCTTCATGTCTCCACCATTGTTGGGTCATTGCCGTCCACCGGGAGAGCCGCCAAACGCGCCGATGCTGCGATCAGGTTCTCCATGGGGTTGGAAAAGTGACCCGGTGGTGTTGGTACGTATCGGGGCGGGGCCATATTCACATGAGGAGGTGCCATCACCTAAGGCTGAACCGGTGCCCCTGCTCCGGATGTTACGAATTGCTTTGCGTCTGGCGGGTTACTAGGGCCGGCTCCGGGCGTGGAGAAGAGGTTCCGAGGATCGTAAATTGGAGGCAAACGTGATTGAGTTTTCTGGTGTCTCCTCCTCATCACCTCGTTAGATGCGTTCAGGCTCATCGTAAGCTGGAAAGCCTCCGACTGGAGCTGTTGGGCCCGTGCGTCCAGAGCCGCCCGCTCTACGGCCAATCTAGTGTCCTCAGCTGCTAAGGCCTCCTTGGCTCGGCCTATCTCCTCACGTACCTGTGCCACCTCCGCATCGTGTTCATCTTGACTTGTAGGAATAACTGTGGCGGTCAACAGGGCCGTCAACTTGGCCATGAGATCGATCAGCACCTGAGCCGGCGGGCGCACAGGGCCTCCTGCCCCGGCTGCTCCTGACCCGGACATTATCACTGCCCCAGCCGTAGAATTTTGGTCGGGTTGAGTGCCAGCCATGAAGACTCCCACTCGGCTCGGCGGTTCAAAGGGGTTCAGAATACTGCTGCCATCGGAACGGCCCCCAAGCCTGCCATCTTGCAGTTGGTATAACGAGTATGTCTCGCCAGTGGATGACTCACCATCAGAGCAGACGGCCGTCTCACCGCCACCCGCGGATCCTTCAGAAAGTTCCTCTCCGTGGATACAACCCACGAAAGCACGCTTCATGGCGGGTCGAGCTCGGGCGGGTCGAGCGCGCTGAGCCGTCTCGACGATGTCGGTGTAGTTGTCTGGCTCAGGGCCCGGATCACCAATCCGGCCGATGAAGACGTGGATTCCACCGAAGGGGACCCGATACCCGTACTCAATTGAGCCGATGTCGGGGCCCCAGCCTTCATCGTCGATGTAGATCTTGCCGCGACGACTCTTGGTCATCGGCCCACAGCGTATCCCTTGAGCCCTTCGAAGTTGCCCTTCAAGAACTCAAATCCACCATGCGCTGGCCCCATGGTGGGCGCCAACTGTCGTGGAATTGTCATGGCAGATGTCCTCTTGCAAGGACTTAGTCGTGAGGCCATCGCAACTAGGTAGCTCAAAGGGGTTAACGGGAGAAAGGACACGAGAGAGTTTTTATACTAGTTCGGCCCCTTACGATGAAGGTGAAAGCCTACGTCTAGTTGAGTTGGTATTGCTAGGGTTTCGATGACCAGGGAGCGAGATACGCTATGCCCGGCTCTCGATTGGATGTTATCTGCCCTAAGCCGCCTGCGGGTCGTCCCCTTATATACACGGGTTGACGCCCTATGGCTTACAGAGTCCCGGCCGGCTCATAAACAGTGTCCGGCTCGGTGACTAGTTTAACCTTGCCTTATAATACAAGTCATGCCATTACGGCGGTTTACCACTACGGGCCCTAAGTCGCCTGTGGGCTTTAGACCCTTTATTGAACTGCCATCTTCATGCTTGATCTTGGGCTTCATATGATGAATCACCTTTGCATAACCCGGCCCCTCCTGGGCGGCTTACATAAATAGTTATATCCCCAACACTCTAGATGCATGCTGGATAGCGGTCGACGAGTGAAGTAATAGTAGTAGATGCAGGCAGGAGTCGGTCTACTTGTCTCGGACGTGATGCCTATATACATGATCATACCTAGATATTCTCATAACTATGCTCAATTCTGTCAATTGCTCAACAGTAATTTGTTCACCCACCGTAGAATACTTATGCTCTTGAGAGAAGCCACTAGTAATTTGTTCACCCACCGTAGAATACTTATGCTCATCATATCAATCTCCAATCACTTTATTATTGCTTTGCTTTTTACTTTGCCTTTTTATTTTACCTTGCATCTTTATATCAAAAATACCAAAAATATTATCTATCATCTCTATCAGATCTCACTCTCGTAAGTGACCGTGAAGGGATTGACAACCCCTAATCGCGTTGGTTGTGTTGAGCTATTTTTTTGTGTAGGTACGAGGGACTCGTGCGTGGCCTCCTACTGGATTGATACCTTGGTTCTCAAAAACTAAGGGAAATACTTATGCTACTTTGCTGCATCATCCTCTCCTCTTCGGGGAAATCCAACGCAGTGCTCAAGAGGTAGCACTCCCCTATATCCAATTAGATATATCTATCAGGATCTTTCCAACATACTATGCTTGCCAAAGGATAAAATGTAAAAAGGAAAGGTAAAGATCACCATGACTCTTGCATAAGGTAGAAGATAATAGTAAAACATAGGCCCATCACAGAGGGAAGCAGAGGTTGCCATGCGCTTTCAGGGTTGGATGCACAAAATCTTAATGCGAAATAACATCACTTTATATTGCCACTTGTGATATAGACCTTTATTATGCAGTCCGTCGCTTTTATTTCTTCCACATCACAAGATCGTATAAAGCTTATTTCCTCCAGACCAATCAATCATACATATTTAGTGAGCAATTTTTATTGCTTGCACCAATGACAACTTACTTGAAGGATCTTACTTAACCCATAGGTAGATATGGTGGACTCTCATGGCAAAACTGGTTTAAGGGTATTTGGAGGCACAAGTAGTATCTCTACTTGGTGCAAAGAATTTGGCTAGCATGAGGGGGAAAGGCAAGCTCAACATGTTGGATGATCCATGACAATATACTTTATCTCAGATATAAGAAAACATAACCCATTACGTTGTCTTCCTTGTCCAACATCAACTCTTTAGCATGTCATACATTAATGAGTGCTCCCAATCATAAAAGATGTCCAAGATAGTATATTTATATGTGAAACCTCTCTTTCTTTATTACTTCCTATTAATTGCAATGACGACCAAAGCTATGTTTGCCAACTCCCAACAATTTTTAATCATCATACTCTTTCTATGTGAAGTCATTACTATCAATAATATCAATATGATCTCTTTATTTCTTTTTATTCTTTTTCTCTTATTCACTCAAGATCATAGCAAAATAATCAAGCCCTTGACTCAACACTAATCTTTATTATATATAGCTCACGGACTCGATTACATAGAGAGATCATAAAGCAAAACTCAAAAGTAGATCATGCCATAAACTTTCTTCTACTAGATCAAGATACTACTAAAAGGATCGAACTAAGAAAAACGGTAAAGATAGGAGATGTGGTTGTGATACGATATCGGGGCATCTCCCCCAAGCTTGGCAGTTGCCAAGGGGAGTGCCCATACCCATGTAATTTTCTCCTTTGTTGATGAAGAAGGTGGGGGTGATGGTTTAATTGATGGCATAGGCTTCTCCCTTAATTTGCACTTGAGGACAGAATTTTGATCCCTCAAGTCATCAATCTCCTGCTCTAGGGTTAATATCTTTTTGCATAGCTCCTGCTTGTTTTCCTGCAAGAGACAAAAAGGGATAAACTCGATCTTTAGTTTCTTTGCCCTGTCAGGGAGGCTTGACTTCTTGAACTCCACATGCATGTCCCCAGGTTGAGGTAATGGGACTTCATTTTCATCTGAGCTCGTCTCCCCCTTTCCCTTGGGTTCATAGTCCTCTTCTTCCTCAGTAGTCCAACCACAATGCTCCACATCTCCATAGACCTTAGGATCTGCAAGGTAATCATCCACATAGCTTTCTCCTTCCGAATCCTAGGATGACATGTTGCTCTAATCTGCAGCAGGACAGCTCGAAACAAGAACAGAGGATATTTGCGTGATACAGGAGTCAAAACCTTCGGGAGATTATATAATGAATTTTTACCGACCAAAATACGTATCGTGCAAGAAAACGGAGTCCGGAGAGCACACGAGGTGCCCATGAGGTAGGGGGCGCGCCCAGTAGGGTAGGGCGCGCCCTCCACCCTCGTGGAGGCCTCATGTCCTTCCCAGACTGCCTCTTATTTTTATATTTTTCTAAATATTCCAAAACGGAGAAATATTGCCTTAAAAACTGTTTTGGAGTCGGTTTACTTACCGTACCACATACCTATTCCTTTTTGGAGTCTGAAACATTCCGGAAAGTGTCCCTATGTATTCCTCCGGGGTTACGGTTTCAATAACATTGGTTTCAACATTTATAGGATTACTTGAGATATAATGTTTAATTCTTTGACCATTCACCACCTTCGGATTTGTGCCTTCGAAGTTGTTGATTTTTATGGCACCAGAATGATAGACCTCCTCGATAACGTAAGGGCCTTCCCATTTAGAGAGAAGTTTTCCTGCAAAAAATCTTAAACGAGAGTTGTATAGCAATACATAATCACCTACATTAAACTCACGCTTTTGTATTCTTTTGTCATGCCATCTTTTAACTTTTTCTTTAAACAGCTTGGCATTTTCATAAGCTTGGGTTCTCCATTCATCAAGTGAGCTAATATCAAATAACGTCTTCTCACCGGCAAGTTTGAAATCATAGTTGAGCTTTTTAATAGCCCAATATGCCTTATGTTCTTGTTCGAGAGGTAAGTGACATGCTTTTCCATAAACCATTTTATACGGAGACATACCCATAGGATTTTTATATGCAGTTCTATAGGCCCATAATGCATCATCAAGTTTCTTGGACCAATTCTTTCTAGATCTATTGACAGTCTTTTGCAAAATTAATTTGAGCTCTCTATTACTCAATTCTACTTGACCACTAGACTGCGGGTGATAATGAGATGCAATTCTATGATTAACATCATACTTAGCAAGCATTTTTCGGAAAGCACCATGAATAAAATGTGAACCACCATCAGTCATTAAATATCTCGGGACTCCAAACCTCAGAAAAATAACTTCTTTAAGCATCTTAATAGAGGTGTTATGATCAGCACTACTAGTTGGAATAGCTTCTACCCACTTAGTAACGTAATCAACAGCAACTAAAATATGTGTGTAACCATTAGAGGCAGGAAAATGTCCCATATAGTCAAAGCCCCAAATGTCAAATGGTTCAATAACATGTGAATAATTCATAGGCATTTCTTGACGTCTAATAATATTACCAATTCTTTGACATTCATCACAAGATAAGACAAACTTACGGGCATCCTTGAAGAGAGTAGGCCAATAAAAACCAGATTGCAATACCTTATGTGCAGTTCTATCTCCAGTGTGGTGTCCTCCATAAGCTTCGGAGTGACACTTGCGTAGGATCTGTTCCCGTTCATGCTTAGGTACACAACATCTAATAACACCATCTACTCCTTCTTTATAAAGATGTGGGTCATCCCAAAAGTAATGTCTCAAATCATAGAAAAACTTTTTCTTTTGCTGGTATGGGAAACTAGGTGGTATAAATTTAGCCACAATATAATTAGCATAGTCAGCATACCATGGAGCAGTACGATAAGTATTTATGACATTTAATTTCTCATCAAGAAAGCTATCATCAATAGGTAGTGGGTCATCAAGAACATTTTCTAACCTAGACAAGTTGTCTGCAATGGGGTTCTCAGCTCCTTTTCTATCAACAATATGCAAATCACATTCTTATAGCAATAGAACCCATCTAATAAGTCTAGGTTTAGCATCTTTCTTTTCCATAATATATTTAATAGCAGCATGATTAGTGTGAATAATTACTTTAGAATCAACAATATAGGGCCTGAACTTATCACAAGCAAATACAACTGCTAAGAATTCTCTTTCCGTAGTAGCATAGTTTCTCTGCGCATTGTCTAGAGTTTTACTAGCATATTGAATAACATTTAATTTCTTATCAACTCTTTGCCCTAGAACAGCATCTACAGCATAATCACTGGCATCACACATAATTTCAAAGGGTAAATTCCAATCAGGTGGCTGAACAATAGGTGCAGAGATCAATGCTTTCTTAAGTATTTCAAATGCTTCTACACAATCATCATCAAAGACAAATGGTATATCTTTTTGTAATAAATTATTCAGAGGCCGAGAAATTTTTGAGAAGTCCTTAATGAACCTCCTATAAAATCCGGCATGGCCAAGGAAACTTCTTATACCTTTAATATCCTTGGGACATGGCATCTTTTCAATAGCATCAACCTTGGCTTTATCAACTTCAATACCTCTTTCAGAGACTTTATGCCCCAAGACAACACCTTCATTAACCATAAAGTGGCACTTTTCCCAATTCAAGACAAGATTAGTTTCTTCACATCTCTGCAAAATTCGATCAAGGTTGCTCAAGCAATCATCAAAAGAGGATCCATAGACGGAAAAATCATCCATGAAAACCTCACAAATCTTTTCACAAAAGTCAGAGAATATAGCCATCATGCATCTTTGAAAGGTAGCAGGTGCATTACATAAACCAAAAGGCATACGTCTATAAGCAAAAGTACCAAAAGGGCAAGTAAAAGTAGTCTTTGATTGATCATTGGATGACACAGGTATTTGAGAGAAACCAGAATAACCATCTAGAAAGCAAAAATGTGTATGTTTGGATAATCTTTCTAGCATTTGATCGATAAAAGGTAAGGGGTAATGATCTTTTTGAGTGGCCTTATTTAATTTGCAGAAATCAACTACCATCCTATAACCTGTAATAATTCTTTGTGGAATCAATTCATCTTTATCATTAGGAACGACGGTAATACCTCCCTTCTTAGGGACACAATGGACAGGACTTACCCACTGACTATCAGCAACGGGATAAATTATACCTGCCTCCAGGAGCTTTAGTATTTCTTTTCTTACCACTTCTTTCATCTTAGGATTCAGCCGTCGTTGATGATCAAGAACTGGTTTGGCATCTTCTTCCAAATTTATTTTATGTTGACATAGAGTGGGACTAATGCCCTTAAGATCATCAAGAGTATATCGAATAGCAGCACGGTGCTTCTTCAGAGTTTTCAATAATCTCTCTTCTTCATGCTCTGAAAGGTTAGCACTAATAATAACAGGATATATCTTCTTTTCATCAAGATAAGCATATTTAAGAGTATCAGGCAACGGTTTAAGCTCAAACACGGGATCACCCTTGGGTGGAGGAGGATCCCCTAGGATTTCAACAGGCAAATTGTGTTTCAGGATAGGTTCCTGTTTAAAGAATACTTCATCTATTTCCCTTCTTTCATTCATAAACATATCATTTTCATGGTCTACTAAATATTGTTCTAAAGGATCACTAGGAGGTATGGCAATAGAAGCAAGACCAATAATTTCATCCTTACTAGGTAATTCCTCTTCACGGTGTTGTCTACTAAATTTAGAGAAATTAAACTCATGAGACATATCACCCAAGCCAATAGTAACAACACTCTTTTCGCAGTCTATCCTAGCATTAACTGTGTTCAAGAAGGGTCTACCAAATATAATGGGACAAAAGCTATCTTGTGGGGAACCAAGAACAAGAAAATCAGCAGGGTATTTAGTCTTCCCACACAAGACTTCAACATCTCTAACAATTCCAATGGGTGATATTGTACCTCTATTAGCAAGTTTGATGGTAACATCAATACCTTCTATCTCAGCAGGTGCAATTTCATGCATAATTTCTTTGTATAAGTCATGAGGTATAGCACTAGCACTAGCACCCGTATCACATAAGCCATGATAACAATGATCTCCTATTTTAACAGAAATAACAGGCATGCCTACCACAGGTCTATGTTTATCTTTAGCACAAGGTTTGGCAATTCTAGCAGTTTCACCACAGAAATAAATAAAATGCCCATCAATATTATCAGCCAAGAGATCTTTAACAATAGCAATATTAGGTTGAACTTTAATCTGCTCAGGAGGTGTATAAGTTCTAATATTGCTTTTACGAACCACAGTTGAAGCTTTAGCATGATCCTTTATCCTAACAGGGAAAGGTGGTTTCTCAACATAAGAAGTAGGAGCAACAGGATCATTATAAGTGATATTTTTCTATTCAACTTTAATAGGTGCAGCTACTTTTACTTCTATGGGAGGATGATATTTAAACCACTTCTCCTTGGGGAGATCAACATAAGTAGCAAAATATTCACAGAAAGAAGCTACTATCTCAGAGTCAAGTCCATATTTAGTGCTAAATTTACGGAAAACATCGGTATCCATAAAAGAGTTAACACAATCAAACTTAGGTGTCATACCTGACTCCTTACCTTCGTCGAGATCCCAATCTTCAGAGTTGCGTTTAATTCTATCCAATAAATTCCATTTGAATTCAATAGTCTTCATCATAAAAGAGCCAGCACAAGAAGTATCGAGCATGGTGCGATTGTTATCAGAAAGAAGAGCATAAAAACTTTGAATAATTATTTCTCTTGAGAGCTCATGATTGGGGCATGAATATAACATTGATTTAAGCCTCCCCCAAGCTTGAGCGATGCTTTCTCCTTCGCGAGGCCAAAAATTATATATATAATTGGGATCACGATGAACAAGATGCATAGGATAAAACTTCTGATGAAATTCCAATCTCAATCGTTTGTAGTTCCATGACCCCGTATCATCACATAGCCTATACCATGTCGATGCGTCTCCCTTCAAAGATAAAGGGAAGACCTTCCTCTTAACAACATCATCGGGCACACCTGCAAGCTTAAATAATCCACAAACTTCATCCACATATATTAGGTGCTCATCAGGATGCTTTGTTCCATCTCCTGCAAAAGGATTAGCTAGAAGTTTTTCTAACATACCCTAAGGAACTTCAAAGGGAACATTTTCATTTTCAGTAGGTTCAGTAGTTTGAGGAGCAACTCTTTGCTCTATTGGTCGGGGTGAAGATACCCCGAACAAGCCCCTCAGAGGATTACTTTCCATAGTAACAAGTGACAGTAAATTTCAGCACACTATATAAATTTTTCCTTACCAAATTCCACCTACCAAAGGCGCTTCACTCCCCGGCAACGGCGCCAGAAAACAGTCTTGATGACCCACAAGTAAAGGGGATCTATCGTAGTCCTTTCGATAAGTAAGAGTGTCGAACCCAACGAGGAGCAGAAGGAAATGATAAGCGGTTTTCAGCAAGGTATTCTCTGCAAGTACTGAAATAAGTGGTAACAAATAGTTTTGTGATAGGATAATTTGTAACGAGCAACAAGTAACAAAAGTAAATAAAGTGCAGCAAGGTGGCCCAATCCTTTTTGTAGCAAAGGACAAGCCTGGAAAAACTCTTATATAGAGAAAAGCGCTCCCGAGGACACATGGGAATTATCGTCAAGCTAGTTTTAATCACATTCATATGATTCGCGTTCGGTACTTTGATAATTTGGTATGTGGGTGGACCGGTGCTTGGGTGATGTTCTTACTTGAACAAGCATCCCACTTATGATTAACCTCTATTGCAAGCATCCGCAACTACAACAAAAGTATTAAGGTAAACCTAACCATAGCATGAAACATATGGATCCAACTCAGCCCCTTATGAAGCAATGCATAAACTAGGGTTTAAGCTTCTGTCACTCTAGCAACCCATCTTCTACTTATTACTTCCCAATGCCTTCCTCTAGGCCCAAATAATGGTGAAGTGTTATGTAGTTGACGTTCACATAACACCACCAGAGGCTAGACAACATACATCTCATCAAAATATCGAACGAATACCAAATTCACATGACTACTAATAGCAAGACTTCTCCCATGTCCTCAGGAACAAACGTAACTACTCACAAAGCATATTCATGTTCATAATCAGAGGGGTATTAATATGCATATAGGATCTGAACATATGATCTTCCACCAAATAAACCAACTAGCATCAACTACAAGGAGTAATCAACACTACTAGCAACCTACTAGTACCAATCCCGGACTTGGAGACAAGAATTGGATGCAAGAGATGAACTAGGGTTTTGAGAGGAGATGGTGCTGGTGAAGATGTTGATGGAGATTGCGCTCTCCCGATAAGAGGAGCATTGGTGATGATGATGGCAATGATTTCCCCCTCCCGGAGGGAAGTGTCCCCAGTAGAACAGCTCTGCCGGAGCCCTAGATTGGTTCCGCCAAGGTTCTGCCTCGTGGCTGCGGAGTCTCATCCCGAAAGGTTGCCTATGATTTTTTCCTCGACGAAAGACTTCATATAGCAGAAGATGGCCACCGGAGAGCCAACAGGGGGCCCACGAGGCAGGGGCGCGCCCTGGGGGGTAGGGCGCGCCCCCCACCCTCGTGGGCAGGTGGTGGCCCCCTGACGTATTTCTTCCGCTCAGTATTTTTTATTATTTCCAAAAATAACTTTCGTGGAGTTTCAGCACTTTTGGAGTTGTGTAGAATAGGTCTCTAATATTTGCTCCTTTTCCAACCCAGAATTCCAGCTGCCGGCATTCTCCCTCCTTATGTAAACCTTGTAAAATAAGAGAGAATAGGCATAAGTATTGTGACATAACGTGTAATAACAGCCCATAATGCAATAATTATCGATATAAAAGCATGATGCAAAATGGACGTATCAGTGGCTCTCGCTTGTCTTCTTTAGTTCGTCAGGGCCTCTTAGGGTCTGTATCTGGAGATGTCTCCTTACATTGTAATGGTTGCAGACTTGTCAAACAGACTCAGTTACCTTATCCTACTAGTGAGTCTGTATCTCAGCGTCCTTTTGACTTAGTTCATTCTGATGTCTGGGGTCCTACTCCCTTTGATTCAAAAGGTGGTCATCGCTCTATGTTTTGTTTATTGATGATTTCTCTCTCTTCACTTGGCTCTACGTCATGAAATCTCGTAGCGAGGTTCTCCCTATATACAAACGTTTTGCTGCCATGGTTCACACCCAGTTTGCCACGCCCATTCGTACTTTCGTGCTGACTCCGCTGGAGAGTATATCTCTCAGCTGTTGCGTGGTTTTCTCGTGGAATAGGGTACTCTTGCCCAGTTCTCTTGTCCTGGTGCTCATGCTCAGAATGGCGTTGCCGAACGAAAGCATCGTCATTTGCTTAAGACAGCTCGTGCGCTGATGATTGCTGCTTCCCTTCCACCCTATTTTTGGGCTGAGGCTGTTTTTGCATCCACCTATCTCATCAACATTCAGCCATCGACTGCTCTGCAGGGTGGTATTCCTATGGAGTGTCTCACTGGTCGCTCTCCTGACTACTCAGCTCTTCGTATGTTTGGATGTGTGTGCTATGTTCTTCTTGCCCACCGAGAATGCACCAAACTGACTGCTTAGTCGGTTGAGTGTGTTTTCCTTGGCTACAGTGATGAGCACAAGGGCTATCAATGTTGGGATCCTGTGGGTCGTCGCTTGCGCATCTCACGCGATGTGACTTTTGACGAGTCTCGTTCTTACTACCCATGTTCTTCTTCCTCGAGTTTCTCTGGGGATGACCTTTCTTTCCTTCTCCTTCCCGATACACCCTACTATGTGCCTCATGTGTCACCTCTTCCTCCGGCACCTCTCATTCCTTCTCATTCACCACCAACCCCGTCTTCTCCATCCTCCTCCTCCACCTTTCCACCATCATCTCTAGTCCGTCGCCCTCTCTCACCGTTTCCTCTCCACTATACTCGTCGATCTCGTACTGAGGATGTCTCCTCTGACGAGCATTCCACCTTTGGTGCGCCTCCTCTCACGCCTCCCCCGGTTCACAACCTCCGT
>NC_041383.1:61549780-61573565 GCF_002162155.2 Triticum dicoccoides
CTCTCTATTAATACTGAGCCCACTTCCTATCAAACTGCCATGACTCAGCCTGAATGGCAGCTTGCGATGGCCGAAGAGCTTGCTGCTCTTGAGCGCTCTGGCACATGGGATCTGGTTCCCCTTCCTTCCGGTGTCCGTCCCATCACCTGCAAGTGGGTCTACAAGATTAAGACTCGCTCTGATGGTTCTCTTCAGCGCTACAAAGCTTGTCTTGTGGCCCGTGGTTTTCAGCAGGAGCAGGGGCGCGATTATGATGAGACATTCGCTCCTGTGGCCCACATGACCACGGTCCGCACTCTTCTTGTTGTGGCTTCTGTTCGTCAGTGGTCTATCTCTCAACTTGATGTTCAAAACGCTTTTCTCAATGGCAAGTTGCGTGAGGAGGTTTATATATGCAGCCACCACTGGGGTACTATGCTCCTGATGGTATGGTCTGTAGACTTTGCTGCTCCCTCTATGGTCTCAAACAGGCCCCTCGCGCCTGGTTTGAGCGCTTCGCCTCTGTGGTGACTGCCGCTCGTTTCTTGCCCAGTGATCATGATCCCGCGTTGTTCGTTCACACGTCTTCTCATGGTCGGACTCTTCTCCTTCTCTATGTTGATGACATGATCATCACTAGTGATGACTCTTATTACATTGCCTTTGTTAAGGCTCGCCTTCGCGACCAGTTTCTCATGACTGATCTTGGTCCACTTCGCTATTTTCTTGGGATTGAGATCTCCTCCACCTCTGATGGCTTCTACATCTCCCAAGGAAAATATATTCAAGATCTTCTTGCTCGCGCTGCTCTCGGTGATGAGCGCACAGTTGTGACTCCCATGGAGCTCATGTTGGGAAACATAGCAGAAATTCAAAATTTTCCTACGTGTCACCAAGATCTATCTATGGAGAAACCAGCAACGAGGGGAAGGAGAGTGCATCTACATACCCTTGTAGATCGCTAAGCGGAAGCGTTCAAGAGAACGGGGTTGAAGGAGTCGTAATCGTCGTGATCCAAATCACCGGAGATCCTAGTGCCGAACGGACGGCACCTTCGCGTTCAACACACGTACAGCCTGGTGACGTCTCCCATGCCTTGATCCAGCAAGGAGAGAGGGAGAGGTTGAGGAAGACTCCGTCCAGCAGCAGCACAACGGCGTGGGAGTGGTGGAGGAGCGTGGCAATCCTGCAGGGCTTCGCCAAGCACCGCGGGAGAGGAGAAGGGAGAGAGGTAGGGCTGCGCCAAGAAGGAGAGAAACTCATGTTTTGGGCAGCCCCTACACCTCAACTATTTATAGGGGAAGGGGAGGGGGCTGCGCCCCCTCTAGGGTTCCCTCCCCAGGGGTGGCGGCAGCCCCCAGATCCCATCTGGGTGGCGGCCAGAAGGGGAGAGAGGGGAGGCGCACCTGGGGTGGGCCTTAGGGCCCATCTGCCCTAGGGTTTGCCCCCTTCCCACTCTTCCCTGCGCCTTGGGCCTTGTGGGGGGGCGCACCAGCCCACCTGGGGCTGGTCCCCTCCCACACTTAGCCCATGCAGCCCTCCGGGGATGGTGGCCCCACTTGGTGGACCCCCGGGACCCTCCCGGTGGTCCCGGTACGTTACCGATAATACCCAAAACTTTTCCGGTGATCAAAACAGGACTTCCCATATATAAATCTTTACCTCCGGACCATTCCGGAACTCCTCTTGACGTCCGGGATCACATCCGGGACTCCGAACAATATTCGGTAACCACATACAAACTTCCTTTATAACCCTAGCGTCATCGAACTTTAAGTGTGTAGACCCTACGGGTTCGGGAACCATGCATACATGACCGAGACGTTCTCCGGTCAATAACCAACAGCGGGATCTGGATACCCATGTTGGCTCCCACATGTTCCACGATGATCTCATCGGATGAACCACGATGTCAAGGACTCAATCGATCCCGTATACAATTCCCTTTGTCTAGCGGTATTGTACTTGCCCGAGACTCGATCGTCGGTATCCCGATGCCTTGTTCAATCTCGTTACCGACAAGTCTCTTTACTCGTTCCGTAACACATCATCCCGTGATCAACCCCTTGGTCACATTGTGCACATTATGATGATGTCCTACCGAGTGGGCCCAGAGATACCTCTCCGTTAACCGGAGTGACAAATCCCAGTCTCGATTCGTGCCAACCCAACAGACACTTTCGGAGATACCTGTAGTGCACCTTTATAGCCACCCAGTTACGTTGTGACGTTTGGTACACCCAAATCATTCTTACGGTATCCGGGAGTTGCACAATCTCATGGTCTAAGGAAATGATACTTGACATTAGAAAAGCTTTAGCATATGAACTACAATCTTTGTGCTAGGCTTAGGATTGGGTCTTGTCCATCACATCATTCTCCTAATGATGTGATCCCATTATCAATGACATCCAATGTCCATGGTCAGGAAACCGTGACCATCTGTTGATCAATGAGCTAGTTCACTATAGGCTTACTAGGGACATGGTGTTGTCTATGTACCCATACATGTATCTGAGTTTCCTATCAATACAATTATAGCATGGATAATAAACGATTATCATGAACAAGGAAATATAATAATAACAAATTTATTATTGCCTCTAGGGCATATTTCCAACAGTATCCCACTTGCACTAGAGTCAATAATCTAGTTCACATCGCCATGTGATTAACACTGATAAGTCACATCGCCATGTGACCAACATCGAAAGAGTTTACTAGTGTCTCAAACTAGTTCACATCACCATGTGATTAAGTCTCAATGAGTTCTGGGGTTTGATCATGTTTTGCTTGTGAGAGAGGTTTTAGTCAACAGGTCTGTAACATTCAGATCCGTATGTGCTTCGCAATTCTCTATGTCATATTGTAAATGTTGCTTCCACGCTCCACTTGAAGCTATTCCAAATGGTTGCTCCACTATACGTATCCGGTTTGCTATTCAGAGTCATTCGGATAGGTGTTAAAGCTTGCATCAACGTAACCCTTTACACCGAACTCTTTATCACCTCCATAATTGAGAAACATGTCCTTAATTACTCCAAGGACAATTTTGATTGTTGTTCAATGATCCATTCCTGGATCATTCTTGTACCCCTTGACTGACTCATGGCAAGGCACACTTCCGGTGCGGTACACAGCATAGCATACTATAGAGCCTACGTCTGAAGCATAGGGGACGATCTTCGTCCTTTCTCTCTCTTCTGCCATGGTCGAGCTTTAACTCTTAACTTCATACCTTACAACTCAGGCAAGAACTTCTTCTTTGACTGATCCATCTTGAACACCTTCAAGATCATGCCAAGGTATGTGCTCATTTGAAAGTATTATTAAGCATTTTGATCTATCTTATAGATCTTGATGCTTATTGTTCAAGTAGCTTATTCCAGGTTTTCTATTGAAAAACACTTTTCAAATAACCTATATGCTTTCCAGAAATTCTACATCATTTCTGATCAACAATATGTCAACAACATATACTCATCAGAAATTCTATAGCGCTCCCACTCACTTCTTTGGAAATACAAGTTTCTCATAAACTTTGTGTAAACCCAAAATCTTTGATCATCTCATCAAAGCGTACATTCCAACTCCGAGATGCTTACTCCAGTCCTTAGAAGGATTGCTGGAGTTTTGCATATTTGTTAGCTTTCTTCAGGATTGTCAAAACCTTCTGGTTGTATCACATACAACCTTTCCTCAAGAAAACTTTCGAGGAAACAAAGTTTTGACATTCTATCTGCAAGATTTCATAAATAATGCAGTAACTGCTAATCCATTTCCAACAGACTCTTAGCATCGCTACGAGTGAGAAAGCCTCACCGTAGTCAACTCCTTGAACTTGTCGGAAAACATCTTAACGACAAGTCGAGCTTTCTTAATGGTGATTCTTACCATCATTGTCTATCTTCCTTTTAAAATCCATCTGTACCCAACAGCCTTACGAGTATCAAGTATTTCTTCCAAAGTCATGGATCCTCTCTCGGATTTTATGGCCTCGAGCCATTCGTCGGAATCCGGGCCCACCATCGCTTCTCCATAGCTCGTAGGTTCATTGTTGTCTAGCAACATGACCTCTAAGACAGGATTGCGTACCACTCTAAAGTAGTACGCGTCCTTGTCCACCTACGAGGTTCGGTAGTGACTTGCTCCGAAGCATCATGATCACTATCATCAGCATCCACTTCAATTGGTGTAGGTGCCACATGAACAACTTCCTGTGCCCTGCTACACACTGGTTGAAGTGATGGTTCAATAACCTTATCAAGTCTCCACCATCCTCCCACTCAAGTCTTTCGAGAGAAACTTTTCCTTGAGAAAGGACCCGTTTCTAGAAACAATCTTTTGCTTCCGGATCTGAGATAGGAGGTATACCCAACCATTTTGGGTATCCTATGAAGATGTAATTATCCGTTTTGGGTTCGAGCTTATCACGATGAAATTTTTTCACATAAGGTCGCAGCCCCAAACTTTTAAGAAACGACAACTTAGGTTTCTCCAAACCATAGTTCAAACGGTGTCGTCTCAACGGAATTACGTGGTGCCCTATTAAAGTGAGTGCGGTTGTCTCTAATGCCTAACCCATGAACGATAGTGGTAATTCGATAAGAGACATCATGGTACGCACCATATCTAATAGGGTGCAACTATGATGTTCGGACACACCATCACACTATGGTGTTCCAGGCGGTATTAATTGTGAAACATTTCCACAATGTCTTAATTGCGTGCCAAAGCTCGTAACTCAGATACTCATCTCTATGATCATATCATAGACATTTTATCCTCTTGTCACAATGATCTTCAACTTCACTCTGAAATTACTTGAACCATTCAATAATTCAGACTTGTCTTTCATCAAGTAAATATACTCAGTATCTACTTAAATCATCCGTGAATTAAGAACATAACGATATTCACTGCATGCCTTAGCACTCATTGGACTGCACACATCAAAATGTGTTACTTCCAACAAGTTGCTATCTTGTTCCATCTTACTGAAAACGAGGCTTTTCAGTCATCTTGCCTATGTGGTATGATTTGCATGTCTCAAGTGATTCAAAATCAAGTGAGCCCAAACGATCCATCTGCATGGAGTTTCTTCATGTGTATATACCAATAGACATGGTTTGCATGTCTCAAACTTTTCAAAAACGAGTGAGTCCAAAGATCCATCAACATGGAGCTTCTTCATGTGTTTTACACCAATATGACTTACATCGCAGTGCCACAAGTAAGTGGTACTATCATTACTATCTTATATCTTTTGGCATGAAAATGTGTATCACTATGATCGAGATTCAATAAACCATTCCTTTTAGGTGTAAGACCATTTAAGGTATTATTCAAATAAACAGAGTAAATTATTCAGGCTTGTTGACCTTAAATGAATAATCGTATTGCAATAGACATAATCCAATCATGCCTATGCTCAACGCAAACACCAAATAACAATTATTTAGGTTTAACACTAATCTCGATGGTAGAGGGAGCGTGTGATGCTTGATCACATCAACCTTGGAAATACTTCCAACACATATCGTCAGCTCACCTTTAGCTAGACTCCGTTTATTCCATAGCTTTTATTTCGAGTTACTAACACTTAGCAACCGAACTGGTATCTAATACCCTGGTGCTACTAGGAGTACTAGTAAAGTACACATTAACATAATGTATATCCAACATACTTCTATCGACCTTGCCAGCCTTCTTATCTACCAAGTATCTAGGGTAATTCTGCTCCAGTGGCTGTTCCCCTTATTACAGAAGCACTTAGTCTCGGGTTTGGGTTCAACCTTGGGTTTCTTCACTGGAGCAGCAACTGATTTGTCGTTTCATGAAGTGCCCCTTCTTTCCCTCGCCCTTCTTGAAACTAGTGGTTTCACTAACCATCAACAATTGATGCTCCTTCTTGATTTCTACTTTCGCGGTGTCAAACATCGTGAATATCTCAAGGATCATCATATCTATCCCTGATTTGTTATAGTTCATCATGAAGCTCTAGCAGCTTACACCTGCTGTTATGCGATAAATTATTCAGGCTTGTTAACCAAGAAAAGTGGATGCTGCAGCCCCATCAGATCACTGCTGAGTACAATGCCGCAATCCCTGAGGCCGAGCGCGAGAAGCTGAAGGACACCTCCTTTGAGGATCTACTAAGGGGCGCACATGTTTGCACCACCAAAACTCACTGCACTGTCATTCCAGTGATGTTCAGCTCTTGATCTGTTGGTTTCTCATACAAGAGGCAATTGTCATCCCTCCATGGGTTGCTCTCACCATCAGGCTAAGGCCCGGTGTCTGGTCTGGAGAGTATGTGAGGGAGCTTGGTGTTGAGGAGTTAAGTGTCCCTGAGTATTTGCAGCTCAAGGAAGAACTGGCGAGTGGAAGGTATATGTGATTTTGTGAAATTATATTAAGATTCAAGAGTCTACCTTAGTTTTACCATATAACGCTTCTTCTGTTCAAATTGCAGCACCGATAACAAATTTGTGCTTGAGCTGGACTTTGAGCCATTCAACGCGCCCATCGCTGTCGAAGTCCACTGGCAACGGTGTGCAGTATCTGAACAGGCACTTGTTGTCGGAGCTGTTCCACGACAAGGAGAGCATGTACCCATTACTTTACTTCCTTCGCGCGCACAACTACAAGGGGATGGTAGGTTACACTCTCCAGTGTCTCGCTTTGTAGATCGGATCACTCGACTATATCTTTGCTGAAGGTTCTCTAGAAAAACTATATCATTGTTGTTGAAAACTGACAGGCTTACATCATTTGTTAATGGCATGTCAATCTCTTATAGATATATCTAAAAGCAGCATATGAGCATAGTCAGCCTGTAAGAAAATATAGACACGATCTTACTTAATGTGTTGGGGATTTGCCCTGATGATATGTGCATTTGTTAAGTAAAAAATGTTTTAGAACAAATTCTTTAACTAAGTGCAAAAGCCTGATGATCCAATCTACAAAGTTTGAACTGAACTGTTACACCTGCTGTTTAATCACGATGAGCATGTAATATTTTCTTTCTTTCTTCAGACCATTATGTTGAACGACAGAATTCGCAGTCTCAGTACCCTGCGACTCTAAGGTGCACTCAGGAAGGCAGAGACACATCTGTCTCGCCTTCCAGCTGACACCCCATACTCGATATTTATCCTACAAGTTCAGCATCTGGGACTAGACTATTCCAATTTAGAGAAGTTAACACGATATTTGTATTGGACAGTCAGCAAACATAATTTTGTGCCCAGAAAGATATGATGGTATAACTTTGCTAAATAAAAGTTATAAGTCATGAATTGCGCTCTCTCTCTCAGTTATCAACCTGTAGCTTGCGGCTGTGTGAAATCACAATTCAAGTGCTTAGCATCACGTTAATGTTACAGGTATTCAAAAGATATTGCAGGTGGTCAGGAGATATGACATTTTTTTACTTCTACATATGCAATCTGGAAAAAAAAAAGTTCCAGCTTTTTATTTAACAAGTAGTCTTACAGCCGTAGCCAACAGAGTATAAACTGGAAAAAGATCAAAAGATAAGAAAGAAAAACAAGGACATCACACAACGATCCACTTCTACATACGCATTGATAAGAAGGTAGCACTAGCACCTCATCTTGGCACATTGTCAAAGATTTTCCAGTTTTTATGTTTCATCCCTGGAATTGGATGACCACCACCAGCAAGCAACTATGCTTATTACACTGGCACAAAAACATGGGCTGAAACAGATAGATCTTTGAAACCAACACCACCCTCCCCTGTAACCTTGAAGTTGAACTAGTCCTCTGGTTTCCACCAGCCAGGTGTTAAGCGATGAACGAAATAGTGGTGCCTCCGGAACTCGCCGTAGCTGCGAAGCCCGATGTTGCAGGGTTTCTCAGGGCACTTGAAAGTTTGTTCCAGGCTCAAGCTGTGCTCGTCCCGATAGTGATTATTGATCTGTTCAACCAAAGCTAGAAGTCAGAAAATAAAAATTAATATATGCACCAATCAATATTATGAAGAGGCTTACATCATTTATCTTCACTCGAGAGCAGTAAAGTCCCTCAAAACAGCATAGATGACATACGAAATTCTTCTTCGAACACTGTGCGAGTGCTTGGCAGTACTCCACATACAGGTTCACCTCACACTCTGGCACAAGCTCCTGTTGAACCATCTGTGAAGAACTAACCATTTAAAACATACTAGCGGAATAATCTAAAGGTAAAAGAGGCAGAGGTACTCTAGTTAAAGCTACAAGTCTTCCACGTATTTGTTATTCGAGATGGGCATATAATAATCTATTCTTCAAAAATTTGCAAAGACGTTGTTATCCTGATCAGGATTTCTAGTTCCTGTTTTATGTGGCCTTGAATCAGAACTGAATTGTTTGGCCTTATCTCTCAGTTCCACCCTTCACAAGAACCAATCGAATCCCCCTAGCTGCTTTTGCTGAGCTGAATGGCAATATTGGATTGGTTGGTAGTACCCTGATTTATGGATCACACTGCCAGCCTCTAACTGCTGGGGTTAATCATCGTCATAATTAATGTTGGAAAATATTTCAAGTTGTTTATGTTTTATTTGTTTTCAGCAAGGTGTCGTCTAAGACAAGGTGTTGGATACTTCTATGTTGGCAACTCATAACTGAACAGTATCAGAAAAAATGATGACATGTTAGCTATGATCTGAAGGGTGTCACAGAAACTGCATTTAGTTTCAATGGTAATACTGAACAACATGCACCAGATTTTAGTTTCAATGTTGAGATCAGTATTTCTGTTGAAACTAAAATCAACGCAGTTTTGGTTTAGTGAAACAATTGTTAGCTCTTTGGTCTTCCTTATTTGGCTGTAATAACACTGCTCGTAGAAAGAAACAGTCATTCTACTTTGTTTCAAAATGTATCATTGGTTGTCACACAAAATGAAATCTCAAAGGGACGAGTGTTATTGCACTGAACACACCTTGGCAAACGTCAATTCTGCCTGGAGACAGGAACGACTGTTTTGAAGGTTCAAAGTTGGTTGTAATTACTAAGGATAGAGATATTGCATCTGAGAAAGTTTAGGTGTTCACTGCCAAAGTTTTATTTTATGGCAAATTTTAGCAGGTCCGGCTAGTTCATACCACCGTTTAACTAACCAAGTAATAAGAACTCACGTATAAAGAAGGCATATGAGGGACTAGATTTTAAGGAAGCGGCGAGAGATGGCCTTACATGTATCGGAGGGATGGATGGGGCTGTAGGTGTTGTTCTGTTCTTTCGAAGCCAGTCCTCCCACACAGGTATTCTGCTCGAGTTGGGTGGCTTTTTCTTCTGTGAATACCTAAATGCATGGTGCACTGCAGGCTTTTTCTCTGTTTTCTTCTTCTTCCCCTTTCCGTTGACCGGACTTCCATTGTCAACTTCAGTAACGTCTTCTTCGCTTTTTAACAGATCTGAGGAAACAGAGGCAATCAATCGATAATTCAGTTCAATTAGTTAGCAAGAGCAGTACACTGTTTTAGAGAAGAGGAAAGGCAATTACCTGTTGGATGGCATTTTGCATTAGCTTCAATTCTTGTAAGCATCTGACGCAGTTGGTCTTGGACAGTGGCAATCCTATCTTCAGAGCAGTCCCCTGGGGTGCAACCAACGGGCACATCATGTCTGCCCGGGTCGTCAGGGTTATGGACTAGAATGGCTCTTCGCACAATGCTCATTGCGTACTCATCTTGGTCAAGTGCAGAGTAGAGCTCAGCCAGGAACTTTGCAATGATGATAGAACCTTTGAAAGCAGCAGCTGCTTCATGGACCATCCGGATCAGCTCTCTTAACATTGCCTTGAACGTAGCACCGCGGGAGAGGAGAAGGGAGAGAGGTAGGGCTGCGCCAAGAGGGAGAGAAACTCATGTTTTGGGCAGCCCCTACACCTCAACTATTTATAGGGGAAGGGGAGGGGACTGCGCCCCCTCTAGGGTTCCCTCCCCAGGGGTGGTGGCAGCCCCCAGATCCCATCTGGGTGGCGTCCAGAAGGGGAGAGAGGGGAGGCGCACCTGGGTGGGCCTTAGGGCCCATCTGCCCTAGGGTTTGCCCCCTTCCCACTCTTCCCTGCGCCTTGGGCCTTGTGGGGGGGCGCACCAGCCCACCTGGGGCTGGTCCCCTCCCACACTTAGCCCATGCAGCCCTCCGGGGATGGTGGCCCCACTTGGTGGACCCCCGGGACCCTCCCGGTGGTCCCGGTACGTTACCAATAATACCCGAAACTTTTCCGGTGACCAAAACAGGACTTCCCATATATAAATCTTTACCTCCGGACCATTCCGGAACTCCTCGTGATGTCCGGAATCACATCCGGGACTCCAAACAACATTCGGTAACCACATACAAACTTCCTTTATAACCCTAGCGTCATCGAACTTTGAGTGTGTAGACCCTACGGATTCGGGAACCATGCAGACATGACCGAGATGTTCTCCGGTCAATAACCAACAGCGGGATCTGGATACCCATGTTGGCTCCCACATGTTCCACGATGATCTCATCGGATGAACCACGATGTCAAGGACTCAATCGATCCCGTATACAATTCCCTTTGTCTAGCGGTATTGTACTTGCCCGAGATTCGATCGTCGGTATCCCGATACCTTGTTCAATCTCGTTACCGGCAAGTCTCTTTACTCGTTCCGTAACACATCATCCCGTGATCAACCCCTTGGTCACATTGTGCACATTATGATGATGTCCTACCGAGTGGGCCCAGAGATACTTCTCCGTTAACCGGAGTGACAAATCCCAGTCTCGATTCGTGCCAACCCAACAGACACTTTCGAAGATACCTGTAGTGCACCTTTATAGCCACCCAGTTACGTTGTGACGTTTGGTACACCCAAAGCATTCTTACTGTATCCGGGAGTTGCACAATCTCATGGTCTAAGGAAATGATACTTGACATTAGAAAAGCTTTAGCATACGAACTACGATCTTTGTGCTAGGCTTAGGATTGGGTCTTGTCCATCACATCATTCTCCTAATGATGTGATCCCGTTATCAACGACATCCAATGTCCATGGTCAGGAAACCGTGACCATCTGTTGATCAACGAGCTAGTTCACTATTGGCTTACTAGGGACATGGTGTTATCCATGTACCCACACATGTATCTGAGTTTCCTATCAATACAATTATAACATGGATAATAAAAGATTACCATGAACAAGGAAATATAATAATAACCAACTTATTATTGCCTCTAGGGCATATTTCCAACAGCTTAACGTTCAGCTTCGTGCCTCTGATGGTGACCCTCTTTCTAATCCCACTCGCTATAGTCACCTTGTTGACAGTCTTGTCTATCTTGCTGTTACGCGTCCTCACATCTCCTATCCTGTCCACATTCTGAGTTAGTTTGTTTCAGCCCCCACCTCTGTCCACTATAGTCATCTCCTCCGTGTTCTACAATATCTTCGTGGCACGATCTCTCAGCGCCTTTTCTTTCCCCGCTCCAGCTCTCTTGAGCTCCAGTCCTACTCTGATGCTACCTGGGATAGTGATCGCTCTGATCGACGCTCGTTGTCTGCTTATTGTGTCTTTCTTGGTGGCTCTCTTATTGCCTGGAAGACAAACAAACAGACTGCAGTTTCTCGCTCGAGTACAGAGGCTGAGTTGCGAGCCATGGCTACGCTGATGGCTGAGGTGATCTGGTTACGGTGGCTACTTGAGGATTTTGGTGTGTCTGCTACTACCTCGACTCCCTTATTGTCAGACGGTACTGGTGCTATCAGTATTGCGCATGACCCGATGAAGCATGAGCTCACCAAGCACATCGGTGTGGATGCCCACTTTGTGCGTGCTGCTGTGCAGGATCAGACTCTCGCTCTTCACTATGTGCCCTCTGAGTTACAGTTGGCGGACTTCTTCACGAAGGCATAGACTCGAGCGCAACATAGTTTTCTTCCCTCCAAACTCAGTGTTGTCGATCCATCATGAGTTTGATGGGGGGTGTTAGATGTGTATAGCCCTTTTCGGTTTATCCCCAATGTATAAGGGGTCTCTTGCACTTTACCATACACATGTATATGTATTGGCCTTTGGCCCTCCTGTGAATGCAGTTGTTCATTATCCAACAAAACTGACATCCCCCACAGTGTCAGTAGAAGCGGCAGGGACAAGTAGTACATTGCGTATGCAATTATTGTAAAAGAAGCCCATGAGGAGCTGAGGCAAGGTGATAGTCCTCATAGCCTTTGGAGAGGTTATTAAAAGTAAGGGCACAGTAGTCATGGTCGAGATAGTCATGCGTGAGGTCAGTGTAGATGTTATTGTCATTGTCGAGGAGCTATGCTTTGCTACTAGCCACATAGTGATGTGCCACAATTCACCATATCTTGTAGCTTGATGTGTAGATGCTCAATAGCCTGACATAATTTGATCTTCTACTTCTTCCTCTTCCTCTTCTTCCCTTTGTCCTTATCATGTGTGACTGCAATTTATCACAAAGAAAAATGTGTGACTGAAATTTTGTGCATGGAAATTTCAACAACTTGAGAACAAAAGAGATGTTATTTATCAATTCAAATCATTGATCAAAAGCCCTGCCCCAGAGGATCTTACTAATTTACGTGTAGTGGTCCACGACAGTTAAATCGGGCTTGTTGAAACGAGCAGCTAGGTGTTTCTCAGCAAGTGCTAGTCCAACAGCGTTTGCTAAGCCCTGCCCCAGAGGACCTACATAAATAAATATTGATACATAGCTGCCATAACCACTGAATTTAAAATGAAATTATGATCAAATTAAATCATAACAAAGTATTAAACAATAAGTGATTGTAGTACTTCCGGGATCTATCTAATGGCAGAGCAAAAGGTACAAAACAGACGAAACAATGTGTTTATTGAAGAAAGAACAAATGTAGGGATACTATCAGACGCAGCTGCCCAGCCACCTCTACTTGTGGGAATAGCTATCCTTCTATTCCCCGTCGCCTCCCCCCCTCCACCGACGTGGTGGTTCCCCCTCTCCTCCTCCGTCTCTGCTCCCTTCCCCGGCTCGGCTCTCTCGGTGTGACGGCCGCCATCATCGTTTGGCCATACAAAGCGTGAAATGATCACGGGAATGCCGGAACATGAGAACGAGTGAAGAGAACAAAAAAGTGATAGATCCATTAAAAATTTAAAAGAACAAATGATGAAGTTTCAAAAATTGTTCCTGTATTTCTATATTCTGCTCCTTCTATTTGTCTTTTAGTAACTTCTTACTGATGGTTGTATTTATACTATAATAAAGAAGATGAACATTTTATTAGCGCTCCTTACATTTGTCTTGGTGCTACAATTGTGACCACGCTTTGTTTGAGTAACGTTTGTTGATAGATCTGACCCACCTGCTGTTATGCGATAAATTATTCAGGCTTGTTAACCAAGAAAAGTGGATGCTGCAGCCCCATCAGATCACTGCTGAGTACAATGCCGCAATCCCTGAGGCCGAGCGCGAGAAGCTGAAGGACACCTCCTTTGAGGATCTACTAAGGGGCGCACATGTTTGCACCACCAAAACTCACTGCACTGTCATTCCAGTTTTGTTCAGCTCTTGATCTATTGGTTTCTCATACAAGAGGCAATTGTCATCCCTCCATGGGTTGCTCTCACCATCAGGCTAAGGCCCGGTGTCTGGTCTGGAGAGTATGTGAGGGAGCTTGGTGTTGAGGAGTTAAGTGTCCCTGAGTATTTGCAGCTCAAGGAAGAACTGGCGAGTGGAAGGTATATGTGATTTTGTGAAATTATATTAAGATTCAAGAGTCTATCTTAGTTTTACCATATAACGCTTCTTCTGTTCAAATTGCAGCACCGATAACAAATTTGTGCTTGAGCTGGAATTTGAGCCATTCAACGCGCCCATCGCTGTCGAAGTCCACTGGCAACGGTGTGCAGTATCTGAACAGGCACTTGTTGTCGGAGCTGTTCCACGACAAGGAGACATGTACCCATTGCTTTACTTCCTTCGCGCGCACAACTACAAGGGGATGGTAGGTTACACTCTCCGTGTCTCGCTTTGTAGATCGGATCACTCGACTATATCTTTGCTGAAGGTTCTCTAGAAAAACTATATCATTGTTGTTGAAAACTGACAGGCTTACATCATTTGTTAATGGCATGTCAATCTCTTATAGATATATCTAAAAGCAGCATATGAGCATAGTCAGCCTGTAAGAAAATATAGACACGATCTTACTTAATGTGTTGGGGATTTGCCCTGATGATATGTGCATTTGTTAAGTAAAAAATGTTTTAGAACAAATTCTTTAACTAAGTGCAAAAGCCTGATGATCCAATCTACAAAGTTTGAACTGAACTGTTACACCTGCTGTTTAATCACGATGAGCATGTAATATTTTCTTTCTTTCTTCAGACCATTATGTTGAACGACAGAATTCGCAGTCTCAGTACCCTGCGACTCTAAGGTGCACTCAGGAAGGCAGAGACACATCTGTCTCGCCTTCCAGCTGACACCCCATACTCGATATTTATCCTACAAGTTCAGCATCTGGGACTAGACTATTCCAATTTAGAGAAGTTAACACGATATTTGTATTGGACAGTCAGCAAACATAATTTTGTGCCCAGAAAGATATGATGGTATAACTTTGCTAAATAAAAGTTATAAGTCATGAATTGCGCTCTCTCTCTCAGTTATCAACCTGTAGCTTGCGGCTGTGTGAAATCACAATTCAAGTGCTTAGCATCACGTTAATGTTACAGGTATTCAAAAGATATTGCAGGTGGTCAGGAGATATGACATTTTTTTACTTCTACATATGCAATCTGGAAAAAAAAAAGTTCCAGCTTTTTATTTAACAAGTAGTCTTACAGCCGTAGCCAACAGAGTATAAACTGGAAAAAGATCAAAAGATAAGAAAGAAAAACAAGGACATCACACAACGATCCACTTCTACATACGCATTGATAAGAAGGTAGCACTAGCACCTCATCTTGGCACATTGTCAAAGATTTTCCAGTTTTTATGTTTCATCCCTGGAATTGGATGACCACCACCAGCAAGCAACTATGCTTATTACACTGGCACAAAAACATGGGCTGAAACAGATAGATCTTTGAAACCAACACCACCCTCCCCTGTAACCTTGAAGTTGAACTAGTCCTCTGGTTTCCACCAGCCAGGTGTTAAGCGATGAACGAAATAGTGGTGCCTCCGGAACTCGCCGTAGCTGCGAAGCCCGATGTTGCAGGGTTTCTCAGGGCACTTGAAAGTTTGTTCCAGGCTCAAGCTGTGCTCGTCCCGATAGTGATTATTGATCTGTTCAACCAAAGCTAGAAGTCAGAAAATAAAAATTAATATATGCACCAATCAATATTATGAAGAGGCTTACATCATTTATCTTCACTCGAGAGCAGTAAAGTCCCTCAAAACAGCATAGATGACATACGAAATTCTTCTTCGAACACTGTGCGAGTGCTTGGCAGTACTCCACATACAGGTTCACCTCACACTCTGGCACAAGCTCCTGTTGAACCATCTGTGAAGAACTAACCATTTAAAACATACTAGCGGAATAATCTAAAGGTAAAAGAGGCAGAGGTACTCTAGTTAAAGCTACAAGTCTTCCACGTATTTGTTATTCGAGATGGGCATATAATAATCTATTCTTCAAAAATTTGCAAAGACGTTGTTATCCTGATCAGGATTTCTAGTTCCTGTTTTATGTGGCCTTGAATCAGAACTGAATTGTTTGGCCTTATCTCTCAGTTCCACCCTTCACAAGAACCAATCGAATCCCCCTAGCTGCTTTTGCTGAGCTGAATGGCAATATTGGATTGGTTGGTAGTACCCTGATTTATGGATCACACTGCCAGCCTCTAACTGCTGGGGTTAATCATCGTCATAATTAATGTTGGAAAATATTTCAAGTTGTTTATGTTTTATTTGTTTTCAGCAAGGTGTCGTCTAAGACAAGGTGTTGGATACTTCTATGTTGGCAACTCATAACTGAACAGTATCAGAAAAAATGATGACATGTTAGCTATGATCTGAAGGGTGTCACAGAAACTGCATTTAGTTTCAATGGTAATACTGAACAACATGCACCAGATTTTAGTTTCAATGTTGAGATCAGTATTTCTGTTGAAACTAAAATCAACGCAGTTTTGGTTTAGTGAAACAATTGTTAGCTCTTTGGTCTTCCTTATTTGGCTGTAATAACACTGCTCGTAGAAAGAAACAGTCATTCTACTTTGTTTCAAAATGTATCATTGGTTGTCACACAAAATGAAATCTCAAAGGGACGAGTGTTATTGCACTGAACACACCTTGGCAAACGTCAATTCTGCCTGGAGACAGGAACGACTGTTTTGAAGGTTCAAAGTTGGTTGTAATTACTAAGGATAGAGATATTGCATCTGAGAAAGTTTAGGTGTTCACTGCCAAAGTTTTATTTTATGGCAAATTTTAGCAGGTCCGGCTAGTTCATACCACCGTTTAACTAACCAAGTAATAAGAACTCACGTATAAAGAAGGCATATGAGGGACTAGATTTTAAGGAAGCGGCGAGAGATGGCCTTACATGTATCGGAGGGATGGATGGGGCTGTAGGTGTTGTTCTGTTCTTTCGAAGCCAGTCCTCCCACACAGGTATTCTGCTCGAGTTGGGTGGCTTTTTCTTCTGTGAATACCTAAATGCATGGTGCACTGCAGGCTTTTTCTCTGTTTTCTTCTTCTTCCCCTTTCCGTTGACCGGACTTCCATTGTCAACTTCAGTAACGTCTTCTTCGCTTTTTAACAGATCTGAGGAAACAGAGGCAATCAATCGATAATTCAGTTCAATTAGTTAGCAAGAGCAGTACACTGTTTTAGAGAAGAGGAAAGGCAATTACCTGTTGGATGGCATTTTGCATTAGCTTCAATTCTTGTAAGCATCTGACGCAGTTGGTCTTGGACAGTGGCAATCCTATCTTCAGAGCAGTCCCCTGGGGTGCAACCAACGGGCACATCATGTCTGCCCGGGTCGTCAGGGTTATGGACTAGAATGGCTCTTCGCACAATGCTCATTGCGTACTCATCTTGGTCAAGTGCAGAGTAGAGCTCAGCCAGGAACTTTGCAATGATGATAGAACCTTTGAAAGCAGCAGCTGCTTCATGGACCATCCGGATCAGCTCTCTTAACATTGCCTTGAACTGTGGTCCACCCACTGTTGTAGTGTGCTTCAACTCCACATAACCTTCTAGCATGCGTGCTCGGGCACAGTAGCCATAAGTTGCAGCCAAGTTCTTTGCCTCCTCTCTTGCAGCAGCAAGATCACCAGCAACATCCTTACGCAAGATCTCCTCCACTTTAGTAGGCACAAACTGATCGCACACAAATCCCATTATCTCGTGTAGCTTATCTGAAGCTTCTGCTCTTGCTTTGGTAATGTTGTCCTTGGGCGACGAGTGGATGAGCTGGTAGCCCTGTTCGAGCCCTTCAAGCCTGTGGCTGGCGTGCTTGGTTCGCCGTTTGTTCCCGTGTTGGGTGCGGGTGCGCCGACGAATATCATACCAGATGTTATGCCTGGCTGGGCCGTCCGGGTCAATCATGGTACTGGCATGCACGAACTAAGATTGGATGTCAGCAATCCGGTCAGTGAACCCATTGGCATGAAGAAACACAACGGACGCAACATCTGTGTCGAAGGGGAGCTTAATCTCAGGAAGGACTTCCTTCTCAAGCTCACCGAGCTTTGCAAGGCACATCAGCTCGTTCCCTCGGAAGACAGGAGTCACGATGCAGCGTGGCGCAAACCGCTTGGCTTCGGTGAAGTAGGCCAGGGCCAGAACTGAATGATCGCGCGACTGGCGCAGCACATCCTCATCATCAGTCTTGGACCCCGTCTCGAACAGCTCTGAACTCGTCTGGCTATGAAGATCACCTGCCAAATTGAGAGCCACCGTGGACCGCGGGTGGGCGGCGACGAGCGCCTCGGCGAGTGGCAGCGCCTCGGTCATGCCCCCGTTGCCGTACAGGAGCTTGGCGATCTCTCGGCACTCATTCCTGATGGCGGTCGCCTCGCCCTCTTGGCGGATCTTGGCCCGCTGCTTCCTCGTGGTGCCCTTGGTCGCCGATGGCTCGGCGAGCGCGTCAGCCTTGGTGAGCTGCGCCTCGGCGAGCACCTCGTCGTGCTCATGGACCAGTGTCTTCGCGGCGCCCGCTTGGCTGTTGAGGATGATCTGGGTCGCAGACGACGAAGCCTGCGCGTGCGCCTCGGCGAGCACCTCGTCGTCCGCAGCGGCGCCGTTTTGACGACGACGACTCCCAGCCGCTCCTGGGTTCCTCGCGGCGACCAGGGCTGCGGACGGCGAGGGCGGCGCGTTCGCGAGCACCTGGTCGCGGGCCAGAGCCTCCCCCTCGTCCTCGTCTCGACGAAGAGCCCTCGCGGCCGCTCCTGGATCGTTGACGCCGACACCGGTCGCCGGCGGTGAGCCCGGCGCGTCCGCGAGCACCACGCCGCGAGCGAGCGCCTCGTCCATGTCGTCGGTCGGACGACGCCCCCTCGCGGCCCCTCGCCCGCTGCCTCCCTTCGACGGGGCGGAGCCAGCGTTGCTCATGGTGGGACGGAGGAGGGAGGACGTACGGGAGCGGGGAAGGGGAAGAAGCCGCGGCCCGCTTCGGAATGCCGGAGGGGGAGAGGTTGGGCCCGTCGACGCGGAGGCGCGGCGCGGGGAGGACGTCGGTTTCGGGCGGCGCGGCGCCGATGGGGAGGGCGGATTCGAGGCGGTGGGGGGAGAGGAGCGAATAGGAAGAGGGTTCGGGGGTTGGGTGGTTGGTTTGGTTGCCGCGGCGACGGCGTGGGCGTGGAGAGGATGGTTTAGCTTGCGTGGGCGTGGCGACAAAGCGCTGGGCTGGTTGGAGGGTTCAAGCTTCTCTCCCATCCATTTCCTTCTCTTCTTTTCTCCTTTCCCCTTCATTGCTGCTGCACCCATTTCGAATTTCAAATTCCTTTTCCACCCTAATACTAATTTTGAATATGGTTGCTCGTTTTTCGTCACCTCCTTGGAATTAAAGTGTCTGCTCGTTCATCGCAGTCGACATATATTTGGATTGAAGAATGTCACCACTTTTCAAGTTTCTACATCCTAATTGGTGGCAAGAAGAAAAAAAGGTGTTGTGCTCTCGGTTTGCGAAATTAATCATAGTCATGCGATAGGAAATGCGGAAGTTGAAACCATGGTGGCTAAAGTGCAATGAGGAATGGAACAGAAGAAATTTCTCAAAACTGAAATGTTTTCCGCATTTTTTGTCATAAGGAGGCCCGGCCGCGCCCGCCATGTCGGACGGGTGGGGCACACGCGGAAACCCAACGGTCCGAGGCGGAGCTCACCAGGCGGAGATGGAGGTCGTCCAGGCACGACATGCCGCTTGCGTTGCAGCAACCTTGCCTCCGAACTCTCCAGAGGGGTTGAGGGTGGAGCAGGTGACAAGTATATATTATCTTTCTTTTTTTTAACTATGCACGTGGATGAATTTCATGGTGCATGTAGGGTTAGTTTTGGTTGCCTTCCTGGTGAACTCATGCCTGGCCACAAGCATGCCTGAAACCTGCCTGAGACTTGTTTGGATAGTATCCTGAGAATTTGACAACATGCCTGGCCTGAAAAAGCCTGTCGTCGTCATTAGCCTGGGTCAATCTAGGCACCACCATTAGCCTGAGGCCAGGCCATCGATTTCACAAGCCTGGTGGGTGCCTGGCGATGGATTGGTGATAAAATATTCTGCTGAGCCAGTGGGCTCCACAGCTGTATGTATTGTTGGTCCTATAAAATATTCTCTAATGCTTTTCCAGGCCAGGGCATCGACCAAACATCATTCGCTCAGGCCAGCCTCACCAGGCATACAACACGGGTGCTCTCAGGCACGATCCAGGCATTGACTTTTTCCAGGCACTGCGGCCAGGACTCAAACCAAACAAGCCCGTAGTTGCAGGATATGTTGCATTGTCTAAGAAATTAGTCCTCATTTCTTGATCCTCATATTAATACTAGTACAGGCAACATGAATTTCATCCACATACATACATAGTTAAAAACACAAAGATAATATGGAGGCACGCTCCTTTGGCCCTTTTTTTGCTGGGGGGCTTTTCTTTTCTTCACCCTATTTACAACGACCGTGGTCCCAGGTGCGCAGCAACTGATCTGGTTCTGGAGGAGGCGCAGCATCTTTGGGCGGGGCAAACGGCGCTCTCTCTCGCTGCCGCAGAGGCGGTGGGATTCGCATGCCTTTGGTTGTTGTCGCCACGTACGCCGAAAAGCATTTCTAACGGGACTCCTCGGCCAATCACACGCTGCCAGCTATGCTGGGTCCCACCGTAGAATCCTACTGCCTCTAGGTTGTTGCTTGTGTGTTGACATTCCTTAATTGGTGATGGGTCCCACCCAAGTGCGTAGTACTACATGCAGCGTGCAAAGACGGGATGACGCTTCCTATTCTCTCGTCTGTCTGTCCAAACAAACCCGTTCCATTTGATAATTTATTTAAATCGTTGATATCTTCTGAACTGAAATTCCGTCTTCAGTTTTATTTTTCATATTTGAACTCCTTTGGACAAGATCTTCGAAACAAGACCAATCTTAGATATATATACATTTTGAACCTCAGTTAGGGCATGTTGCTTCAGCCATATTTCAATTAACTAAAGTATACTACATGTGTGCTAAAACATTTTGAAACGCGTTTCAGTTATTTTGGAACACGTCTCAGTAGTTTTGAGGGCGCGGATTGGGCGGATTGTTTGGACAGAGAGATGCAAGAATAGGAAGAGAGGGTTCAGGGCTTGGTGGTTGGTTTGGTTGCCGCGGCGACGGCGTGGGCGTGGAGGATGGTTTAGCTTGCGAGGCTTGGAGCAGGTGGCGACATAGCGCTGGGCTGGTTGGAGGGTTCAAGCTTCTCTCCCATCCATTTTCTTTTCTTCTTTTCTCCTTTCCCCTTCATTGTTGCTGCTCTCCTTTCAAATTTCAAATTCCTTTTCCACCCTACTAATTTCGAATGTGGTTGCTCGTTTTTCGTCACCTCCACAGATAGTTTCCTTTGGGATTAAAATGCAGTTCATTCATCACAATCGACATATATTTGGATTGAAGAATGTCACCACTTTTCAAGTACCTCCATCCTAATTGGTGGCAAGAAAAAAAAGGTGTTGTGCTCTCGGCTTGCAAAATTAAGGATGGTCACGCCATAAGGAATGCAGAAGTTGCTGAAACCATGGTGGCTAAAGTGCAACAAGGAAAGGAACACAAGGAAATTCTCAAAACTGACGAAATTCTCAAAACGCCATAGATAAGACTATCTACAATCGGATCCCTCAAAATCCCCTCTACGTCCGGCCACAAATAGGCAATCCAGTCCAATTGGACACCCCAAACCGGCCCTATACATCCGGGCTTTCCGGCGCCCCCTATACCCAGCTCATATCTGGGGCAGATATAGTGAGGCTCTGGTGTGCTCGCCACGTCGGAAGGGTGGGGCACACGCAGAAATCCAACGGTCCGACGGGAGCTCACCGGTGTGAGATGGATGTTGTCCAGGCACGACATGTTGCTTGCATTGTAGCAAGCTTGCCTCCGAACTCTTCAGAGGATGAGAGGGTGGAGCAGGTGACGAGTATATATTTTCTTTGTTTTTAGCTATGTGTGTGAATGAATTTCATGTTGCATGTAGTAGTATGGATATATATGAGGATCAAGAAATGAGGGCTATGCTACATTATCTACGAAAATGAGGGGTGACCACTGCCCGCAGACATATAGGGGCCCTGATTTGTGAAGCCGATTGTACATGGTCTAACACATTGCTACATGGCATGCATTTATTTTAACCGGATATAATCCCTTTTCATTAACTAAATAATGGCAAATACAAGATCGAGATCTAGAGTTTAAGAGGACTGAAAAAGGGAAAGCGAGTTCAATGGGAAATTGACGACCACGGAAAGATAGGTTTTGCTCGGTGTGGCTCGGTGATCCGAGAAGGCCAGGAATATTGCCGTCGTCCGGCTCACCCGGCGTCGCACGCCCCTTTGGCCCTTTCTTTCTTCACCCTATTTCCTTCCTTCCACACCCGTCGCCACAGAGCAGAGCAGGCCCTCCTCGCCGTGTGCAACGACCCTGGTCCTGGAGGAGCCGTGTGCTCGCAACCCAGGGTAAGATTAATTAGCTAGGTTCGTCGATGCGACACCACGATCGATCAGTTCACCTTCACCATACACACGGCTACGAGTAGGAGTAGGATCAAGGTGCGTGTCCACGGTGAGCATCTTTTGGGCTGGGCAAAACGCCGCGTATGCAGATAAGCATTTCTAACGGGACTCCTCGCCTAATCACACGCTGCCAGCTATGCTGGGTCCCTCCCTACAATCCTACTACCTCTACGGTGTTGCTTGTGTGTTGGCATTCATTATTTGGTGATGGGTCCCACCCAAATACGTACTACTACTCCATGCAACGTGCAAACACGAGTCCAGATGACGCTTCCTATTCTCTCTCATCTCTTCTCTCTCTATTAAGAAAAAACCCATTCCATTTAATAATTTGGATCATTGATATCTTCTGAACTGAAACTCCAGTTTTTGTTTTATTTTCAATATTTGAACCCTTTCGACAAGATCTTCGAAACAAGACCAATCTTGGATACATTTTGAAGCCCGTTGCTTTAGCCGTGCATATTTCAATTAACTGGAGTATATATATATATATATATATATATATATATATATATATATATATATATATATATATATATACATAGGTGTGCTAAAGTGAGCCTGAGCGCAATGCGCTTATTCTACGCTCTGGCCTAACAGCGCGCAACCACTGGCCTCCAATTTTTCTTCCACCTACTAGTAATCAGCCATGTTGGATATAGTAACTGAATTAATTCGGTTACTGGCTGCAGCAATGGTTCACCACTCCGCCACAACTTTTTTATTATATGCGTCCTCCTGATTACATATAGTAATCATCCATGGAAAATGTAGTAAAATATTAATTTGGTTACGGTATGCTTGTGATGGTTCATCACCTCACCACAGTTTTGCTTTATTACTTGTCTGCTCCAATCACACATGGTAATCAACCATGTAAAATATAGTAACATAATTTATTGGGTTACTGGTTGCATAAAAGCTATCATTTTAAGGAGTGGTGTGTGTCATCTCGTAATAGATCTAGTCCGTTACCATATGTGCCAGTTTTTTTTACCATGCATAATGGCACAAGACGTTCGGTGTAGTGCGGTTGCATGCAATCTCGTAAAGCTATTTGTTCCATTACCATATTTCTAACCTTTTGACTGTCATTGGCAAATAGAACCCCGCGGGCCGGAGGTTGGCAGTGGGAGTGGTAACTGAATTAAATCCATTACTATTTTCTGCAAGCGATATTACCATCAATTGCCGAAACGTGTGGAGGTGGGGTAGTGTGACCCGAGCACATGATTACCAGCTTTGCATTATAGCTCGTAACTAGATTACCATAATGATCAATTTCATTACCGTGTGCATTGATTGGGTCGATCGAATCTAGGACAATAGTAAAGGCTATAACATTTTTACTAGAAAGTAAGAAGGGCATTACGATCAAACCTGTAGCACTAGTAGTATATAGTAAATGGCATAGCACCTTACTACAAATGGGAGTAAGCATTACCGTCAAAATGGCACATAGTAAATGGCATAGCACTTTTACTACCAATTGTAGTAAGCATTACCATCAAATTAGGAAAGTGGTGGATGGTGTGCGTGGGTTGGCTGGCTTTGGCGGGCGCGTGATTAAGCCGGAGCGTAGAATAA
>NC_041383.1:61574264-61647484 GCF_002162155.2 Triticum dicoccoides
TGTGTGTGTGTGTGTGTGTGTGTGTGTGTGTGTGTGCTAAAACATTTTGGAACACGTTTCAGTGATTTAGGAAATGTAGTTCGGCAATTTGGAATGCATTATTTTGGTGATTTGGAGATGCATTCTAATAATTTTGAAATATGCATACTGTCTTTTGATGTTGTGGAGGTGGGATTCGCTAGACTTTGGATGTGGCAGCTAAGAGCATCCACAACCAGCGCGGCGGGGCGCCGGTGGGGAGGGCTCGATTTGGCGGATTCGAGGCGATGAGGGAAGAAGAGCGAACTGGAAGAGGGTTCGGTGCTTGGTGGTTGGTTTGGTTGCCGCGGTGACGGCGTGGGCTTGCAGGATGGTTTTGCTTGCGAAGTTTGGAGGAGGGGAGAGCAGGTGATGGCAAGCGCTGGGCTGGTTGGAGGCTTGAAGCTTCTCTCCCATGCATTTTCTTTTCTTTTCTTTTATTTTCTTCTTTCCCCTTCATTACTGCTGCACTTCTTTCGAATTTGAAATTCCTTTTCCACCCTACTAATTTTGAATGTGATTGCTTGTTTTTTGCACCTCCACAGATTGTTTCCTTTGGAATTAAAATGCCAGTTCATTCATCATAGTCGATGTATATTTGGAAGGAAGAGTGTCACCAGTTTTCAAGTATCTTCATCCTAATTGGTGGCAAAAAAAGGTGTTGTGCTCTCAGCTTTCAAAATTAAGCATGGTCACGCTATAAGAAGTGTTGAAGTTGAAACCATGGGTGGCTAAAGTGAAACAAGGAAAGGGACAGAAGAAAATTCTCAAGACTAAAATGTTCTCCGCATTTTTGGCTATGATGTCACCCAGGACGCAACATTTGGCAACGCTGCAACATAGACAAGAGTATCTACAATCGGATCCCTCAAATTCCCTATACGTCTGGCCGGGCGGACCGGTCAGTGACTGGCTACGAAAATGCAGTCCAATTGGACCCCTCAAACCGGCCCTATACGTCCGGGCTATCCGGCACCTGTCTATACAGACCTCATATCTAGTGCAGATACATGGAGGCCCGGAAGTTCCCGCCATGTCGGACGGGCGGGCCACACGTAGACATGGGGCTCCGACAGGAGCTCATCCAGGCAGAGATGGTGGCCGTCCAGGCACGTCCGTGTGCCGCTTGCATTGCAGCAGGCTTGCCTCCGTACTCTCCAGAGGGGTTGAGGGTGGAGCATGTGACGAGTATATATTATCTTTGTTTTTAACTATGCGCGTGGATGAATTTCAGGTTGCGTGTAGTAGTGTGGATATGAGGCATATCCACGCTGCTACTATATACTCCAGTTAATTGCAATATGGCTAAAGCAACAGGACATAACTGAGATTCAAATATATCCAAGATTGGTCTTGTTTCGAAGACCTTGTCGAAAGGAGTTCAAATATTGAAAATAAAACAAAACCGGAGTTTCAGTTCAGAAGATATCAATGATCCAAATTACTAAATGGAATGGGTTTGTTTGGACAGAGAGAGACGAGAGAGAATAGGAAGCGTCATCCCGTGTTTGCACGTTGCATGTAGTACTACGTACTTGGGTGGGACCCATCACCAAATAAAGGAATGTCAACACACAGGCAGCGCCGTGGAGGGCAGTAGGATTCTAGGGTGGGACCCGGCGTATCTGGCAGCGTGTGAATGGCCGAGGCAGTCCCGTTAGAAATGCTCGGCGACAACCAAAGGCATGCGAATCATCCCACCCCACCGCCTCTGCGGCAGCGGCATACTACGAATCAACCCTGAGTTAGTTGCCCCCTCAAAAAAAAAACTGAGTTAGTTGCGAGCACACGTACGGCGCCTCCAGAACCAGATCAGTTGCTGCGCACCTGGGACCAGGGTCGTTGTAGTACTACACGGCGAGGAAATAGGGTGAAGAAAAGAAAGGTCCCCCAGCAAAAAAAAGAAAAGAAGGAAAGGGCCAAAGGGCCATGCGACGCCGGGTGAGCCGGACGACGGCAATATGCCTGGCCTTCCCGGATCACCGAGGAAAACTTACCTTTCCGTGGTCGTCAAATTGGTGGCCACGTATGCATGCTCATATGTACACCTCCACATTATCTTTCTGTCGTTTTAACTGTGCACCTGGATGAATTTCAGGTTGCATGTATATGTGCTAAAACATTTTGGAACACGTTTCACTAATTTAGGAATGCATTATTTCACTGTTTTTTTAAGTGCATTTTAGTAATTTTGAAATATGCATACTGTCTTTTGATGTTGAGGAGGTTGGATTCGCTAGCCTTTGGATGTGGCCGCTAAGAGCATCTACAATTGTACCCCCTCAAACGTCCCATCGAACTATCCGGACACTGTCCGAACAAGAGAGTATACCTGGCCAAACGGGCCGGCCCGGCACGGCACGGCACGGCCCGCCATAAACGTGCCTGGCACGACACGGCCCGTCTCGGCACGAATAATAACCGGGCCATGCCGTGCCGGCCCACGGGCGGGAGCTAGCAGCCCAGGCACGGCACGTAGTCTACATGGGCTGGCACGCGGCACGCCCAGGCACGCCGGCCCGTTGGAGGACGCTGGGCGTCTGGCGTGATTTTTTTCTTTTTCTTCGCAATACCTCTGAAAACTGCAAAAAAAAGGGCAAAAAAATTAGAAAATTGCAAAATCTGGTAGACTATTATGTGAGATAAATCTAGAGTTTTATTAGCACATATACATCATTAAAACTCCCATCTAAAAGAATAAAAGAATACAAGACATACTCTATAATTATAAAAGGATAAAAAATACAAAGACTACACTATAACACTACTACTACTTAGATTCAAGCACTAATAAAATACGCATGCACTATGAAAATATTAAACATATTAGGGTATTCGGTGTTTACATAGGACATATATATTTATATTTTTCAAAAAAAACATAAACGGGCCGTGCCGTGCCGGCCCGCGTGCCTAGCCTCCAGGCCCAGGCACGGCCCATGGCGTGCCGCGTGCCAGGCCTGGCCCGTTTAGCCCGGGCCGTGCCGTGCCTGGGTCATGCCGGGCCTGCGTGCTACCGGGCCGGCCCAGTTAGCACGGCCCGTTTGGCCAGCTATACAAGAGAGAGAAGGAAAAAGTGCCACCCAACCAACCTTCTCATTTTCTCCCATATGACTGGACTGACCAGCACTCCCCAAATCCAACCCATATTTGCTTTGCATATGGGGAGTGCCCGGACACGCTCGGACAACTCCACCACGTCAGCCAAATCCAACTCATATTTGCTTTGCATATGGGGAGTGCCCGGACATGCTTGGACAACTCCACCACGTCAGCCAAATCCATCCAACCCCACCTACAGCCACACAGCCCTGTCCAAATCCATCCGCATTGGAGGCTTCGCATGCCAACGCCTCATGCATGGACGCAGTCTGGTCCTTGATCGAGCCTGATCGAGCCTTGCTTTGGACCGGATCAAATCGAGGTGGCCAGTGAGCCTCTTTCCAAGACCGGGCCAACTAATGCCAGGCTCAGTTAGGCTCCGAAGGACTGACTGGACCGGTTACTGGGAGTGATTCAGTTTATTGTGTTTAGCCTCTGTTTAGCCATTGTGTAGGCATCTTTCGATACTGTAAAGCAAATGGACAACATCCCCTCTGTTTATCCAATGTGTTTCCCTCTGTTTTGGCCATTGTGAGCTAAAATTTGACTGTTTTTGCCTCTGTTTTGACACTACAAAGGAAGCGTGATAGGAACTAAATTAGTTCTTCAGTTAACTTCAGGTTTAGTGATGCATGGTCTTGACAAGGAGATGTTCTAGGATTAACTTCAGGTCACTACATATATGAGGATGGAAAGCAAGCGTATATGAGGATGGACAAGAAACATATATGAGGATGGACAACAAGCAAAAATGGACCAAAAATACAACATATATAGTCCTACTCCTAGGTACCCTAAACCCTACAACATATACGAGATAAATTTTGAACATTTAGAATCTTTGTTTCAAAGGAGGATATAATCGACAATGAAGAGGATGGACAACATTTGATTTGAATCTTGGACATCACAACAATTGATTTTGACATGAACAATAGCACAAATATCACATTCACAAACATTTCATTTGGACAGCAAGCATAACTAAATTGGACAACATTTCATTTGAATTTTGGACATCAAAACAATTGATTTTGACAGGAACAATAGCACAAATATCACATCCACAAACATAAGGTCTTATCATAATTGAACGGCATATTTACAAACTTGCACTAGTAGAAAACGACTTTTAATACCGGTTCGTAAGGACCTTTAGTACCGGTTCTGGAACCGGCACTAAAGAGTGAGGACTAAAGGTTCCCCCCTTTAGTCCCGGTTCAACACGAACCGGGACCAAAGGCCCACCACGTGGCACGAGGCACGCCTACTGGGCCGGCACGGCCTACATACGACTAGAAATTCAATCTCTAGTTGGGCCAGGATGTAGGCCCGTACGGCCCAGTAGGCCCCACAGGGCAGAAGACTTGCAATAGGCCCACAAAGGCCTGCTTAGAGAGGAGCTCGACACGGTAACCGCGGCGGGGCTTATAAACCGGTGCGAGCTCCTCTCAACTAGCGAGGTGGGACTAAACATTGTGCACTGCGGGTGGCAGCGCACCACCTTTAGTACCGATTGGTGGCTCCAATCGGTACTAAATGGGGGGTCTTTAGTACCGGTTGGAGCCACCAACCGGTATTAAAGGCCACCACCTCTTTAGTACCGGTTCGTGGCACGAACCGGTATTAAAGGTTCGCCACGAACCGGTACTAATGAGCGCCGCCCGCCTGGCCGTTGGAACCGGCACTAATGGTCACACTACTGCCGGTTCAATTACAGACCGGGACTAATGAGTTTCACATTAGACCCTTTTTTACTAGTGTTGCAATGACAATTTCAAGTTCATGTCAGTTGACAAGTTCAACATAACACAAATGAGTGGTTCATGACTTGACAAGTTCCAACATAGTTCATGACATCTCCAAATTTGCAATGACAATTCATAGTTCATGACTTGACAAGTTCCAACATAACACAAATTCAAAATTAGCCTTCACATGAGGGAGATCACTTTGACATCCATCCCCCAAATAGCATTGATCCATATGTGGTCGCTACTCACTCCGACGGAGGCCAGGGGGCGTTTGGCTACTGCGTCTACCCGATGGGAGATGGTAGCTCGGGTTATTTTCAACCGGTTTGGATGGCGGTCATGTAATAGGATAGGCATGTAGTGCTCCTATTTTGTTTGCCTGCCGGTTGTGGCTTTTTGATTAGGCTCGTATGAGCGATCTGTTTTCATTTCGTACTTTGAGACACTGAAGACTTTGTTACAGGTTTCGTTTTTAATAATATGAGCCGTATGCATCTTTCTAATGCAGAGGCTGGGGTAATCCCCCATTTCGAAAAAATCCCTCGAATAGCAAGATCAACATCGAGGTGATGAATGTCTACAAGATAAGCAACATTCGCATAAATAATGTTGGGTATTGTATGACAAGTGAAACATGTAGGAAGAATAGGTAAGTGATGTCCTCCACAATGGGTAAGGCCAGAGCTCCCCTCGCGCCGGCGTCCGAGGCTGAGCGCGGAGCTTGCACGCCAGGCCATCCCCCGAGCTCACACGCGTCGGCTCCCATGCCCACGGCCACCGAGCTCGCGGGCCCGAAACTTCCATGACTACGGCCTTCGCTCCGCCCCTGAGCTCGCGCGCCCACCGCCCGAAGCTCCCATGGCCACGGCCACGAGCCCACGACAGAAGCGCGTGCGTGCGCTGTGCGCGCTGGCCGCAGCCTCGTGGGTGGTAGCCGCCACCGCCGCGTGCAGCCGCAGCTGCCGTGATGCAGGACAGGAGCTCCCGCGCCATCGTCTCAGGCCGTACCTCGCGAGCGCGTCCGCATCCTAGGCCGTGGCGGAGCTCGCGCGCCCTTGTGCCCGCGTCCCCATCTGAGGCCGGACGCCGCGAGCCGCTGCATCTATCTAGCCCGCGGCATGTGTGCTTTCTAGCTAGCCGCCGCCGCGTACTGGTCACTGCCGTGCGTGCACGCAGCTGTGTGCACCGCTGCTGCCGCGCCCGCGCGTGCTACCTGCTGCTGCCGCTCGGCCTGGCCGCGAACTGGCTGCTGCCCACGTGTGCTGGCCGAGGCGCTCGCGCCCGCTTCCCGCGGAGCTCGCCAACACCACCGCCACTGCCGGAGCTTGCGAGCTGGAGGGCCGGCCGCCATCAACATCCATCTGCTACGTGCTCTGCGTGCTCTGACGAGGCCGCACACTACATGCTTGTTGAAATGCTTCGAAGTGGAGATCATAATTTGGGGATCACGGTTATTTGAGAGAAAAAGTAGGGGTTAAAAACAGACGTGCCCGGCCACTACCCGGTCACTGTCCGGTCCGGGCATGTCCACAGACGTTTGGAAAAGGCAAATTTTTAAATCGTGGTGAGCATCATACAACCGGACTTTGCAAATCCGGCTCCTCAAATGTCACCCGGCATTTCTCATATTTCCTTCTCCACATACAAGCCTCTCATATTCATCCCCTAAATTCATACAAAAGCATGCACTTTGTACTACATTCTATACTATAATTTCGTCGTTGTCAGCGATGGCCGGAGCCGCCAGTGCCGGAACCAGTGCCGCCTCCATTTGTTGTCGACGGCTACACCTGGCCTCCTCAGCCGACTCCAATCGGATGGAGTTCAGGATGGCGTGCTGCTCCAGCCATACGCCCATGAAACGGTTTTGAGAAGTCCGGGTTGTAGATGCTCTAATGCACGCGGCGTGGAAAGGCACAGACACGAAAGCGGAGCAGCATGCCGACCTGGGCGTGTCCGTGTCGAGGTACACCGCCGGTTCCCAGCTGCGGAGCTAGTTGACCTCGACGCAGGGTACTAGGTCAGGTACGTACGGGTCGCTCAAGGGAACGCCGTCGCGTCGTCTCGGTGAGTTGCGACGGTTGTCGTTGCCATCTCCTCCCTGTCCTGTACGTACACTATCGAAGCAGCCGTGAAGCTCGCGTGTTAGTGCCACATCGCAGGCTAACACCCGGCGCCACCCGTCCAGATTATTTGGTTACTTCAATTAACCACCTCACTTTTTTTCTTCTTCTTTATACCATTTATTCTTGAATATTTCTTAGACCAACTATTCAATGTGACCACCTCGTGTGATATATCAGCCGCCATTGGACAATCTTTATCCCAGATGAAATGCACTTCTCTCCTCTGAATAACTTTTGAAAGCAAGTTTTTCATTCGTGCATGGAAGAAGCCCTTGGAGCAACTCTAGCATAGTCACTATCGTCAATTAACCGTCTGTATAGCGATTTTTGATCAAAAAGACCATTTTCATACTTTTTTGGAGGTTGTGAGCCGCTGCATTGGAGCATGCTCCATTGCTAGCTGCCTGCGGCGGAGGGAAATTGGACATCTCCCTCATCCTCACATGCGGCCTATCTTCTCTCCCTGCCAATGGCATAGACCATTTTACCAATCCCGCCACTCATCTCAGCGAGAAACGAGCCAATTAAAGATATCTTCGCCTCCGCTTTTCTCGTGCTCACCATGTCGCTTCCCCGTGGCCAAACTGGTTGCCGCTCTCAAAGGAGGAGCAACAAATGATGGACGAGGAGGGAGGCCGCCCTTATTGCCGACGAGGAGGAGTGGGATCATAGTGACGCTGGATGCTATGTAGGAGGATCACATCTTCCATGCTAAGGAAGAGTGGGATCCCCAGAAAGAGGGGCTGGATTGGGATCCCTAGTGCAACATGCCAGGATCCCGTTCATGGAGGAGAGGCCCCCCAACTCCACGTCCCATGCCCCCCCGCGCAACCACATTTTCAAGGAGTCATGGGACGAGCGCTACGTCATCAATGCCTTGGCCATCCGCCTAGACGAAATCCTCGAAGAGGCCGTCTATTGGGTGACAAAGAGGGGAAGCGCTGTCTGGCGCGTGTTCGAGGAGGCACGAGCGGCATCCACGGCGGAGATAGGGCATACCTCCTGGCGCAAATTCAATGCAGCAATGATGACGTTCGTGGCCACAAATCGTGCCATCTTGGGCTTCCCCTAGCTGGTCAAGATGTCCCCGACCTTGACGATCGCTATGACCGCGCAGGGGTATCACGCAGCCTCTCCTAGAGTTCGAGGTGGCTCGTCACATGTGCATGTGCCCGGTGCATAGCATTCACCATCGACCCAGGCTCAAAATGCAGTCGCTACATATGTGTAAGAGCAACAAATTCTGAACACCTATACTACTAATTATGTATGAAATATTGCTAATCGACATTTCTTCCCCTATATAGGAACTTGTAATGCAGTGTTATCCGAATTGAAGTGGTGAATCCCTCAAATTCACTGTTTGACTGTTGGGTGGATCTAGCCAAAATAATAATAATATGGCGGCTCTATTATGTCGAGGCTTGTGGAGGGTTTGAGCATTTTTCTCAAGAATCTTTTGAAGAACCCACTGGATCAGTTTGCCATTCACCCAATAGTTGATCTTCATATGGGCAACTATTATTTTCTCATTTACAAATCAATATTAATTAACCATGATACCATATGATGAAGACTAATCCAAGTCAATATTTGGACTGCGGACTTGCTGATAGACCAGGGTTGCAAGACATGGTTTGATATGGCCAAGACTAGTCCAAGTCAACATTGACCTGCTGACATGGGCAAGGGTCTCACCTGTCAGCCTCACATCTTCTTTTCCCCTCTTTCCTTCTTCCTCCTCGTCTCTCTCTCCCACCCGTCGTCCTTGTCCCCGCCCGCCCCGCTCCCCAGCCGGCCCAGGCCTTCTGCTTCGTCGACGCCGCGCTCGCACGGAAGGATCGGGAGGAGTTGACGGACGGCGCCATCAGCAGCCTCCTCGACGCATGCACGGACGGCTTCGACAACAACGGGAGCACCCAGGCTGCCGGCCGGGCCACAGGCCGCGTGCACGCCGTCCACGACCACAACGGGCACGAGCACAATGCTTTCGTCCGCGCGTCTGTCCTCTGGCTGGCGGCGGCCGCAGATGCGTGCAGAGCCTCCTGCGATTGCCTCCATGGCCTGCAGCTGGCTCTGCACCATGGGCAGCTGGTGCGTGCGTGCGTGCTCGCTCGGCGCGCATCGCCAGCAGCGCGCTCTTCGTAAGGACGGGGTCCTTCCTCGGGCCGCCAGGGCATGCCGAGGTGCCATCCCACTTCTAAGCGGCGGATGAAGATGAAGCGGCGGCGCTCCCGGTTGCGGGCCTTTGCTCTGGCTCGTATTTCTGTTTCCGCGCGCCTCTGCCGGCAGCCACCATGAGCACATGCTCGGGGTGGTGCCGAGATGGACAAGGCCAAGAAGGAGGCTAGTGAAGTGCATCGCGCTCTCCAGCGCGATCCTCGTCGACGCGCAGGCCGGCGCGCAGCTCGGGGACGAGTGCAGCGAGCTCGTGGGCGGAGCCACACCGCCGCCCGGAAGCTGTTCGAGGAAATGCCCAGTGTGAAGAAGATAAATATTCTGTCACCTCATTGTAGGAAATAATAATAATGCCCAATGTGAGGAAATGCTGTGTTCCTTCTGTTCTCACCTGCAAGTTCCGCTTCTGCCTCGGCTGCGAGTCTGTGACCGTGCTAAGGGTGAGTTCATCCCGACGTCCTTCAGTTCCTTTGTGTTCATCACTCGGTTCTGTCCCTTGTCGTTCGGTTACTGCTTCGGCATGGCTCTTCATTTTTTTTTGAGCGATTAAACCAAGCTTTATTCAGAATGTTTCGGCATGGCTCTTCAGGGTTGCTGACGGAGGAGTGCGTTGTGTGTCGCCCATCAGGCCGAGGATCCTTTGTTTCGTGTTCGTGCCGGCCCATCAGGTAAAATTAGAATTGTGCCTCGCCCGCCTTCCTTTGTTTCGTTGCTCTCACGATGTGTATGTCTCCTTGGTTGTTAAGAGTGTCGCTCAAGTGCACCTTCATTACTTGACTTCGTGCTTGCTTTGGTTAGAAAGAATTTAGGAATGGTGCCAGTTTACAGTGCAACTAAGCTGACAGTTGAGAAATGGTTTATGTGCACCTACCGGTTTCATCTTCCTCCTTTTCTTCATGTAGTAGTATTTATTTTTGCCTTAGTTACCATAGATAGATTTGTTGCTGGTAAAGTACTCTTCATGGATTCTTGAGGGTTCTTGGTCTTGTAGAGGAGGATGGATTTAGCCTAGGTGTTAGAGAGGCATCTTGTGCTTACGTTGCTTTAGGAAATAGGAATCTTCAGTTCCAATGGAAAATAGGCTATATCAGGGGTGCTACAGATGAGAGGACAGTTGATACATTTTTCGTAGTGTTATAAAATTGTAGTCATATTCTTGTTTTTTAAAATTGTAGTTTCCAACCTCACCAAACAAGGGCAGAGGGAGGACTACGTAAACAAAAGGCACATATAAGATTAATTATATCTCGATATCGCGGAGAACTCTCTTTTTTCTTTTCTTTTGAGTACCATATGTTTGTGTGTCTGGCGATGCGCTGCCCCACCTCACGCACGCGAGCACAATGGGCTTCCTGTTGTCGTCCCGGTATATATATGCCCTGCAATACAACAGCATTTGCCATCAAAATACATACGTACATTTCAGGAGGTCTTCACCAAGTGCTTGAGCATATGAATACAAATGCCGCCAATCTCATAACACCTACACTGTAGACATATGTCAATTATGATATGCAATCTTGTCCAAAATGTCTGACAAGACCATAGTAATGGCCAAAATTCAGGAAGTCGACATGATGTTAACTTTGTGCCGAGGTGCAAACTAAGTGAGCAAATGTATGCATTCCATGGTTCTTTTAGATAGTTTGGTCATTCTGATCTTTTAGATTGAGAGATCACTGTAGTTATATTTATCTTTTTCGAACCGTTACTCGTTCTTATCCTTCTTTTTTTTTACGAATGCAGTCACCGCTGCTTTCACTTCAATAGGAGGGAAAGTACAAAACTAAACTAAAGAAAACAACAGAGCCAGGGTCTGGCTCATGGGGGTCTAAACAACGAAACTAAGGAAGAAGAGAGAGTTACAGCTACAGCATGGTGCTCGTGCCGCACAGATAATCCGGCTCGCGTGGTCTTTGCTTCAGGCATTTGAGAAGAGTGCGGCCAGCAGCATCCCAGTCGCCGGCAAGGTACAAGATGCGCTTGATGATGGCTTTGGTGGGTATGGCACGGTTGTTGAAGATACGGCCATTTCTTTCCTTCCAGAGCATCCACCAAATGAGAGACACTGGAGTTCCATTTGGGTACAGCATTCTTGTCCAGCGTTGTCGTATTGACTCGCTACCGTTCCAGGTAAAGAGGGGGCAGATGACACTGTCTGCCTTTCTGGCTTCTCACAAATAACACACGCTGCGCATTGTAAAAGCTATGAGATGGCTGAATATTATGTTGTATTGATCTGACCCGTGTAGGGGTATATATAGAGGTATAATGGAGGGAGAGAGACTTGGAGTAGAGGACAAGTTAAACCTATCCTATTTCTATCTCTTATCTCTATCTTAAACGTAAATATACTTCTAACATTCCCCCTCAGTCGTAGCGGGAGTGAAGCGGACGATTATGACTGAATTTGAAGTCTTGTTTCCGTCGTCTTCTTCGCTGCGCCAGCATCACTACGTCTCTGATGGGTCGACACCTAGGGCGGTGACTGCGTCCCCTTCTGGTGCCTTCATGCCTTCCCCTCTATTCCCTCCCGCAGTCACAGTGAGAGTGGCGTGGACGCTAGTGACGACGCGGACGCTGTTGACTGGAGTTGTCGCCGATGAGTTGCTGTAGACGTAGCCGTGTGGTCGATGTCGAGGTAGCCGGTCAGGGTGATGTAGCCGTGGTCGATGGTGTGGTCGTCGTGGATGATGAAACTGCACAAAGCCGGAGGCGCAAAAAAAAAATGCGCTATGACGGGGCTGCAGACGTGGACGATACACCTTGCGGATGTCAGAGGGTGTCGTCGGTGATGAGTCCGCCGGTTTTGCCAAGACCGGAGGAAGCCCATCGAGCACACATCGGTTTTGCCAGAACCGTGTGGTCATGTAGGGTCGTCACTGTAGTGACGCCGTGTCGATGCAGTCATGTTGTCGTGGATGACGCGGTTGATGTCGTCGTCGTGACGCGATCATTGCCGTCGTCATGGTCGCGTCTTGCAGAAAAAAATCTGGCAGAGGACGCTAGTTGTCCATCTTGTGGACGAGGCGGTGGCGGTGTGTCGACGATGATGTTGGTGAAGACCATGTTGATGAAGACCTTAGCGGTGAAGTGTCGGCGATGCAGCGACATGTCGACGATGATGTCGCTTGGAGGCGTCCCTCGTGGCAACGGGGTGTCGATGTCATGTCGTGCTGAAGAAGTTGATGAAGAATTGCACGCATTCTACACCGGCCTGACGTGTGGATGGTACATGTCGTGGTCGCTTCTCGTAGATGTACTCGACGAAGATTTTTTTTTTCTCAGGTGTGATGTAGTCATACAACTCGATGATATGGCGCGGGTCGGTGCAGATCGCTTGGCGAAGATAGCTTGGTGCAGCGGTTATGAACATGGCTCGAAGATTGTGGTGGGCGACGGTGCAGGTTTGCCGGCTCGATGCAGATGTAGTGTAGAACGATGTCGATGCAGGATTACTAGGTGAGCCGTACGCTGAACCTTGACGTAATCTTGGGCTCTTCGCCACACGTACGTGTAGAACCCACCTTGGCCAGTACCTGCATACATGCATCTGAGATAACATGCGAGTTAAATCCCTCCCGTGATCAGAACACCCGGCTGAGAGGCATCAAGATTGGTTCAAGCTCTTGCGTGCGGCCGGTGCAGACGATCGCTCGTTGTAGTCCCGCGCACTGGAGATCGATGTAGATGGCGAGCTGAACTGCTTCGTGTGGATGCGCCGGAGGCTGGTCACTGGATGCGTACTGCGTCGGGAGGAGGTCCGATTGGATCCGACGCGGCCGGCTGCTGATCGCCCATGGGGTGGATGCAGATCGGGTCGATCGGAAGGCACACGCCCGCGGAGCTGACGCCCTGATTGCTGGCTCTGCATGTCGTCGTAGATGGCGCGCTGGACTGCTCGGAGTAGATTGGCGTCGCGAGGCCGGTCGTCGACGAGGTAGCCTCTGGATGACGCTAGTGCAGCCTGTCGCGCGTGCTCCACCACGAGCATCTTGCTGGAAATTTCTCGCCGGATTCAAAGGTCACTGGATTTATTTGCTGGCTAAAAGGAATTGATGGAAACTAGCTAAGGAATTGATCTATTGCTTGTGAACTCGAACACTGGATCTAAAACTACGTGACCGATCTAATATTTGATTGATCGGGTGCCGCGCCCCCGGGAGAGATTAATCTCCCGGGGGCGGCGAGCTGCGGAAGTGGTGGAATGTCCTAGGATCGGCGTCGTTGGACAAACCGCTCTAATACCATGTAAAAGCTATGAGATGGCTGAATATTATGTTGTATTGATCTGACCTATGTAGGGGTATATATAGAGGTACAATGGAGGGAGGGAGACTTGGAGTAGAGGACAAGTTAAACCTATCCTATTTCTATCTCTTATCTCTATCTTAAACGTAAATATACTTCTAACACAAGAGCAGTGAGCCAGAAGGTGTGTGGAGGTTTCCGGATGCAAGTAGAGAGCTGACAAATAGGGTTATTGGGCCATCCTCTTTTCTATAGGCAGTCCTCAGTGAGGAATTTGTTGAGAATCACTAACCAGGTGAAGAACTGGCATTTGAGAGGGGCATTAGAGTTTCATACCAACAGGTTCAGGTCAGAGTGAACTCACTGGGCAAGGTTGTGTGCAGAATTGACGGGATAAAAGCCATTAGTAGTCCATTTCCAGGTAATTTTATCTGTAAACTTATCTAGGGGGGCGTACCGAAGCAAAACTCTTACCTCTATTATTAGAGCACATAAGTGGATATGCTGAACTTTGCTCCAAGATGAACTGCCGCAGGAGAGATTGCTTAAGGTGCAGGATCCAACGGTTTTCTTGCAAGGCTAGCTCGACGGATAAGTTGCACTTAGGGCATGTTCGATAACCCTCCACAACCTCAAACTCCACAACTCCACAACCCAAAACCAGCAGCTAGCTTCTCGTTAAAAATCCTGGAGTTAGACATACGTTCGCCTCGACAGCTTCTACTTCTGGTCGCTAAAGCTGGCTGAAAGCCAATTTGCGTGACTGGCCCATTAGTGATGCAGCCCATTTATGCCACTTGCCCACGAAGGGATGAGGTCACGAGGAGACGAGGGGAGGAAACAGAGCGAACCGGTATCTTGCAATTCACTTGGCGGTGGCATTACACTGTAATATTTGACAACTCCAGCTTCCCGGTTTTGGTGGAGCGCCGATTTCCCAGCTCCTCGACTCCTCACATTTTGTACTGAGAAAATAGCCAGCTTCTCTCAGGAAACTCCAGGAGTTTGACCGTTCGGTTCAACTCTGGACGCGGAGTCGGAGGAGTCAGGAGCTGGAGAGCTCCCGAACACGCCCTTAGTGCAATGAGCAAAGAGCTGAGGCACCACTGACCGGAGTGACATAGGGAAGAGCCAAGGGTCGTGTCAAAAGTTGGTGTTATGTCCGTCATCGATCTGGATCGAGATGGAAGCTTCAAACAGCTCTCAGACTTGATCATCAACAGGTAGCAGCAGGTCATTCCAGGGCGGGCGCGACACATGCCCTTGGCATTGTTGGAATTCACCCACAGGATCGATCACATCAAATTACACGAACACACGCGCACAAAAAACTGATAGCCAAGGGCTCTTGTCGTGCCCTCTCTTTCTCTTTATTTATTTTCTCTTTTTATCTCATGGTGTTTTCTCACGTTACAAAACTCACGCAACACCCTGGGTATATATAAATATACCCAGCCGACGCAAAAGGTTCCTAGACGTACTCGTGCCAACTCTAAACACCTAATCAGATCTAGACTCAAACTAGTACTGCCCGGCAACACAAACCTAGCCGGACTCCTACTGCCTAAAATACTACTCCTAGATTTAGCTACGTACGTCTAGTTTAGCTACACCTAGATTTTTTAAACTAATTAACTGGCAACATTGATCACCCTTTATATTAATCATCGTAATTATCATATGTTTGGATTATTCCAACATTCACCCCTTAATCCAAACACTCGACTCTTTATATGATGAGCACGCAGACGACCCTCTATTCATCTTATCACACCCTTGCATGCCTCTGGTGACGCGACTTACCGGATCACAACCTCGCTCTTCTTGGAATGATGATCACCACTTCATCATCATCTTTGCCGACTTGTAGATTTGATCAACGATTACCCGGACTACCAGCCACACTGCCACATCTTAGTGTGCTACATGCAGACTAAACGCATAGCCTCATCCAGAAACTCAACTTTACTGGTGCGCGTCCATCTTCACGTTGATCTTCGTCTTCTTATCGGTTGCTCGTACACGGGGAGACACAACTCTTCACTCGCCACATCTTTACATCTTTCCTTTGTCGTTGGTGACACAACTTACCAAATGACGCTTCATGTCCGACGGCATCACAACTCGCCATATACGCGTAACTCAACTTCACCGTATATGAACTCGTCAGAAATCCCTGATCACGAACGGAAACACAAGGCACGAATTCCTTTTTCCGCCAGCTCTCACTCGCAATTCTCCTCCGCCAGTGACGCATCTCAACTGCAGCAGAAGACTCACACACCTGAGCTCTTGGACGCACCTTACAAGAACTCATGTGTACACCTTGACGATGGCTCGCAACTTTGTCGCCTCTTCCTTGCTCCCCCGAATGATGATCTCGATGATTTCCTCGGTGTCGCAACTTCTGCACCTCCATAACCATCAACGATCACCAACGCATTGTCGACGACAGCCCTGCCTTCCTCCTCCAGGTCGTTCCTCCGAACGACAATCACCTTTCACCTTGCTTACGACAGTGTCCTCGCCACCTTCTCGTCGTCGCTCCGCCGAACGACAACTGCCTGACCCTCCACGTCGCTCCACCACCCAGCGACTATATCGCCCGCTCCTCCTCGTCGCTGCACCACTCAGCGACTATATGGCCTTCCCCGAGGCGCTAGTCGGGTCGCCACCCCGGGGCAAGCGCAGCTTCACTCGAACCTTGCTCTGATACCAATTGTTGGAATTCGCCCACAGGATCGATCACATCAAATTGCACGAACACACACGCATAAAAAACTGATAGCCAAGGGCCCTTGTCGTGCCCTCTCTTCTCCTCTTTATTTCTCTTTTCTCCTTTTCTTCTCGGTCTCACGTTACAAAACTCATGCAACACCCTGGGTATATATAAATATACCCAGCAGACACAAAATGTTCCTAGACGTACTCGTGCCAACTCTGAACACTTAATCAGATCTAGACTCAAACTAGTACTGCCCGGCAACACAAACCTAGCCGGACTCCTACTGCCTAAAATACTAGTACGTACGTCTAGTTTAGCTACACCTAGATTTTTTAAACTAATCAACTGGCAACGTTGATCATCCTTTATATTAATCATCATAATTGTCATATGTTTGGATTATTCCAACATTAGAGACGTCAGTTCAGTGTTGCTAGAGCCATCACACCCTCAAGGGATTGTTCTGGAACTTCAGATTATGGATTCCAAGACCTCCGAGGTTGCGAGGGGAGCAGACATCCATCTAGTTAACCAAGCATTTTGCCTCCATTATATTAGCCTTGTCTTTTCCCGCCCATTGGATCTCTTTCAATCTTGATGATTTTCCGCGCAAACTATTTGGGGAGGTGCAAGCAATCATATGGAAGGTGGTGGACAAGGCGCTGATCACAGATTTCCCCAGAGTTATCAAGATTGGCAGAGCAATGAGTGATATGGTTCTTCGCCAGGCAATACGATTGGGAATTTCTAGCTATCGACATTGGGAATTTCCATCCGGAAAGCGTCTTTGAGAACTTGTCAAAGATAGGTTGATAGTGGCTTCTCATTAGCAGCGAGTCAGACAGCGGCATGCTTAAGTAATTGTAGAGGAAGGTGCTCAACGGGCAACTGAAGCTTCTCATGACAGAGGCAAGGTCCAAACCTTCACATCTGATCGGAATACTTGGCAAGGTTGTGGTCTGAAGTCCAGGGGCCATGCTTAAAAGTTGCAGCACCTCTTTGGCCACTGTCGCCTTCATCAGATGAGGTTCGAGGAACATAAAAACATCGTCAGCACATAGAGACACGTTGAAGTTCATCAATTGGCAGTTGAAGGGGGTGATCAGACCAGCAGACTCAGCGGAAGCGAAGCAGGCAGCAAGGGCGTCCATAACGATGGCGAACAGCAGAGGTGACAAGGGGTCACCCAACCATAGACCACGTTGATGAAGAACCTTGTCAGAGAGCTCTCCATTCACTAAAATGCTGGTGGTGAAGCAATTTTCTGGGGTCATGCAGAGCAATGAGTGATGTGGTTCTTCGTCAGGCAGTACGCCTTTTGATGCAACAGAAGGCTGCGAATGCAGTAAAAATCCGTTGTAATGTGATGATGGACCTCATGCTACAAAAGCCTGGAATGGTAAAAGCACAATACCTTATTTTATGCACACTGACGGCAGCATTTTAAACAGTAAGATGTCAACAAACAAAGCAACTTAAGTACAAACTGTGTTTCTCCATCCACATTTGACCCATTATCACTTAGCAAATGAACTATACTACGAAACAGCCCTGGGTATCCCAACAACAAAATAACAAGATCAGAAGCAGACTAAGATCCTGCGTGAGAAGTTGCAAAACCAAGCATTCATACTAGCTGTATATTAGCAGACCAAGATCACAGAAATAGCAACCAAGCACCCCTCAGAATATCATGCAAAGAGAACAAGAACCTCACCATTCAATTCAACAATACAAATTAATAGGTTCTTCATACAGTACCAAGACAAATAGCGCATTTTGTACGGACAAGCTGTATAACATGCCAGACAAAAAGGTGGCAGCAATTTCGGACAAGCCTAGCTGAGTGAGTACCATACAGGCTTTAGGGAGCAGTCTACGTCCAGAGAGAACCTAAAAACGGGAGAGAAACACAGAAATAACGTATGAAAAGAGTATCTAAAATGCAACGAAAATACAGCTCTATATTCTACCTACCCATCTGGCCTCCTTTGGCTAATAGAGCTCTATACTCGTAATAAGAAGGTATGCTGGAAAATCTATCACTTGGCTAATACACATGCACACACATCTAACCTAAACACAGGAGCTGAAAAGCCAGCCACTGGGCTAAGTAGACCTGTGTGCATATTTAACCTAGACAGACGACATTAACCTGTTGACGTATAATGTGCTGCCTAATCTCTTCCATCAGATCGGTCTTTTGGTTGCATTAGCTAGAGCATGCACTTCTACAAGGTATCGGAGCCAAGAGTTCTTGAGTTCAAGACCCGGCTGGCGCAATTAAATTGCAGCCCACTTTCGGTCCACGTTTAGGCCTGAGAAAGCCACACGTGAGGGGGAGTGTTGACGTATAATGTGCTGCCTAATCTCTTCCATTAGATCGGTCTTTTGGTTGCATTGGTTAGAGCATGCACTTCTACATAACCAAACAATAATAATCCTTCTGTGGTATGTATGTTTTTACCTCAATTTACTCTGCCTAAACACTTTAATATTATTTTTTCGCACAGGGCGCCTGTGAATGTGCCGGCCCAAAGCCCGAGGGAATGAAAGGTCACTGTAGCTTATGAATCCAAAACTTACATGCGCCGGTCGAATTCGAGACCTCGTCCTGCCCACCTGAGCTACTGAGCGTTGGTGCTTAAATATCATAGAGAAATCTGAAAGAAGTAGTAAAAGAAGAAAATCGAGCGGCTGTACTACCAATCTGGTGAACCACACAGCACACTGTAGCGACCGCAGGACGTACTGTGGTGACACGGACTAGGTACAGTAGCGTTTTTATCTAAACTCCAAAATCTTTTCTGAAAAACATGAACATTTTTTGAAAAGCATGAACAAATTTTGGGAGGATCAATTTTTGTTTTAAAACAGACAATATAAAAACCGCAAACATGTTTTGAAAAACCAGAAAAAGATGCGTGGATTTTTTGGAAACACTAATAAAAATTTGAAGCTGTGATTTTGTTTTTTGAGTTTGTGAAGCAATTTTGAATCCCGGATTTTATCAAATTCCAAACATTTAATTAATTAGTCAAAGAAACAGGAATATTTTTTGAAATTAAAAAAATTCAAACCATGAACATTTTTTAAATCACTAAAAAATTTCTGAAACATTAACATATTTTGGAATTGGGAACATTTTTCAAAATTGTGAACAAATTTACGGAAATAGGACCATTTTTTGAAATTCCAAACAAAATTTAAAGCCACGAACATTTTTTCAAATTTGTGATTTTTTCTTGAGATCGTGAATAAGTTTTGCAAAAGCGAGAATAGTTTTTGTAATTCCTAACAAAATTTGAAAGAACGAACATTTTGGAAACACCTAAACATTGTTAGAAACATGAACTTGTTTTGAAACCTGGAACATTTTTAAAATTTATGAAAAAATATAGAAAACAGGAAAAAAATTAAAATTCTGAAAAAATGGAACCACGAACATTTGTGGAATTCTTGATTTTTTTTGAAATTGTGAACAAATTTTGCAAAGATGGAAATGTTTTTGAAATTCCAGGAAAATATTGGGCCAAGGCCTAACCATTTTGTTCTTTTCTATTATTTTGTTTTTGTTATATTTTTTTGTTAATTTATTTTAATTTGAACGTAGGTAGTTTCTCAACCCTAATTTTTTTTTCATTGGCTTGTATGACCAATTCAATTACATTTACTGGATTTTTCTCTGTCAAAGTAGATAAATGGCCAAACATGTCGCAACTTGCATACATTGTCGGATATCATTCAAACTGTGCTGGGACGTCTAACATGGGCATGCCTATCTGTTTGAAAAAGTTAGGATCATTTCAAGGATGTTCAAAACTAGACCATGTTGAACGAAGGGTGTCGGAGTAGAGTCCAGAATGCTCCATCTAAGAGCATGTTGTTTCTCGATGTCCTTTAAATGGCTCCAATTTTTTCCATGGCCTTTTATGACCAATTAAAAGCATCATGCCAAGTTGTTTGGGCTTTCAACAAGTTCTGCATTTTCTAAGTTTTCTCGGTGAAAAAGGCCGATAAATAGCTGGATGTGTCACAACGTACAAACGGTGTCGAAATTCGTTCAAACCTAGTATGGATGCCTATCATGGGCATGTCCGGTTGCTTGCAAAAGTTACGGTCATTTTAAGGATGTCCAAAAATGGACCAAGTTCAATAGAGGGTGTTCGTGTAAGGCCAGAAGGGGTCCGTCTGAGAGCACGTTTGTCTTTGACATCCTTGAAGTGGATCCAATATTTTCCCCTGGTCTTGTATGACCAATTCAAGGCACCATAACAACTTGCTTGGGTTTTTGACAAGTTCTGTATTTTTTTTGGAATTTTCCCGGTGAAAAAGGCCACCGAATGTGTCACAACGTGCATAGAATGTCGAAAGTCATTCAAACCAGGCGTGAATTCCTAACAACGGCATGCCCACTTGCTTGCAAAAGTTGGGTTAGTCCTAAGATTTCCAAAAAAAAAACATCATGTTCAAGGGAGAGTGTTCGGGTAGCCTGGAGAAAGGCCTGGAGTTTTACAGGTTAGCACCACGCGTTGGTGGTCTATAAACGGCCCAGGTTCCAGCCACACCACCTTTGCAATGAAGCTTTGGCACATAATAAGAATACTAGGCCCGTAAGGGTTCCATTTTTCTGGATTTTTTGGATTTTTTTTACTGTCCTTGTTTGAGCGACACGTGTACAGGTTGGTTTTCTAGAGTGGACTGGTTTTATTTTTTGCTTGGTGGGGTTGTTCTAGCACGTTTGATTCTGTGCATGGTTGCCACGTCCAGTGCCCTCGTGTCGTTGACTGCCATTCAATCGATGGGCACGTTGCCTTCTAGGCTTTTCTGGTGGGCTTCATCTTTGTTTTTTCTCTTTTGACTGCCTATAAGTAGTTGGTCTGGTGTTGGTTCACGTTTTCCGCAAGCCCAGCCCAGCACTACGTCGCCGCTGTCTCCTGTCCTTCGTCTCTGCGCGCAGCCTCATCTTCCTCCAACCTGGTTGCCGACAGCCCCTAGCGCCGGCCCTTTCGTTTCCCTCCACCGAGGTCGAGATGGTGGCGCGCCGCTGCGCCCTATCCTCCCCGGCTTGGTCGCTGGCCAGCCCCTAGCGCCAGGCCCTCCGTTTCCCTCCAGCGAGGCCGAGATGGTAGCGTGGCGCTGCGTCCTATCCTCCCCAGTCTGGTCGCCGGGCAGCCTCTAGCGCCAGGACAGCCCCATCCTCCCCAGCCTGGTCACCGGGCAGCCCCCAGCGCTAGGCCCTCTGTTTCCTCTTGGCGTGGCCGAGGTGCTAGCGCACACAGAGAATTCTCGCACGAAGCTGCATTTCCTTCCACCCTGGCCGCATCTCTCTTCGTCATGTAGATCAGAATCGAAGCCTCCTCGCCACGCGTGAGATTTTGTGCATGGTTGGGAGGGAGGCGAGTCTTCGTTTGTGTCCCTGCTGAGTCCTTCCTATTCGTTTCGTCTCTATTATGGTTCGTTCCGGTGCTCATGCTTCCCAGCGTATTCACTCGTGAGTATTGCTCATTTTAGGTTGTTATTAGCTATGTGTGATTTTGGTACAAAATTTGGTTGTTTTTACATGGCTGTGTGTTTTCAGATTCGAGTGCTGATGAGGCGCGGCGGCAACGCCAGACACGGCAAGATATCTGTCGTGGGAAGCGTCCTGTAGATTCATCGTCTGGTGGGTGCTTTCTTTTTTGAACTCCTTTTGTATTGTTTTCAGAAAAATATTGCTGATTGATTGACTTTTGCAGTTGGAAGGAATGTTCGGCCTGTACTTGAAGAACCGGTTGATCCTTGTCTTCTTGCTGTTAGAGCTGCATCTGATGTGGAAGTTTTGTATCGTCCGTATTTTGCTGCTGGTTGGTTGTCTGGTTCCTCGCGTGGACCGACTCCTTCTGGTATGTTTATTTATTTTGTACTCCTTACAACTGTTTATGTGCTTCGATGTGTTTGCTTGCTTAATAATTTTCCATGTTTACTTTGTGTAGTTCTTCCTACACCTGTTGTTAGTCGTGTTGATGCTGTTTGGAATCGTCGGAAGCGAAGGATTCTTCAAGATTATTACACTGGTAAAAAAAGAGGTGTGTGTTTCTTGATTTTGTTTGTTATGTTTACGGCTTTTAACTGCTTTGCTCCTGATCGGTTTAAGATTGAAAGTCCCTCTTGTGTTGTAGTTCTTGCTATGGAACCGCCATTTGCTAAGGAAAATATATTACTTCTTAAAGGTAGTTAAGTTTTATATTCTGCTCTTTAGATTCTTTGTTTGTTTGTTTTCCCTTACTCCTTGCTGTTTTTGTTATTTCTGCCAGGCGTTTCACGTGTTCGCTCCTATTATGGTGGTCCTGAGTATGTTTGCCCGGCGTGCCATGCTTCATTTTGGTTTTTGGAGGGCTGTAAGAGTTATGCTACTGGTGGTGGTCGCCTTCCAGTGTATACTGGCTGTTGCAAGGGAGGCAAGGTGTCGTTGCCTTCATTTCCCGATTGGCCATCTCCTCTTAAGGATTTGATTAAGTTTTATGGAGGTCCTATCTCTAGCCGTTTCATGCGTTTAATTAGGCATTACAATTCTATGTTTTGCTTCACATCTCTTGGCGCTCGGGTTGATCAGAGTATTAATGTTGGCGGGGTCCGTATGTTTTCAAGATGAATGGGGTCGTTTATCATCGTATTGTTCCTCTTCTTCCTTCGGGGAATAGTGCACCAAAGTATGCTCAGCTTTATATGGTGGACTCTGCTGATGAAGTGCAGTTGAGAATTAGTGCCTTTGATCGTCAAGGAGCTGAAACGCTTGATCCTGATCCAGGCATTGTGGCCTCTCTTATTGCTATGTTAAATAGGCATCATAAATTGGTGCATAAGTTTAGAATGGCTAGGGCAAATCTGTGTTCTCCTTCTGCTCCTAGGGTGGCTATACATTTTATGGGTGATGAAGGCGGTGGTCATGGTAACCGTTTTTCTGGTCCTGCTTCATGTGAGGTGGCTGCTCTTATTGTCGGCGATTACACGCCTGAATGTAAAAGATTTGATGTTATTGCTGAAACTCGCTTTGGTTTTCTTCAGCATATCTCTTTGTTGAATTCGAGTCTTATGCCCCTACAATATTCTCTGTTATTTCCCTTTGGTGACAAAGGATTTCATCTTGGTATCAAGTATATTGCTACTGGTGGGTCTCATGGAGATGGGCATTGTAATATTGGTGGACGTTTACGTGGTCGTTCTTCACGAGGGCAAGTATCTATGATGGAATACTATAATTATTACTTCCATTATAGACGGGGGGAGCCAAATCCTTATACCTGCTGTGGTCGTTTGAGCCAGCAGATAGGTGTGAATTCTTATTCTTGTGTGGAAGCAAATCGTTTGGACTTTCACTTTCAGCAACAAGATGATTTACGTTCTGAGACGTATCAAGGTATTACTGATGTTGTCAGACAGGGTGGATCAACTGGTGAGAATTTGGGGATTCAGTTTATATTACATTCGAGTTTTATGGGTGGTCCTCGGTACATGGTGCTTAATTACCATGATGGTATGGCTATTTGTCGCGAATATGGTGCTCCCGATCTTTTTGTCACTTTTACATGCAATCCAAAGTGGCAAGAAGTTGTTGATGCTCTCGCATATGAAGGTGGTCAGACTCACGTTGATCGTCCTGACATTGTTACACGTGTTTTCAATATAAAATTTGAAGAATTTTTAGAAGATGTAAAGGATGGATCAGCATTTGGAGCTATTCAAGCTTGTGAGTTATTATTTATTTTCCCTACTGTACCATTGTGGTCTCCTTCTTTGAATTTAATTATTATTATTTTGGTTATACAATTTTCGGATTTGTATGTGGTGGAATTTCAAAAGGGAGGGCTTCCTCATACTCATACTCTTATCTGGCTTAAAGAGAGTACGAAGGATCCTTCGCCTGCTTTTATAGATAATCTGGTGTGTGCTGAGTTTTTTTTAGGGGAAGCTTCATGGCTAGCTTTATTAATTTAGATAACACTTACATCATCCGCTAAAAACTTCAACAGAAAATTTGGGGGGTTATCTGCCCACACAGTCGGTGGATTACCTCTCCCAAAACTAGCTAGCTCATGCGCAACACAATTAGACTCTCTATTACAGAAATGTAAGTAGACCTTCCCGAATTCTTTCAGTAACACTCGACAATCATTAAGAATTGGAGCAGCAACCAATGAATGGCCTTCATTATTCTTTAACGCGTCCACCACAATAACGTTATCAGATTGTATAAGGACCTTGATGCATCCTAGGCTTTGCAAAAATAGTAGACCTTGTCCCATTGTCTCAGCCTCTGCGGAGACCACATCAGGGACATGCTCCATCGGTGTTGTACAAGCTCCAATGAATCCACCATTGTGATCCCTCACTACAGCTCCACAAGCACCTAGGCCATCTTCCACACAAAAAGATGCATCCACATTCAAAGCTTGAAAATCTGACATTGGCTTCCTCCATTCATTCAAGCGAGGTACTTGTCTGGTTTGTTTAGATGCACGCACAAAATTTAGAGTTTGAGCCAGCAAAGATAGATCAGTTCGGGGTGGAGACTGAACTTGTTCCCCCCTCACCATCTCTCTCCTTTGCCACCATACGTACCAGCATGTAGCCGCAACAATCTCTGGAGTATCCACTACTCCATCATATGTTTTCTGAAATTTAGTATCACAAAGCAGGAACTCAAGGATTGCAGCGCCCGATCGGTCCACCAAAACTGCCTCATCTATTATTTCAATAAGACCGAGTTCCCTCCATATCATCTTCGCTCTGCTGCATGTAAACATAGCATGTCTTACATCTTCGGCTGCACCTTGACACCATGGGCATTCATCATTTATAGGGATGTGGCGATTTGCTAACGTGCTCCGGAAAGGGATAGAATTATGAAGGCATCTCCAAATAAATATTTTGACCTTGCATGGCATCTTAAGTCTCCAGATTTTCTTCCACACAGGATGGTTCAGGCTACTTGATTGTCCTCCATTAGAGCCAATTTTTGCTCCGTACTGATCCTCCCACTCAGCATAATAAGCAGATCTAACACTGAAACTACCCGTCTTTGTAAACTGCCATGCAACATAATCTTCCATTTCATACTGCGGTAAAGGGATTCATAGAATTCCTTCAGCATCAATATGCCAAAAATTATCACAGACCAGCTGTTCATCCCAAGTACCAGATATAGGATCAATGAGGTCATTAACGGATGTTAAAACCTGATTACCTCGGATTGTAATGACTCTCCTGGACGGGCTATTAGGAATCCAACAGTCCTCCCATATGTTTATCTTGAGGCCATCACCAACTCTCCAAATGTGTCCCTTCTTAAAAGTTTGGATCCCAGCAAAGATGCTCTGCCAAACAAAAGAAGATCCTTTCTTTAGTGTGCTATTAAGAATGTCACCAGTAGGGTAGTATCTTGGACGAAGTACCTTAGCACATAGTGAGTCATAATTTTCAATTAACCTCCAGCATTGCTTGGCAAGCATTGCCAAGTTAAAGCAATGGATATCTCGAAACCCCATACCACCTTTCTCCTTCGGGATACACATCTTCCACCATGCAAACCAATGCATTCTTCTTTGGTTTTCATCATCACCCCACCAATACTGCGACATTGCATCATTGATCCCCTTACAGATTTTTTTCGGGAATTTAAACACACTCATCGCATAAGTCGGGATAGCTTGAGCCACCGCTTTGAGAAGAACCTCCTTACCGCCAAACGACAAAGTTCTCTCCTTCCACCCATTCACCATCTTCTGAATTCTCTCTATTAGATGCAGAAAGCAATCCGTGCGGTCAACCCCAATCATAGAGGGTAAACCCAAATATTTGTCAGCCAAGGCCTCTATCATTATATCAAGAATTTGGCATACCTCTGCTTTCACTTCCACCTCTGTATTGGGACTAAAAAAATTTGAAGATTTTGCAAGACTAACTAGTTGCCCCGACGCTGCACAATAGTCATCCAATATACTCTTTAGGGACGTGGCGTTATCAGAGTCTGCCCGCATCAAAATCAAAGAATCGTCCGCAAACAAAAGGTGAGAGATTTTTGGTGACTCCCTACACACCTGGACGCCTAGTAACCTCCCCTGAGTTTCTTCGTGTTCAATCAATGCTGACAGGCCTTCCGCACAGAGAAGGAATAAGTATGGAGATAGAGGATCCCCCTGTCGTAGACCTCTTGAGGGTTTGAGTGGGAGTGTTTCATTTGAATTGAACCTCACCTTGTACTCTACTGATGTGACACAAGCCATGACAAGTTGGATCCATTGCAGGGCAAACCCAAGTTTTTCCAACATAGCTTGCAAGAATACCCACTCCACACGATCATATGCCTTATGCATATCTAATTTTACTGCACAAGTACCATGTTTACCTTTCTTTCTCTTCTTCATAGTATGTAGACACTCGTAAGCAACGATAACGTTGTCTGTAATAATCCTCCCCGACACAAAAGCGCTTTGGGTTTCGCTGATGATTTCAGGTAAGAACACCTTTAAACGCGCTGCCAACAATTCGTGGTTGACCCTTTGGGATATACACTCGTGGATGAATTCATGGTTCACGGCCCATGTGGTATGTTGGATGACAAGTGCCCTTGTATGAAAGATGGCACTTTCTCAAAGCGATTTCCAAAGTCTTTTAACAGTGAGACGATGGTGGATGAGATGGGGTTTCCTGTATATCGTCGACGCCCCTCTGCTAATTTTGTTCTACGTGTACACTTTTTTATTGAAAAATTTACATTTTATGGTTCCTGTTTAGTGGAAGAGGCGATTGCTAATGCCATCTTGGAGGATAACGCTCAATGGTTAGAGATGTCCAAGCGGATGGACGGGGAAGCGGCAGGTGAGCAAGCAAAGATGGAATAGGGTGTTAACAATATGAAGCTTGCCGAAATTAAAATCGATGATGGAACAAGATTGCTTAGACGTTATCGTTGCATTGAGGAGATCAGGTCGTATTTCGTAGTTTCCCATGTGTAAAATTATCTGTCTTTGTACTTTTATGTCATGTATGTTTGCTGTGGTGTATTAACTAAGGTCATGTGTGTTCCGTCTTATTTGTTTGATTTTGTGTTTATTTATTATCTGTGCAGTTCAATTTCATTTTATTTTTCCTGCCGTTGAAAAAAAACATGTGCAGCCTTTAGCCATGTACAACTTGTGAAACACCAAGTCATAATCTGGTGTCCAATAAAGTCTATAATCGCCAGGGAAAACAACAACAAATATATATTGCAGATTACCTTTAACATGTGGCAAGGTCAACAAGCACAGATAAGAAAAGCCATGAAACCGGCAAGATGCGGCCACCTACAGAAGGAATAAAAAAAGAAATGAAGGATAGCAACATGATATCTCCTTGGTAGCTCAGGTAGAACACTACCAAGCATATCTCCCTCCAATGGTGAAATGCGAAAAAATGAAAGCGAGCAATATGATATCTTGATATCTTCTAGGTAGCTTAAGTAGAGAACTACGAAGCATATCTCTCTCCAGTGGCAAGGGCACCACTGCCTCGGAGAGCCACTGCTCGGGCAACACTGCCTCGGAGAGCCACCGCTCGGGCAGCAGCGTCATGGCGATCATCTAGGATCATTGCACACAGAAGCATCGAGAAGCCAAGCAATGCTGCTAGCATCCCAGCCATGAGAATTATGATCAACTCTGAGATCACACCCTCCATTGGGGGCATCCTCTCAATTTTTTGCCACCGGAGGAAGAAAGAAAGGTGAAAATTATGGAGAAGGAATGGGGCACGTTGTGGAGATAGAGAAAAAGAAGAGAGCCCATGGTTATTTTTATAGCTCGAACTCGGTGTACGATGGGCGAAGTTCACCAGCACTGCTCGCCGCTCGATTCCTGGTGTTCAGGAGACGAGTATGCGAGCAGTGCCGAAAAGGTGCTGGTCCGTGAGGTGAGTGCTCGCTACACTGGTAGCGAGCACGCCCCACACTACCATGGTACTGCCTAGATGCCCTACGCGCTACACGCCACCCACACTACCACGGTACTGCCCTAGATGCCCTACGCGCTGCACGTCACAAGTGGGAGACTTACGGGAAAGGGCGCGAGGGAGAAGTAGATAAGGCCTGGTGAAGAAGTTCATCGTCCATTGCAATGCGAAACTTACTTACAGTCAAGATTAAGAAGACTTGTGTCTGACCCGTTTCTTTTCTGAACTTTATTATGTGGGATTGCTATAGCTGTTTATTCTAAGCTTTAATACTTATTTGTAAATATTTTGCCAAATAGATTAAGAAGACTTGTGCCTGACCCCTTTCTTTTCTAAAATTTATTATGTGTGATTGCTATAGTTGTTTGTACTAAGCTTTAATACTTATTTGTAAGTATTTGCCCAAATCACGACCATAGATATTATATCGTGGTAAATTTCAAATTGCTTTAGTGATAAAAGTTTTTTTCTAGAACGGACATATTGAAACATATTAAAATCAAATCCACTTAAATGCTAGAAAAAAAGAAGCGACAGAATACATGTTTACTTGGATTAACCGGTGACATTGCTTTAAAGATGCATTTGTATATTCATATCCTTAAATATCTTAGTATGTATTTGTAGAGTGTATGGCATAGAAAGTATCTTGATAGTGGTGTCTTTATGATTATATATACACAACTAGAAAGATGTAGAGTGCACAAGATGTTTACGAGGAACTTGCTATGATGCTATCTAGCAGTTGGCGAGTGCGGTGTTTTGGGGCCGAGACTCATCTGCACCTAATCAGAAAAAAATAAAATGATACTAGGAAAATTCAAAAAAAAAATCATTTTTTGTGTGGTAGACATTTTAATGCGTGAGGTCGCTCCAATTTTTAGATCATTTGAACATCTGAACTGCTCTCAGGAAAAAAACAAATCGGGTCAGAACGGTGCGTAGTAATAGATTTTTCGGTGCTCGGTCGTCGGTGTTCAGGAGGCGAATCTGCAAGCAGTGTCGAAAAGGTGTCGGTCCGTCAGGTGAGTGGTCACTGCATCAGCACACCTTGCACTATCACGGTACTGCTCTAGATGCTCTACGTGTTAGACACGATGAGTGAAGGACCTGCGGGAAAGTGCGCGATAGAGAAGTAGATGGGGGCTGGTGAACTAGAGCCGTGTGTTCAGGGTGCTAATCGCTGCCTGCAATACGTAATTTATTTACAGATAGAATTAATAAAAACTGTGCTTGACCCAATTCTTTTCTGAACTTTAATATATGTAATTGTTATAGGTATGTATCTTTCTGATTTATGAGTTGATCATCAGAGGGGGTGGTGCATAGCAATAGATTTTCCGGTGCTCCATCATAGGTGTTCAAGAGACGAACCTGCGAGAAATGCAGTGAAGACGCCTTGCACTATAGTGATACTGTCTTAGATGCTCTACGTGCTAGACGCCACGAGTGGGGGGCCTGCCGAAAGCGTGCCAGAGAAGAGAGATCAAACATGGGAAAGAAGAAGCGACTGGCAATAAGTCTTGGGTCCACCCTATCAACCCAAGGGAGAACTGTTCAGTTGAGTGTACCAAGAAAAGATTTAGAATTTAAAATTTTCGCTCTTTTTACATTTTTCAAGGATATGGATAGCAATTATTCAGTTGCCTTAGCCCACAGGCGTGGATGCTAATTAATTTTGTTTTCAAAAAGAAAGTGACTCTTTATTTAAATAATTAATAGGTTGTCCTCTAAAATTTAAAATTGCTCAAAAAAGTTTACTAAATAAATTTTTATGTTCGATTTTATGTTTTTGTGGTAGGTATGCCAGGTGTGACTAGCTGAATAAAATGGTATTTTTGGTATTGTGTTGCTTCATTGTCTATGCAGGTTGATTCTGTGTTAATTCATTGTCTTTGTAGGTTTTTTTTGTTAAATTTTTTAATTGAGGATGAGTACAGAGTACATATGGTCATTATAAGGAATGCAGTGTATGAAGAAAATGTTGATCGTTTGTACTTTCGTATTCAAATTTAAAGAGGTTTGCTCTGTTTTAATTTCCTTCTACGTATTGAATTATATTCTTGATTTACTATGCAATTTTTCATTCATAGTAAATAGTTGAAGTTAGGGTGGATCAAATAATAATATGTGTGTGCTTGCAACCTATTTTGTTTTTGCTTCTAGACCATATGGTTGAGTTTCTCTTTTCCAAAAGCATTTTCTGTTTACTATAGTTTACAGATTCAACCAGCCCATCTAGCTTCAACCATCCCACTTTACTTCAAGCTTCCGTCCGGTCAATATTTAACATTCTGATACGGCCCATAAGGTCCAACTTTTGTTGGCCCATGTACACCATGCATGCATTTGAATTATAGACTATGTGGTGATTTCTGATCCTCACAAAAGAAAAATGTGGTGATTTCTTTGCCACCTAGCAATTTATATGATTACACTGTTTAGCTTAGCAATTGTGTACGTCTGCCAATATATAGCAAACTAGCATTTATTTATAACACATACACAAGGTTACAATTCCAAAAATGGAATAAAAAATATATGCCTTTTTATTTCCTCACGACAGCGACAACTTAAACATTACATAACCAACCCACGTGTCGCCTGTACGTACCTGGTCATGTCCAGCCCACGCGCAAGCATGCTCTCGCTCACCTCGCCAGACCAAACCTGCCTACCTTGCCGCGCCCAGGTTGAACACTGATGTACTTGTGCCTACCTGACTAATTAATCCACTGTAACACATCTGTAGCTGCCTGACCAGTTAGTACACTATAGCGCAGCTATAGCTGTACCTATCTGCGTCCACTATAGCTGACATGTACCTGTGCATCTTTCTCCATAAATGACAGTAAGGCCCGCCTCCTTCTATTACTGTGTACCCGTGAACATATCAATAAGACAAATAGAAGATGTGTATGACTATGCATTGTAGTTAAAAATATACTTCTGGACTACACATGCGTAGACGGCTTTGCACAGACCTCGGACAGGCATGTGTAGACTACAGTCATCTTTTGCATGTTATGCAATACGTTGCCAGCACGTCACTACACCATGCACAGAGGAGTGAAGTCTATTTTAAACCTTAAATTCATATAGCTAGCCAGAATTAAACCTCAAACTTTTAATCCCTGAAATCGACACTCTGTACTTGCTGGCCCTGGTCAATCTGAACCTTGAACCTGTTTGGCGCACCGGGAAAAGATTCATCCCACCCGGGATTACAGACTGCTCCCACTGACATCCCTACCCCACATATCATATCTATCTTCTTCCCCGTCCTTTTCTCTCTCGTTCTCCTCAAATCAGGGAGGGTTCTCATCCACTGCCTGCAACTCCAAGGCGACCAGGCGCCTCAACGCCGTTGACACCGCGCTCGAGCACATCGAGTCGCTCGCATCCGCCTGCTCCAGCTGGTGTCCGCGGCCACGCAGCCTGCTGTGACGGCTATGTTTATATCCGAGCAACTTGTCCCGTAAACTCACAAGCAAATTCCGTGGCTAGCTTGGGAATCAATCCAGCTGCTTGCTTGGTTAGCTTCTTCCACTTGCACGTCTCGCTGAAGCTATTAATCACGTACGAGCTTGGCACATTCAGCAAGCAGAACAGCATTGGCCGGGGGAAGGTACTCGAACATATCGCCGGTGACGAACCACTCCTCACGGAAGACATCGAGCGCACCCCGCAGAAGACATCGCGCTCGCAGGCGGAAGGCACTGGTGAGCCCGTAGAGTGGCGCCGCTGCCCGCGGAGTCGTCTAGCTGCTGGTGTTGCACGGAGAGCAGACGCCCAAGACGCTGAGCGCGTGCATGAGGCGGCGCAGGCGCGGGAGCCTGGAAGAAATGAGCGCAATAATGGTGGCCAGCTCGCCGAGCTCTATGGCGCATTTGAGCGCCATGGACATGACGAAGCGGAAGTCGTACCAGCAACGGCTTTCAGCAAGAGCTCTTCACCAACGTGTTTCTAATTCCCAATCCCAGCAATGATATAACGACGACGGCGACAATAATGTCCGCCCTTCATAGCCGACTCGTATCGGCTGTGGAGACACCTCGTGAGCAAGAAAAAATGAAGGAGATTGGGGAAAGAAGATGAATATGACAAGTAGGACCGCACAGTCAGTCAAAGTAGAGACAATCCCAGCCGGGTTCGAGCCTTTTCCGATGCAACAAACTGCCTATGGTCGGTTTAGGGTTAAAATTGACTGGGATCACAAAGTACAAGATACCAATTTCAAGGATTGAAAGTTCGAGGTTTAGTTCCGACTTGCTCTACGGGTTCAAGGTTTTTTTAGACTTTACCCTGCACAGAGTTGGTACATGGCTATCCGTGCCTTCTCGCCCCACCAACGACCGGAAGCACGTCTATGATTACTAGCCAAGTGTTCTACATGCGAGCGGTCCACCATGGCGATGGCACGCACAGGACGTTTTACAGCTACTGTATGCAAGCGATCTACCATGGGGACGATACGCACGAGATGTTTTACCGCTACTGCATGCAAACGATCTACCATGAGACGACAGGCATACAGGTGATAGTAGTTCTACAGTACATACGGCCAGTTGCTATATAAAGAGGCTGGTCCATGCTATGGGTTCACACGCCCCCAAACCATTACAGCCTGTGTGAATAAACTATGGTGCCCTGAGACACTTTGCCACCCCTCTGACCATCGGTAGGCATGCTTTTGGAGAGATAGATTACTAAATCCTTTTGTTCTTCGGTCATCTTGCTTTGTAACTTACTGATGCCTTATGGTTTTTTTTTGTCATTTCTTTTTAGGCATTTCTCTTCTGATGGACGAGTTTTCTTCCATCAACGATGTGGGCTTCCATCGCCCAAACGCTGAAAAATGTTTCATGGGAGCGATCCAACTCGCAACTCGTAGTTGCGTGCCTCTCCATCGTAATTATATAATCACCACATTTTCTCCATCTAATGATCTTCCGTCTCAGAATGTAGTCAAAGGAGTGCTCCTCTGGCCCACGGGGAAACACAACATCAGGTGTATGTGTTTCGTGGACTTCCAGCACCAACAAAAGAGGCAACAAAGAAGAAAGCTGCCGAAGCTGCTGTCTACCAGCTTTGCAATCGTCACAACATAGCCATTAATTACCACAACTACAATGCTCTCAAGACAATGTACAGGAGTTGCTCAGCCGCACAGGAATGGAGCAAAATCAAAGAAGAGGAGTTACATATACAAACACGGCAGAAAGCAATTCTTCAACAAGACAAGTCAAGATGAACAAGAATTCTCAAGAAAATCTGCCTCCAATTTCAAGATATCCTACCCATTTGTCGAGAGCCAGGACGTGCATCCTCAAGCTTCAACATCATTTATATTGGAAACAAACCACCGACAACACGAGCAGAAGAACTAGCTTCCTCACTCTACCATTATGTTACCGAGACAAATCCAGCTGGAGGGTCGACATCCCAGGTGTAAGAAATGACGAAGAGTTTTCCGATATGTACTATAGACCCCCTATGCATGCATCACTTAGATGTGTTATTTCCTTGTATGCATTACACCCTCCTTTCCGGTTTATAGGGCTTATTTTAAAATTTTAATTTTTCCATTTTATAAAGCTCAATTTGGTTGTTTCCCATCACATGTTCAGATTCCATTGTGCATTAAATCATTGCATGCAAGTATTAAGAAAAAATTGACCAATGCATGTAATTTATGCATGCATGGATTGCAATTAATGCATTGGTAAACATACTTTTTTGTGGAAAACAAGAGCATTAATTGGGTGATTTTGCAAACTACAAAAAGTATTCCACCACTCACCATCTTCCTTGATTGGTGAGATTTTTAAATTGAGCCTTATAAACCGAAAAGGAGGAAATTGATGTGTCCACCAAAATGAAGTACTTCGTAATTGTTACCCGTCTGCGTATCAACTAAATGCATCGTTTCATCGATGAACTACTTTGCCCTAAACAAATATTTTAAACAAACTTACCAAAAATTACAAAATAACTAAATAGCTAATTAATCCGAGTGGCGCGGCATGCCACCGCGCACTACCCGCTAGTAATAGCTATGGACCTACACATCGATTCTATCTGTGTTGCTTCGAATTGCACTGAAGTGGTGGCAAATATCCGATGCTCCCTGTCGCTATGTCACTATTCTGCGGGGGATCAAGTTTCAGCGGAGCTCTTTTCGGGACCTTAAGTTCATCCACGAGAAATGTTAACATACGTGGCTTGGTTTTGTCCGATACTATCTTTTTTTTGTCGGATACTATCTGTATGCCCATGAATATTTACTTTAAACTAGCACATGTGCCCGTGCGTTGCAACAGGAGAGATATTTTCTACGAGAAGCAACGGGAGAGATAATTGATGTGTCCACCAAAAACGATCTCTGCAGCAGTGCGACAGAGTAAGAAGTTGCGGTCTTCTCGCGGGTCATGCTTGTCCCGCGAGATCCTGATAGTAGTGAGGTTGGTCAGCATGACGGCGACCACCCAACTCGTGCCTTTTTTTTCTTGGGGTCAGCCTCCATCTCGGGGTTGTGACTGCCTCCTCATTTGGTAGCTATGCGATGACATTGGGGCACGGTTGCTTCGATCACTCTCTCCTACGATGATGTAACAGGGTGGATTACTAATTGTAGAGCATAAACCCTATTTCATTAGCATATTAGTGCATAACCAGGCATCAACGTCCCTTCTTTATTATGATTTATTCTCTTTGATTATTTTAGCGCTCACATGCCCACAACATTTTTATTCAAGCCAAACCAACATATTCTCTTTAATTGCCACTTTCAAGTTACCACCGGCAATAATTTATGAAATCCCTCTTTCTACTCATGATTCTCGAGATAACTTCCTTATTTTGGTATAACCTTCTTATTTGTAGACAACCTATGAACATATAAAAACTGGTGGGATTTAGTATAAAGTCCCAAGGTGAAACTATTCTCATCATAATTGCAAGATAGCGGAATTGGTTTTGTCCATCGACACAATTGAGAAGGTCAATAGTTCAACCCCATGGGAGCTTAAATATTTTTTTCTGAGCAGTTTAAACATTTTTTTGCTGGTCCGTCTACATAAAAAGAAATGCATGAGTAGGCCCAGTTCACCCCCCCAAGGACAAACAAAAAAATTCAGGAACTATGTGACGCAACGTTGCAAGTTCTATTCCTTACGGCCTCCAAATATTTTTGGCTCCCTCAGGGAGAATCGATGGGCCGGATGCGGACGCCCCAGTAGGGTAGTGCGACTGAGGTCTAATACAGCTTGTGCGATGGAGCATTTATTTTGCTTTTTCTTGGGCCAACTACATGCGAGCTACTATATGATGCTAGTGAGTGGGACATACATCCTTTCGTGTACGGGCCAGCGCACTGGCAGGCATAAGGACGGCCTGTGTTTGTAAGATGCCAATAAAAATCCTAAAAATAAATATGAGTAGAAGGATCGAATTCATGCCCTCAAAGACCTGACCACGTGCTGCTACCACTTGAACAAACGGGTCCTGCTAACCACTAGCTAGCACGAATATTTAAGAACATACTGCAATGTTAGATTAGACTAATTTTTTATTTTAAAAATATAAATATCTGAATATTTTGGGAAAAATGAATAATGTTGGGAATCCTGAACAAAATTTTTAAATTACGTACATTTTCTAAAATACAAACCAAAAATTGAAACATTTTTAGTTCAGAACTTTATTTGAAAACATGAATATTTCAAAAATATGAACATTTTTAAATTTGTGATTTTTTTTTGAAAATTAAACATGTTTCGAACATTCAGATTTTTTTACGAAATGTGGTTCTTTAAACTCAGACATTATTTTTAATTTAGGAACATTTCACGAAAACAATACTACTTTTCGCATTTGGAACATTTTCTAAAATGCATTTAAAAAAAATCTAGAACAGCTTCGGAAAACACAAAGAAAATTTTGGTTTTAAAATTTCAACCAATTTTGTAGAAAAACGATTTAAAGTTCGGAGCATTTTTTAAACAACATTTTTTTTGAATTCTGATCATTTTTTAAAAATATGATTTTTTTTGCAAATTATGATAGTATTTGAAAATCTGGCATTTAAAGAAAAAAGACAGAGGAAAGAAAAAGAGAAAGGAATAGAACAAGAGAAATGAAAAAAAATATATAAAAAAAACGAAAACATGTCAGGCCAGCTTTAGCGCCCTGTATAAAACTCCGTTTATTTGTCGCTCTTGCGAGATATAGAATTTATCCTGTTGCTTTTGCAGTAAAATTAATTGCCTGTGGATTTGCTGGTCCACAGTTAAGGTGGCCTACGTTCGAAATTCTGTCATTTTTCTTTTTTTAATAGACGAACGGACATTTTTTTTTAGTACCACCTCGGATAGGAAAAAATAATTTGAGGGTGAACAGATGAAAAAATTGGAGAAATACACCTTACTTTACAAGAAAAATATTTATTTGGAGCATTTTAAAAATGCAATTTTTAAGAATCTTGAAAATTTTGTAAAATACAAAAATTTTGAAAAAATGGGAACATTACTTTCATTTAAAAATTCCAGTGTCCTTTCCAGCTAACTCACGTGCCAATTTATTCGTCCTTCGTCCGGCATAATAGATCCATACTTCATACATCTTATTACTATACGTAGTTTCACAAACATTTATAAATCGGCACGACTGTATGTAAAGAGCAATATGGTGCTATTTAAAATATATTTACATTGAGCTCATGGACATTTCACTATAGTAAGAATATTTTCGAATTTTGAACATTTTTGAAACTACAATTTTTTTGAAAATCTCAAACAATTTGGTAAAACACTAACATTTTTTGAGCTTTGTACAAATATAGGAACGAGATTTTTCGATGAATATCCTAACATTTTTAAAACAGGAATAAAATTTTGGAATTCTGAAAATTCTTAAACAATTTTAACAAAAAAAGAAATTCTAAATTTTTTATAAAAAAATAATTGATAAGAAAGTGAAAAGGCAAAAATAAACTTAAAAATAAAAAAGAAAGAGGAAAAAAGAGAAGGGAACATAAAATGTTAAATAGAAAAAGAACACAAAAAAGGAAAACGAGCCGACCCGGTCCAGGGCTATCTGTGCGAAGATCCAACTATCTAGCGCCACGTGCGGCAAATAGGATTTTCCTAGCTGCGTGGGCAGGGAAAGAAGTGGGCTAACTTTACTGGGCTATAGCGTGCGGCCCATGTATGAAATTGTGGACAAACCGTATTTCTTTTTCCACCACATGGAGCTGGCAGTGTTACGAAGCGAGCTAGCTTGGGGTAACACACATGGATACCTCCACCAGAGGGTCATGCAAAGATGAATGTGGATGCGGCAGTGTCTATGCAAGGGGAGTTTGGTGCCGTGGGAGCAGTGTGCCGAGACCATAGGGGAAGTTTCTTGGGTGCTTCGATCTTAAAACTCGAGTTCATCACGGATGTGAGCACACTAGAGGCAATAACAGTAAGGGAGGGCCAATCTCTGGCTGAGGATCTATATGAGAAATCCATTCAAATCGCTACAGATTGCATGAGGGTGGTTCAAGATGTCCAGAAGGACTCAGCGGCTGGCTATGGAGCTATTGTGCATGAAATAATACTTCGTGTGTCGTGGAATTGTCACGGCAGATGTCCTAGCGAAAGGACTTAGTCGTGGAGCCATCGCAACGGGTTAGCTTAAAGGGGTTAAACCGGACTAGGGACACGAGTGTTTTATACTAGTTCATCCCCTTCCGATGAAGGTAAAAGCCTACGTCTAGTTGTGATGGAATTGCTGGGGTTTCGATGACCAGGGAGCGAATACGCTTTGCCTGAGTCTCGAATTGTTGTCTGTTCTCCCTGAACCGCCTCCGGGTCGTGCCTTTATATACACAGGCCGACGCCCGCCAGCTTACAGAGTCCCGATACCGGTTTATACACATACCGGCTCGGTCTCAACTCGGTCATACCTTACAATACAAGTTATACACTATATGGCGGTTCATAGCTACATGCTCTATCTACCTTTGGGCCTTGGGCCTTTGTAGTGATCCGCTTTAATCCTTGTATTCATGGGCTTCAAATATAAACAATCCATTATGGGGATAACCCGACTCTCTTGGTCGGTTTATACCCAATAGTAATATCCCCAACATTAGGCCCATATTGATTTGAACTGGTTCATGTCAATCTCCAAGCTTGATACCCTCTTCTTCATCATCTTCGCTTAAATCTTGTGAACCGCCATGACGTCATCATCCAGTATCATGATAAACCGTCATGACGTCATCTATTACTTAAAATGACATACACCTGACTTTCATTTAATGCCCCACCGACAATCGAGGCGACAACTCACATATCCAATCGTTGACTCCTCGATTCTCGCGCGTGACACTTATCCTTTCACCCTTATAAATAGGACCAAGGGCCTTTCCATTCCCCCCCTTGTCTCTTCATCTCTTTCTTTTTCCTCGCCACACCTCAGCGACCGAACGCCGTCGCCGTCGTCGACCTTCGCACCTGCACCAACCAGGGCCGCTGCATCAACCTGGTCGTACCAGAGCAACGCGACGCTCCTCCGCCGTTCTACGGCTCCAGTGAGTACCCTTCCTCTTAAATCTTAGATCTTCATTAGGGTTCTCATGTTCGTCGGTGTTCTTCTCTGTTCATCTTCTTTTCTGTCTTAGATCTCATAGTTTAATCTGCAATTGATAGTAAAGGTAGGCGATAGTAGTTTAGCATCCTTTGCCGATCTTTAAAACCTCCTTTTACTGCCTGAGATCCCAATCAAGTAGATGTGTTCTTCCGCTGCCACCATGTTAGGTTAAACTTATTTCCTCTTTTTAGAACTGTGGCAGATCCGAAATTATACCATCGATCTGTGAAACCTGTTTATGCCACACTTAATTTTTTTTGCAGATCTGTAACCTTTATACCGTTGAAGGCGGTTTATCTTGTAGAATCATAATAACTCGCCAGGTACCATTAGCCCTCTGGTAAACCGCCAACTTACTTTGACCACCACAATCTGGTTTAAGATATGCCGCCGCTTTAATGTCATCTTCATCCTTTGTTGCACCGGTTTATAAGTACCAACCATGAAATTTTAAACCGGATTTCACTCTTTTCCCATCTTTTCATTGCAATGGCCAAAACATTCTATGCTTGCAGTTTGGTTCCTTCCTGAGTCATGGAAGCGCAACTGGAGGGGTGCGTTGCAACTGGCGCTTTATCGAAAAAATATATTATCCATTGGCGAGTCCCCGGTCCAGAAAACCCTTCTGAGCCCCAAGATGGGGAGGTCATTGTCTTTGTAGATCATCTAAGCCGAGGCTTCAGCCCTCCCGGATCAAAATTCTTCCGGGATGTGCTTGCTAATTTTCAAATCCGCCCTCAGGATATCGGACCAAACTCCATATCCAATATTTGACACTGGAAAGTGTTCTGTGAAGTATATTTACAGGAAAAACCCACTGTCGAGCTGTTTCGGGATTTCTTTTATTTAAACAGCCGTACTGAGTTTACTGATGGATCCAACACTGAACTTGTTGGGGAACGTAGCAGAAATTCAAAATTTTCCTACGAGTCACCAAGATCTATCTATGGAGAGACTAGCAACCAGAGAGAGGGGAGTGCATCTACATACCCTTGTAGATTGCTAAGCGGAAGCGTTCAAGAACGCGGATGAGGGAGTCGTACTTGCAGCGATTCAGATCGCGGTTGATTCCGATCTAAGCACCGAACAACGGTGCCTCCGCGTTCAACACATGTACAGCCCGGGGACGTCTCCTCCTTCTTGATCCAGCAAGGGGAGAGGAGAAGTTGAGGGAGAACTCCGACAGCACGACATCATGGTGGTGATGGAGCTCGTGGTTCTTCGGCAGGGCTTCGCCAAGCACTACGGAGGAGGAGGAGGTGTTGGAGGAGGGAGAGGGCTGCGCCAGGGGAAGGGTGCGGCTGCCCTCTCTCTCTCACTATGTATAGGGGGAAGGGAGGAGGGGGAGGCGCCCTAGGGTTCCCTAGGGGAGGGGCGGCGGCCATAGGGGAAACCCTAGATGGGTTTTGGCGCCCCCACCCCTAGGAAACTTGCCCCCCAAGCCGGGAGGGGTGGCTGCCCTAGGGGTGGCGCCCCCACTCTCCAGGTTACGTGAGATGGGTTGGGAGGGGCGCTCAGCCCCTTAGTGGGCTGATGTGCCCTCTCCCCTTGGCCCATAAGGCCCCCCAAAGCTTGCCGGGGCCTCCGAAACCCCTTTCGGACACGCTGGTCATCACCTGGTACCCCCGGAACAATTTCGGACTCTAATAGCCTTCGTCCAATATACCAATCTTCACCTCCGGACCATTTCGGAGCTCCTCGTCATGTCCGGGATCTCATCCGGGACTCTGAACAACCTTCGGTAACCACATCCTATTTCCCATAACAACTCTAGCATCACCGAACCTTAAGTGTGTAGACCCTACGGGTTCGGGAACCATGCAGACATGACCGAGACGTTCTCCGGTCAATAACCAACAGCGGGATCTGGATACCCATGTTGGCTCCCACATGTTCCACGATGATCTCATCGGATGAACCACGATGTCAAGGATTCAAGCAATCCCGTATGCAATTCCCGTTGTCTAGCGGTATTGTACTTGCCCGAGATTCGATCGTCGGTATGCCGATACCCTGTTCAATCTTGTTACCGGCAAGTCTCTTTACTCGTTCCGTAACACATCATCACGTGATCAACCCCTTGGTCACATTGTGCACATTATGATGATGTCCTACCGAGTGGGCCCAGAGATACTTCTCCGTCACACGGAGTGACAAATCCCTGTCTCGATTCGTGCCAACCCAATAGACACTTTCGGAGATACCCGTAGTGCACCTTTATAGCCATCCAGTTACGTTGTGATGTTTGGTACACCCAAAGCATTCCTACGGTATCCGGGAGTTGCACAATCTCATGGTCTAAGGAAATGATACTTGACATTAGAAAAGCTTTAGCATACGAACTACACAATCTTTGTGCTAGGCTTAGGATTGGGTCTTGTCCATCACATCATTCTCCTAATGATGTGATCCCGTTATCAACGACATCCAATGCCCATGGTCAGGAAACCGTAACCATCTATTGATCAACGAGCTAGTCAACTAGAGGCTTACTAGGGACATGGTGTTGTCTATGTATCCACACATGTATCTGAGTTTCCTATCAATACAATTATAGCATGGATAATAAACGATTATCATGAACAAGGAAATATAATAATAATAACTAATTTATTATTGCCTCTAGGGCATATTTCCAACAGTCTCCCACTTGCACTAGAGTCAATAATCTAGTTCACATCGCCATGTGATTAACACTCACAGGTCACATCGCCATGTGACCAACATCCAAAGAGTTTACTAGTGTCAGTAAACTAGTTCACATTATCATGTGATTAAGACTCAATGAGTTTTGAGGTTTGATCATGTTTTGCTTGTGAGAGAGGTTTTAGTCAACGGGTCTGCAACATTTAGATCCGTATGCACTTCGCAAATCTCTAGGTCATATTGTAAATGTTGCTTCCACGCTCCACTTGAAGCTATTCCAAATGGTTGCTCCACTATACGTATCCGGTTTGCTACTCAGAGTCACTCAGATAGGTGTTAAAGCTTGCATCGACGTAACCCTTTATGCCGAACTCTTTATCACCTCCATAATCGAGAAACATGTCCTTATTTACTCCAAGGACAATTTTGACCGCTGTCCAATGATCCATTCCTGGATCATTCTTGTACCCCTTGACTGACTCATGGCAAGGCACACTTCCGGTGCGGTACACAGCATAGCATACTATAGAGCCTACGTCTGAAGCATAGGGGACGACATTCGTCCTTTCTCTCTCTTCTGCCGTGGTCGAGCTTTAACTCTTAACTTCATACCTTACAACTCAGGCAAGAACTCCTTCTTTGACTGATCCATCTTGAACACCTTCAAGATCATGTCGAGGATAGATCAAAAACCGCTAAATGGTACTTTCTCATCCGGGACTCTCATCAGAAATTCTATAGTGCTCCCACTCACTTCTTTGGAAATACAAGTTTCTCATAAGCTTTGTATAAACCCAAAATCTTTGATCATCTCATCAAAGCGTACATTCCAACTCTGAGATGCTTACTCCAGTCCTTAGAAGGATTGCTGGAGCTTTGCATACTTGTTAGCGTCTTTCAGGATTGTCAAAACCTTTCTGGTTGTATCACATACAACCTTTCCTCAAGAAAATTGTCGAGGAAACAATGTTTTGACATCCTATCTGCAAGATTTCATAAATAATGCAGTAACTGCTAATCCAATTCCAATAGACTCTTAGCATCGCTATGAGTGAGAAAGCCTCACCGTAGTCAACTCCTTGAATCTTGTCGGAAAACATCTTAACGACAAGTCAAGCTTTCTTAATGGTGATACTTACCATCATTGTCTGTCTTCCTTTTAAAATCCATCTGTACCCAATAGCCTTACGACCATCAAGTAGTTCTGCCAAAGTCTACACTTTGTTTTCATACATGGATCCTCTCTCGGATTTTATGGCCTCGAGCCATTCGTCGGAATCCGGGCCCACCATCGCTTCTCCATAGCTCGTAGGTTCATTGTTGTCTAGCAACATGACCTTCAAGACATGATTACTGTACCACTCTGAAGTAGTACGCATCCTTGTCACCCTACGAGGTTCGGTAGTGACTTGATTCGAAGTTTCATGATCACTATCATCAACTTCCACTTCAATTGATGTAGGTTTCACAGGAACAACTTTCTGTGCCCTGCTACACACTAGTTGAAGTGATGGTTCAATAACCTCATCAAGTCTCCACCATCCTCCCACTCAATTCTTTCGAGAGAAACTTTTCCTCGAGAAAGGACCCATTTCTAGAAACAATCCCTATTGCTTTCGGATCTGAATTAGGAGGTATACCCAACTGTTTTGGTTGTCCTATGAAGATGCATTTTATCCACTTTGGGTTCGAGCTTATCAACCTGAAACTTTTTCACATAAGCGTCGCAGCCCCAAACTTTTAAGAAACAACAACTTAGGTTTCTCCAAACCATAGTTCAAACGGTGTCGTCTCAACGGAATTACGTGGTGCCCTATTAAAGTGAGTGCGGTTGTCTCTAATGCCTAACCCATGAACGATAGTGGTAATTCGATAAGAGACATCATGGTACGCACCATATCCAATAGGGTGCAACTATGATGTTCGGACACACCATCACACTATGGTGTTCCAGGCGGTATTAATTGTGAAACAATTTCCACAATGTCTCAATTGTGTACCAAACTCGCAACTCAGATATCCATCTCTATGATCATATCATAGACATTTTATCCACTTGTCACGAAGATCTTCAACTTCACTCTGAAATCACTTGAACCTTTCAATAATTCAGACTTGTGTTTCATCAAGTAAATATACTCAACATCTACTCAAATCATCTATGAAGTAAGAACATAACGATATTCACTGCATGCCTTAGCACTCATTGGACTGCACACATCAGAATGTGTTACTTCCAACAAGTTGCTATCTTGTTCCATCTTACTGAAAACGAGGCTTTTCAGTCATCTTGCCCATGTGGTATGATTTTGCATATCTCAAGCGATTCAAAATCAAGTGAGTCCAAACGATCCATCTGCATGGAGTTTCTTCATGCGTATACACCAATAGACATGGTTCGCATGTCTCAAACTTTTCAAAAAATGAGTGAGTCCAAAGATCCATCAACATGGAGCTTCTTCATGCGTTTTACACCAATATGACTTACATGGCAGTGCCACAAGTAAGTGGTACTATCATTACTATCTTATATCTTTTGGCATGAAAATGTGTATCACTACGATCGAAATTCAATAAACCATTCCTTTTAGGTGCAAGACCATTGAAGGTATTATTCAAATAAACAGAGTAACCATTATTCTCCTTAAATGAATAACCGTATTGCGATAGACATAATCCAATCATGTCTATGCTCAACGCAAACACCAAATAACAATTATTTAGGTTTAACACCAATCTCGATGGTAGAGGGAGCGTGCGATGCTTGATCACATCAACCTTGGAAACACTTCCAACACATATCGTCTGCTCACCTTTAGCTAGTCTTCGTTTATTCCGTAGCTTTTATTTCGAGTTACTAACACTTAGCAACCGAACCGGTATCTAATACCCTGGTGCTACTAGGAGTACTAGTAAAGTACACATTAACATAATGTATATCCAATATACTTCTATCGACCTTGCCAACCTTCTCATCTACCAAGTATCTAGGGTAGTTCTGCTTAAGTGTCCGTTCCCTCATTACAGAAGCACTTAGTCTCGGGTTTGGGTTCAACCCTGGGTTTCTTCACTGGAGCAGCAACTAATTTGCCATTTCATGAAGTACCCCTTCTTGCCCTTGCCCTTCTTGAAACTAATGGTTTCATTAACCATCAACAATTGATGCTCCTTCTTGATTTCTACATTCGTGGTGTCGAACATTGCGAATAGCTCAAGGATCATCTTATCTATCCCTGTTATGTTATAGTTCATCACGAAGCTCTAGTAGCTTGGTGGCAATGTCTTTGGAGAAACATCACTATCAAGTGATTGTTGTACCCATACAATCTGAGTATAAGCTCAATGATTGAGATCTTCTCCCTTAGTTTGTAGGCTAGAAAACTCGTCGGAGGTCTCATACCTCTTGACGTGGGCACGAGCCTGAAATCCCAATTTCAGCTCTTGGAACATCTCATATGTTCTGCGACATTTCAAAAATGTCTTTGGTGCCCCAATTCGAAACCATTTAACATAACCGAACTATCATGTAGTCATCAAAACGTGTATGTTAGATGTTCGCAACATCTACAGACCACGTTCGAGGTTCAGCATACCGAGCGGTGCATTAAGGACATAAGCCTTTTGCGCAGCAATGAGGACAATCCTCAGTTTACGGACCCAGTCCACATAATTGCTACTATTAACTTTCAACTAAATTTTCTCTAGGAACATATCTAAACAGTAGAACTAAAATGCGAGCTTTCGACATAATTTGCAAAGACCTTTTGACTATGTTTAGGATAATTAAGTTCATCTTATGAACTCCCACTCAGATAGACATCCCTCTAGTCATCTAAGTGATTACATGATCCGAGTCAACTAGGTCGTGTCCGATCATCACGGGAGACGGACTAGTCATCATCGGTGAACATCTTCATGTTGATCGTATCTACCATACGACTCATGTTCGACCTTTCGGTCTCTCGTGTTCCGAGGCCATGTCTGTACATGCTAGGCTCGTCAAGTCAACATAAGTGTTCCGCGTGTGTAAATCTGGCTTACACCCGTTGTATGTGAACGTTAGAATCTATCATACCCGATCATCACGTGGTGCTTCGAAACGACGAACTTCCGCAACGGTGCACAGTTAGGCGGAACACATTCTTGAAATTTTAATGAGGGATCATCTTATTTACTACCGTCGTTCTAAGCAAATAAGATGCATAAACATGATAAACTTCACATGCAATCAAAAAGTGACATGATATGGCCAATATCATTTTGCTCCTTTTGATCTCCATCTTCGGGGCTCCATGATCATCATCGTCACCGGCATGACACCATGATCTCCATCATCGTGTCTCCATGAAATTGTCTCGCCAACTATTACTTCTACTACTATGGCTAATGGTTTAGCAATAAAGTAAAGTAATTACATGGCGTTGTTCATTGACACGCAGGTCATACAATAAATTAAGACAACTCCTATGGCTCCTGCCGGTTGTCATACTCATCGACATGCAAGTCGTGATTCCTATTACAAGAACATGATCAATCTCATACATCACATTCTTTTGGCCATATCACATCACATAGCATACCCTGCAAAAACAAGTTAGATGTCCTCTAATTGTTGTTTGCATGTTTTACGTGGCTGCTATGGGTTTCTAGCAAGAACGTTTCTTACCTACGCAAAAACCACAACGTGATATGTCAATTGCTATTTACCCTTCATAAGGACCCTTTTCATCGAATCTGATCTGACTAAAGTGGGAGAGACTGGCATCCGCTAGCCACCTTATGCAACAAGTGCATGTCAGTTGGTGGAACCTGTCTCACGTAAGTGTACGTGTAAGGTCGGTCCGGGCCGCTTCATCCCACAATACCGTCGAAACAAGATTGGACTAGTAACGGTAAGCATATTGAACAAAATCAACACCCACAACAACTTGTGTTCTACTCGTGCATAGAAACTACGCATAGACCTAGCTCATGATGCCACTGTTGGGGAACGTAGCAGAAATTCAAAATTTTCCTTCGAGTCACCAAGATCTATCTATGGAGAGACTAGCAATGAGAGAGAGGGGAGTGCATCTACATACCCTTGTAGATCGCTAAGCGGAAGAGTTCAAGAACGCGGATGAAGGAGTCGTACTTGCAGCGATTCAGATCGCGGTTGATTCCGATCTAAGCACCGAACAACGGTGCCTCCGTGTTCAACACACGTACAGCCCGGGGACGTCTCCTCCTTCTTGATCCAGCAAGGGGAGAGGAGAAGTCAAGGGAGAACTCCGACAGCACGACGGCGTGGTGGCGATGGAGCTCGTGGTTCTCCGGCAGGGCTTCGCCAAGCACTACAGAGGAGGAGGAGGTGTTGGAGGAGGGAGAGGGCTGCGCCAGGGGAAGGGTGCGGCTGCCCTCTCTCTCTCTCTCACTATATATAGGGGGAAGGGAGGAGGGGGAGGCGCCCTAGGGTTCCCTAGGGGAGGGGCGGCGGCCATAGGGGAAACCCTAGATGGGTTTTGGCGCCCCCACCCCCTAGGAAACTTGCCCCCCAAGCCGGGAGGGGTGGCTGCCCTAGGGGTGGCGCCCCCACCTCTCCAGGTTACGTGAGATGGGGTGGGAGGGGCGCTCAGCCCCTTAGTGGGCTGATGTGCCCTCTCCCCTTGGCCCATAAGGCCCCCCAAAGCTTGCCGGGGCCTCCGAAACCCCTTTCGGACACGCTGGTCATCACCTGGTACCCCTGGAACAATTCCGGACTCCAATACCCTTCGTCCAATATACCGATCTTCACCTCCAGACCATTCCGGAGCTTCTCGTCATGTCCGGGATCTCATCCGGGACTCCGAACAACCTTCAGTAACCACATACTATTTCCCATAACAACTCTAGCGTCACCGAACCTTAAGTGTGTAGACCCTACGGGTTCGGGAACCATGCAGATATGACCGAGACGTTCTCCGGTCAATAACCAACAGCGGGATTTGGATACCCATGTTGGCTCCCACATGTTCCACGATGATCTCATCGGATGAACCACGATGTCAAGGATTCAAGCAATCCCGTATGCAATTCCCTTTGTCTAGCGGTATTGTACTTGCCCGAGATTCGATCGTCGGTATGCCGATACCTTGTTCAATCTCGTTACTGGCAAGTCTCTTTACTCGTTCCGTAACACATCATCCCGTGATCAACCCCTTGGTCACATTGTGCACATTATGATGATTTCCTACCGAGTGGGCCCAGAGATACCTCTCTGTCACACGGAGTGACAAATTCCAGTCTCGATTCGTGCCAACCCAACAGACACTTTCAGAGATACCCGTAGTGCACCTTTATAGCCACCTAGTTATGTTGTGACGTTTGGTACACCCAAAGCATTTCTACGGTATCCGGGAGTTGCACAATCTCATGGTCTAAGGAAATGATACTTGACATTAGAAAAGCTTTAGCATACGAACTACACGATCTTTGTGCTAGGCTTAGGATTGGGTCTTGTCCATCACATCATTCTCCTAATGATGTGATCCCGTTATCAACGACATCCAATGTCCATGGTCAGGAAACCGTAACCATCTATTGATCAACAAGCTAGTCAACTAGAGGCTTACTAGGGACATGGTGTTGTCTATGTATCCACACATGTATCTGAGTTTCCTATCAATACAATTATAGCATGGATAATAAATGATTATCATGAACAAGGAAATATAATAATAATAACTAATTTATTATTGCCTCTATGGCATATTTCCAACAGAACTGGGCAGTGTTTCAATTCAAAAGAGAAAGGATGTTGACTTCCCTCATGCCAAGATGCACAGTCATCCCAAAGACTGGAACCAAACTTGGTTTTATTGCCGGAATACAGCTCCGGATGATGAAAATCCCTTGCCGGGTTATCGCACACACCGGCTTATGAAGACTCATCCCTTTCCGCAATGGCTGACTGCCCAAGAACGAGCAACATATGCCCCTCAGCTATCAAAGCTTAGGGATTTTGTTGCCAATGGACTGACAGGCATTGATTTCATTCGATGCTGGGTCTCATGGAGCATTCTGCCCTTAAGCCGGAGCCCTGGTTTAATGTGTGAATATACAGGGAATTTGAAAGACCCTCAACGCCATATTAACATCCAGCTTACCGATGACGAAGTCACTGAAGCTGTGAAAAAGATGCTTGATCAACCGATTGATGTATGCAGCAAAATTGGGCTCAGTCCTTTCTATGCTGCCAATAGACCGCCAAAGGTATAATCTAGCGTATCTCTGTCTTTATCCATCTTTGTTAAATTTCTCCTTAGATGACTTACTGTCTGTTTATGCAGGCCGATGACCCGTTCTGGAAAAGGAAATCTCAGGATAAACCGGCAAGAGCTCCTCGACCTAAAACCAAGGCTTCAAGAAAACCTGCTAAAAAGAAGCATGTTGAAACGTCCGAGCCCACTATCGACGACAATCCAGATTCAGAGGTAGAACTTGACTCTCTCGGTTCATTTTTCATACACCTTATTGACAATGATTATTATCAGGACGAAGCGGAAGCCAGCCATGCTGATGAGCTAACTATTCTTTCTTCTGACTCTGATCCTGTGCCAGTACCAAGAATCCATCGAGCCGTTCGGAAAGTAAAATTTTCATGCCCTCTTCCTTATTTGGACCCGCACTTTCTTTTGAAGACACAACAGCATGAAGCTCGCCGCACAACTCGGCACAGCTGCCAAGTGGTGACCTCCTCCGGTTTACCAAATTCTCCGGTTCGCAAACGCCGCCAAGAGGTTGCTTATACTCCTGACACCTTATATCCTAAGGCGGGTTATATCCGATATCCTCTTAATCCGTCTGACTTAAATTACCAGGGAACTTCCCATTCATCATCTGGCGAGTCATCAGCCACACAACTTCCCCCTTTGAAGACCATCCCTGGGTAAGCATAACACCCTTTAACTTTTGTGGTCTTGTGTTGTTTCATCATACTGATCCTTGTGCCTGCTCTTTTTTTCAGCGCCAAAGCCAGGCCAAGCAAAAAGGCTAAGTTGAACAAGCCAACCGACCAAGACCCGACCACTGAACCGGAGAAGACCTCAGAGGCCATTGATCCGGAGGCCAATATCGTTCTTGGTGATCCGGATCCTCAAGCCACCGCGCCGACGCGTTTGTTGAACCGGTGGAAACAAACCCAACAGGCCAGACAGCTGATCCGCCAAGCCCGACTATTGATCCGCCCAGCCCGGCTAAGGCGTCTAATAAACCACCAAGCCCTACCAAGACCACGGACGATGCTTTTATCGTAACTGGTGTTGATTTCAACTCTCCTGGCCGTCCTGTCGCTTTATCCAAACATAGCGCCAAAGAAGAAATTTCTGCTATGGATAAGGGCAAATGGAAATCCGAATTATCAAGCTATGCTAACCTCAGCGCTCAAGAACTTCATTCTGGCTTCTTGAACCACCTATATACAAGCCGTGATTATGAGGCCGGCTTAGTAGGCCTGATGAAGGAACGATATGAGGTAAATATCACTTCCCTTTGCATAAATACTCCTTTGCTATAACTGTCTGAAACTATCAACTCCATTAGCCCCCAAGGGCCGGTTCATAATGTTGATGTGAACCGGGCCTTGCAACAGAAACAATATTTTCAATTTTGAACTGTGCTGGTGTAGCCCCCATGGACCGGTTTATAGCTTGAGAATGAACCGGTACATCATAATAATACTATCAGTCGTAATGATGATAATCCATCTGAATCTGAGAAAATACGCATTAGCCCCCAAGTGCCAAGTAGATAACTTGTTTATGTGCTTGGGACTTCTAAAATAACAGGGGATTAAGAGCAATCTGCATTAGCCCCCAAGTGCCAAGTAGATAACTTGTTATATGCTTGGAACTTCAGTGTTGTAATACTAACTCATTATCTGTTCTGTACAGGCTGAGCTGAGCAAGAAGGATTCCCAAATCACTAACCTCTAGTTAAACATCAAGTCCCACGAAAATGAGATCTCCAAAGCTAAAGGCAAGCTGACCACTGCCTTAATAACCATGGAACAACTGAAAGAGTACTATAAAGGCGAATGGGTGGCATGGGAGACTGAAAAGTCCAATTTGTTAAAGCGGGCAGAAGATGCTGAAAATGCTCTTAAACCAGCAACAGAAGAATTGAATAGTCTGAAGCAGCAGATCGATGCTATGACCTCGGCAATCTTTGGTAATAATCTCTTCATAAAGTTGTAGCAAACACCAGTTATGAAACTTCCGGTTTAACAGTGATTTGATCCTTTGGCAGGTAGCCGCATTACGCACCTTGGCATAGACATGCGGAAAAAATTGAAGGCCGTCTATACTTTGGTAGAACAACTGTATACCGGTGCTCAACGAGCCATCTGCACAACTTCCAATAACCATCCGCCGCCGTCGCTCATCAAAGAGACACTTGAAAAGTTATCTATGCTGCCTGCCCGGATTGTGGAGTTGAAGAAATCCGCTGCTAGGTCCGGTGCCCTTACGGCATTGACTCACGCCAAGGCCTGGATCTCTGATCTTGATCCGGAAGATGTGGGAAATGGTTACCCCAATCAAAAAGAGGACAATTTAGAATTTAACGATGACGATCTTCGGGCCATCACAAGAGAGACGAGGCCACTGGCAAGTAAGTTGGCTGAAGATACTAACTTGTCAATTTACCAGAATATGTATGACGCCAGCGGCCAGCGGATAAGTGCTCTGACTTATGACGTGGAAAATCTGATCCCGCCGATCCGTAAGCACACTTACGCTCCTGATGTTGAACCGTCTGTTCTTATACACGACGAAGCTGTCTTTCAAGCCTTAACAGGAATTGATTGGACAGCCATTGACTTCCAGCCACTGGGTGGAGAGAAGGAGGATGAACCGGCACAAGAAGATCCGCAACCTTCACAGCAAGCAGAAGTAGAATCATAATCCGGAAGCCGGTTTAACTTGCGCCTATTGGTACCCTTGTGAAAAACAATTATTCTTTTGGGCAGTCAAAACGCCTTGTAATAGGCTAGCTTAAAAACCTGATCTGATATGCCATCGTGCATAAGTATTGTGCACAATATTGTTAATCCATCATGATATATTTGTTTATGATCCTTATCAGTTTTATACAGCCCTGTTTCTGCATAAAACAAACTGAAGAACTGTCCTGGCGGTTTATCGCCGGACGGGTCATAATACCCATTATACATCCACAATTTATAACCAGAGCTTTAAACAATGAAATATGAAAAATATCATACCTGTGACATTGAATCACCGTGTTGGTTTTACCAATGTTCTTGTAAGAAGGGTGACAACCCAAACCATGCTATGCTGGTATATAATAAGTAACACTGGGTTATGATAAACACCTAATGGTCAGCTTGGTAACTTATGATTAATTCCAGGCCGGGTTAAATAAACACCGGTTTGTAATGACGACTTATAGTCAGACCGGGCCATTGGACGCCGGTTTAGCTCAAAACCTTAACAAGGGAGAAAAAGTTGACAAATAAAAACCAAAGAAAAGACTTGTAGTCGAGGCTTTTCAAGGGCTGCCAGGCCCAAATGTGAGGCTTTTCATGGGCTGTCAGGCCACTGAGTTAAACCATTTTACAAAGCCTTTTAAGATGGTCCTCCATCTTTAACCAATTGCCGGTCTATCATTGACAAGTTCAGTGTCATATACGATTGACTTGTCAAGTTGGTGGGTCATACCAGGTGTACCTGGGTAGAGTGACTTACTTAATGAAGGTAGGTTAACCCGGGGTTTTAGGTGTATACACCAGGCTTCCAAGCCATGGCTTGATAGCCCATTGCAAGTGTAGATTTCTTTATTCATTGTGATAGCAAAGAATCCCCAAGCAACGTTTTGAGCTGTGCTCAGTGGGCGCCTATGTTTGAGTTGTTCTTGACAACACTCTTTGGCCCCTAAGTAATGGCGTTGTGCCAGCCAAAAGGTGTAACTATGGTTGAACACAACCAAGACCCCAAGTGACTTACTGTCGTGGCTTTTGAGCCAGCCAAGAGGTGTAGCTATGGTTCGAACATGACCAAGCCCTCAAGTGACTTATATTTCGAGGCGTTGAGTCAGCCAAGAGGTGTAGCTATGGTTCGAACACGACCAAGCCCCCAAGTGACTTATATTTTGAGGCGTTGAGCCAGCCAAGAGGTGTAGCTATGGTTCGAACACGACCAAGCCCCCAAATGACTTAAATTGATAGACAATTGTAGAATTTGATTCGAGGGGTAAATTGGACGCCGCTTCATGAATAGAAGCTTCCGGGCAACCACTCATGATATGAGAAAAAGCAACGGATACCTCGCTTTAGCTGGGGCTCCGGTTTATTATATTGATCATAATATATACATCACCAAATATGTACAGGATAGGAGCCTATGGCTCAGGTGTAGTAAGGTCGTAGATGAGCTATGTTCCACGGCCGGATCGTCTCCTCTTCCGACTTACGTGAATCCTTATGCTCTCGAACATCAATGAGGTAATATATTCCGTTGTTTAGATTCTTGCTGACCATGAAGGGCCCTTCCCAAGGTGGGGATAACTTATGCATATCAGTCTGATCTTGGATAAGCCGGAGCACCAAGTCGCCTTCCTGAAAAGTTCTGGTTTTAACCCGGCGGCTGTGATAACGCCGCAGGTCTTGCTGATAAATCGCCGAGCGAGCCACCGCTATGTCCCGTTTCTCATCTAACAGGTCCAAGGCATCTCGGCGTGCTCTTTCATTGTCCGCTTCAACATAAGCTGCCACCCGAGGCGAATCATGGCGAATATCACTTGGGAGGGCAGCTTCCGCTCCATAAACCATGAAGAAGGGCGTAAAACCCGTAGATCTATTGAGGGTGGTGTTAATGCTCCATAATACAGAAGGTAACTCTTCTTCCCAACAACCCGGCGTCCGCTTCAAGGGAAACATAAGCCTGGGCTTTATACCCTTCAAGATTTCCTGATTAGCTCTCTCTGCTTGACCATTAGACTGGGGGTGGGCCATTGAAGACACATCAAGACGGATGTGCTCTCTTTGACAGAACTCGTCCATAGCACCCTTGGAAAGATTCGTGCCATTCTCTATTATAATGCCGTGTGGAAAACCAAAGCGGGATATGACCTTCTTCATGAATTGAACCGTCGTGGCTGCATCACACTTGCTAACTGGTTCTGCTTCAACCCACTTGGTAAACTTATCAATCGCCACCAAAAGGTGGGTCTTCTTATCCTTAGATCTCTTAAAGGGCCCAACCATATCAAGCCCCCAGGGTGCAAACGGCCAAGTGATTGGAATCATCCGGAGCTCCTGAGCCAGAACATGAGCCCGTCGTACAAACTTCTGACAACCATCACACCTTTTGACCAAGTCCTCAGCATCAGCATGAGCCGTCAACCAGTAAAAACCATGACGAAAAGCCTTAGCCACAAAAGATTTTGAACCGGCGTGATGACCACAATCACCTTCATGGATTTCGTGCAAAATCTCACAGCCTTCTTCAGGAGAAACACAACGTTGAAAAGCCCCCGAGACACTGCAATGATGTAGCTCACCTTTGATAATAGTCATGGACTTGGAACGCCGGATTATCTGTCTGGCCAGAACTTCATCCTCTGGTAATTCACCCCGGTTCATATATGCCAAGTACGGGACCGTCCAATCCGGGGTTACGTGGAGCACCGCCACCAACCGAGCCTCTGGATCAGGAATGGCTAAATCCTCCTCCCAAGGTAGCTTGACTGACGGGTTATGCAGGACATCAAGCAAAACATTGGGCGGCACCGGTTTACGCTGGGAGCCCAACCGACTTAAAGTGTCAGCCGCTTCATTCTTCCGCCGGTCCACATGATCAACCTGATAACCCTTGAAGTGACCTGCAACAAGATCCACCTCTCGACGATATGCTACCATGAGGGGGTCTTTGGAATCCCATGTACCAGAAACTTGTTGAGCCACTAGGTCCAAGTCACCAAAGCATTTAACCCGACTCAGATTCATTTCTTTAGCCATCCGAAGACCATGGAGCAGGGCCTCGTATTCAGCTGCATTGTTAGTACAAGGAAACATCAAGCGGAGAACATAACAAAATTTGTCACTTCATGGGGAAGTAAGAACTACTCCAGCCCCCGAGCCCTCCAACTGTCAGGATCCGTCAAAGTGAATAGTCCAATATGTATTATCCGTTTTATCCTCCGACACCTGCAACTCTGTCCAGTCATTGATAAAATCTACAAGCGCTTGAGACTTGATAGCCGTGCGAGGCATGCACTTTAAACCGTGAGGGCTAAGCTCAATAGCCCACTTAGCAATCCGGCCAGTTGCCTCCCTGTTCTGTATAATGTCTCCCACTGGAGCAGAACTGACCACAGTAATGGGGTGGCCTTGAAAGTATTTCTTAAGCTTCCGGCTTGCCATGAAAACCCCATATACAAGCTTCTACCGATGCGGGTATCTTTATTTTGACTCAATAAGCACCTCACTGATGTAATAAACCGGTCGCTGAACCGGATACTCCTTGCCTGTCTCCTTGCGCTCCACCACAATAGCCACGCTGAAAGCCCGAACATTAGCAGCCACATATAACAGCAATGGTTCCTTATCAATGAGGGCAGCAAGGACAGGGGGTTCGGCAAGTTGCCGCTTTAGAGATTCAAACGCTTCATTAGCTGCATCACTCCAGACGAAGTTGTCTGTTGTCTTCAGCATCTGATACAAAGGGATGGCCTTCTCAGCAAGGCGACTGATAAACCGACTAAGAGCTGCAATCCGGCCCGCCACGCGTTGAACGTCATTGATACACTTCGGTTTAGCCAACGAAGTAATTGCCCTGATTTTATCCGGATTAGCCTCAATGCCCCTGTTAGACACCAGAAAACCCAGGAGCTTACCTGCTGGTACGCCAAAAACGCATTTGGCCGGATTAAGCATCATTTTATAGACTCAGAGATTATCAAAGGTCTCTTTCAAGTCATCTAGTAGTGTTTCCTGCTTCCTGGATTTTACCACAATATCATCTACATAAGCATGAAAGTTGCACCCAATCTGATTATGAAGGCAATTCTGGACACAATGCTGATAAGTGGCCTGGGCACTCTTGAGCCCAAAGGGCATAGACACATAGCAGAAGGCTCCAAAGGGAGTTATAAAAGCTGTCTTCTCCTGGTCCTTAACTGCCATCTTGATCTGATGATAACCCGAATACGCATCTAGAAAACTCAAACGCTCGCAACCCGCCGTAGCATCAATGATTTGATCAATACGAGGGAGGGAAAAAGGATCAGCTGGACATGCTTTGTTCAAATCTGTGTAATCTACACACATACGCCAAGTGCCATTCTTCTTAAGCACCAACACCGGATTAGCCAACCACTCTGTATGAAAAACTTCAACATAAACCCTGCTGCCAAGAGCCAGTCTACCTCTTCACCAATGGCCTTGCGCCTCTCTTCATTGAACCGACGAAGAAATTGTCGAGCCGGTTTGAACTTGGGATCAACATTAAGAGTGTGCTCAGCGAGTTCCCTCGGTACACCCGGCATGTCAGAAAGCTTCCATGCAAAAATATCCCGATTCTCACGGATGAACTCGATGAGCGCGCCTTCCTATTTCGGATCCAGATTGGCACTGATAATAAACTGCTTGGATGAATCACCGGGCACAAAGTCAACCAACTTGGTCTCATCAGCCGATTTAAACTTCAAGGCCGGATCATGCTCCGTAGTAGGTTTTTTCAATGAAGTCATATCAGCCGGATCAACATTGTCCTTATAAAATTTCAACTCCTCAGCAGCACAAACCGACTCAGCAAAGGCCGCATCACCTTCCTCACACTCCAAAGCAATCTTGCGGCTCACATGCACTATGATGGTCCCTTTATGACCCGACATCTTGAGCTGCAGATAAACATAACAGGGTCGTGCCATGAATTTAGCATAAGCCGGCCGTCCAAATAGGGCATGATACCGGCTCTGGATTTTCACCACTTCAAAAGTCAATGTCTCTGACCTCGAGTCATACTCATCTCCAAAAGCTACCTCCAGAGCTATCTTACCAACCAGATACGCTGACTTGCCAGACACCACACCATGAAAAACAGTGTTTGACGGTTTAAGATTCTTATCTGTTAACCCCATACGGCGGAAGGTGTCATAATACAGGATGTTGATACTGCTCCCTCCGTCCATGAGCACCGTAGTGAACTTATAACCTCCAACCTGAGGTGCCACCACCAACGCTAGATGACCCGGATTGTCAACTCGGGGCGGGTGATCCTCTCAACTCCACACTATAGGCTGCTCCAACCATCGCAAATAACGGGGTACCGCTGGTTCAACTGAATTCACCGCCCGCTTATGAAGCTTCTGATCACGTTTACATAGACTAGTGGTGAAGACGTGATATTGCCCACTGTTCAGCTGCTTTGGGTGACTTTGGTAGCCTGATTGCTGCTGCTGCTGATTACTCTGCTGGTTATAACCACCCTGGTTGCCCTGATTGCCTTGATTGCTGTGTCCAACTTGATTGCCTTGGGATCCTGAACCGGAATTGCCTCCGCCATAGCCCGGTCCACCAGAACCTGAACCGCTGGACGGTCCATGATCGTTCTGGAAAAAATCTGAGTTTTTGAACTCTCGCATGATATAACAATCCTTCCAAAGGTGCGTGGCCGGTTTATCCTGCAAGCTGTGCTTTGGGCAGGGCTGATTTAACAGGTAATTCAGGCGTTCTAGATTAGGACTGGGTCCTCCCCTTCTCGGGGGCGGTTTACCCTTACGACACTGATTATTGCCCTGCGCATTGGTGCTAGCCACAAAATCTGAATTATGATCTGCTTTACGCTTACCATTATTATTGTGGCCCGCTTGGTTGTGCTGCTGCCCCTTGGTGTTGCCATTCTTCTTTCCTTTCCCCGACTTCTCACCATCAGACTCAGGATCCTTAGTACTATCAGAATCGGCATACTTAACCAAAGCGGCCATAAGTGTTCCCATGTCATTACAGTGACGCTTGAGCCGTCCCAACTTCAACTTCAGTGACTGAAATCGGCAATTGCTCTATAACAAGATGATCGCCGAGCCAACATTGATGCGGTCCGATGAATGCAGGATTTCCGAAACCCGGCGTACCCAATGAGTTATTGATTCTCCTTCTCCTTGAACACAGGCGGCTAGATCCACCACCGACTTAGGCTGCTTGCACGTGTCCTTGAAGTTTGCTATAAACCGGGCTTTCAACTCATGCCATGAACCGATGGAATTAGCTGGCAGACTCTTCAACCAAGTGCGAGCCGTTCCATCCAGCATCATAGTGAAATACTTTGCACATGCTGCTTCATCCACATCCAGCATCTCCATTGCCATCTCATAACCCTCCACCCACGACTCGGGAGGTAAATCGGCAGTGTAATTAGGAACCTTACGTGGACCCTTGAAATCCTTGGGCAGCCATATGTTATGCAAAGCCGGGACAAGACAGGGTACTCCCCAAGCACTGAAAGTAGGACCTCGCTCCACGGAAGCTGCTGGAAACTGGGGCAGGCTGATAATCCTATGCCGCTTCTTGACGCGCTTTGCCATTGTCTACCACCTACTGAGCATTTGCCCCACCGCGCGCCGGATTAGGACCTCGAGGGGCATCACGGTTTCGCGCACTGCTTGACACAGCCGGTTCGTCAATGTGTCGGCTGTAGCTCTGGCTCGGGCACGAAATTGAATGAAGTCTGCCTCGGCTGTATGAATAGGCCTGCTGCTGTATCATACCCGTTTGAAGAAGATCCCTAGCGCGCCGCGTCTTAACCGCCGCGGGAGACTCACCCTCCATTGGGATGGCTGCTAACCGAGTCACTGCAGAGATCATGTTATCCAAGGGGGTGGAGAAGTGACCCGGTGGCGGCGGAATGTATTGTGGTGGGTCATGGGTCTGCCGAGGCGGGTCAGTTACCCGTGGTTGATCCGGTGCTCCTGTTCTGGGTGCCTCAATCCGGTTCATCGCTACCGGATTACTAGTTCCAGCTCCTGGGGTGCCGAAGAGATTCATTGCTTCATAAACCGGCGGCAATCGAGACCGATGCTTTCTCCGAAATACCTCGTTTGAAGCGTTCTGGTCCAACAGAAGTCGGTAATTTTGTGCCTAAATCCGCTGTGCTTGTGCTTCCAAAGCAGCCCGCTCCTCGGCCATCCTGGTTTCCTCAGCCACCAAGTCCTCCTTAGCTTGAGCTACTTGATCCTGCAGCTTAGCAACCTCCGCATCATGCTGATCTCGGGTCTCCGGAGTAACTTTCGCGGTCAACAGTGTTGTTAAGGCGTCCAATAAACCGGACAGAGCTTGAGTCGGCCGGCGCGCGGTGCCTCCTGCCCCAGCTGCCAATCCGGAAATTACTGCGGCCGCAGTTGAAGACTGCAACGTAGGTTGTGTACCGACCATGAAGATCGCAACCCGGTTCGCCGGTTCGAGGGGGTCCGAAATACTGTTGCCCTCGGAACAGCCCCCAAGCCAGCCGTCTTGCAGTTGGTACAATGACTCGGTCTTTCCAGTGGATGACTCGCCATCTGAATAGACGACAGTCTCATCATCTGACGTCGGTTCAACTTCCGCACCATTGATAAATCCTACGAACGCACGCTTCACAGCGGATTGAACCCGGGCAGGGCTTGCACGCTGAGCCATCTCGACGAGGTCGGTGCAGATGTCCGGCTCAGGGCCCGGTTCGCCGATCTTGCCGATGAAGACGTGAATTCTTTAAAAGGGGACCCGATACCCGTACTCGATTGAGCCGGCCTCGGGGGCCCAGCCTGCGTCATCGATGTAAAGCTTGCCGCAATGACTCTTGGTCATCCGGCCCACGACGTATCCCTTGAGCCCTTCAAAGTTGCCCTTCAAGAACTCGAAACCATCTTGCGATTGCCCCACGGTGGGCGCCAACTGTCGTGGAATTGTCACGGCAGATGTCCTAGCGAAAGGACTTAGTCGTGGAGCCATCGCAACGGGTTAGCTTAAAGGGGTTAAACCGAACTAGGGATACGAGAGTTTTATACTAGTTCGGCCCCTTACGATGAAGGTAAAAGCCTATGTCTAGTTGTGATGGAATTGCTGGGGTTTCGATGACCAGGGAGCGAATACGCTTTGCCTGAGTCTCGAATTGTTGTCTGTTCCCCCTGAACCGCCACCGGGTCGTGCCTTTATATACACATGTCGACGCCCGCCGGCTTACAGAGTCCCGATACCGGTTTATACACATACCGGCTCGGTCTCAACTCGGTCATACCTTACAATACAAGTTATACACTATATGGCGGTTCATAGCTACATGCTCTATCTACCTTTGGGCCTTGGGCCTTTGTAGTGATCCGCTTTAATCCTTGTATTCATGGGCTTCAAATATAAACAATCCATTATGGGGATAACCCGGCTCTCTTGGCCGGTTTATACCCAATAGTAATATCCCCAACATCGTGCAATCGCTTTCTCTTCATGTAAAGTAGTTCATGAGTTTAGGAGCTCGAATTTCGAGGCTCACAATCTCGCTAGATATGCTTTGTCTTTAGACTTTGGTCGTCATGTATGGCTAGGACAACCAGGAGACCTTGATTTTCTTCCTGTAAACATTATGGGCAATGAATAAAGCATGCGAGATTGTCTCAAAAAGAAAAACCACATGGATGCACAAAATTAGTACCACCTCGGCTAGTAAAAATATCTTTTCGCTGGTGAACGGATGATTTTTTTTGGAGAAACGCACCTTGCTTTACTAGTAGGTAAATATATATAAATATAGATAGATAAAGGGTGTAGTTACTCAAAAAAAATGCATCCAGGAACATTTAGTGCCTTATAAGCAGTTTTCTAGTAATGTTAGAGCGGGCTAAGGAGGAGTACAAACCAGGTAAACATCCAGGAAAATCAAGTAGGAAGAGAAAGCATGTGAATCATCCTATGGCACATGAAGGCGAGCCTATATGCTTTGCTATACTGGAAGGATCTCAAGTTTCCTCATAACTTGGATGTTATGCACATTTAGAAGAACATATGTGAATGTATCACCGGTACACTTCTTGAACTTGATTGGTAAGAATAAGGATACCGTCGTCAATGCAAGAGTAGATTTACGGAGTATGGACATCAGGAAGAAGCATTGGTTGCAACAAGATCTAAAAAATGAGGCTTCTTACAAGAAGTATCATGCACCCTTGACGCTTAACAAGGAAGGTGCGTAAGATAAGGCTGTGCAAGTTTCTGGCTAACGTCAAATTTCTAGATGGTCACGCTGCAAACCTGGCAACATATGTGGATGTCGAAACTGGCAAATTACACGGTCTAAAGACTCATGATTACCACATACTTCTGCAAATTATCTTAGAGCATCTACAGCCGGGCGTCTCAAACCGGTCGTAAATGCTAGGGCGGGCCGCCTGGTCACTGACCGGACAAAAAAACCCGACCCAAACGGGCGTCTCAAACTGGCCTCAAATGCCCGGGCTGACCGACATCCCTCTCATACCCAAATCTAGGCAGATATGCGAAGGCCTGGGTGCGTTCGCCATGTCAGACTGACTGCCGGGTCCCACACAAAATCTCCTGAAAACCCGACGGTTCGATGGGCGTCTCCTCCGGTGGGGGTGTGAACGTCACGTGGCACTGCACCGGCTCGCCGCCCGAGGCGAAAGTCTAGCTATTTAAGCCGGACGGCGTCCCCCAACCCTAGCCACATCCTCTTTTCTCCCTCTTCGTGCCACTAGCCCGAGCCCATCCCTATCTCTCTGTCTTCGTATCCCTCTTCCCTCGCCATCCGCCTCCGCCATGGCCCAACATAAGAAGATCACATACGCTATGCTAACGCCGGAGCGTCAGTTCACGATTTAGGAGGAGATCCGGGTGAGGTGCACCGCTCGGATCGCAGCCCGCCTGTCTTCGAACTCGTTGGAGTCAGAGTCGGAGGATGAGGAGGAGGAGGAGGAGGAGGAAGAGGAGGGGAAGCAGAAACCGGAGCCCATGGAGGGGGTAGATCCGGAGGAGGAGGAAATGGAGTTGCCGGCGCCGATTGCGGGCTTCACCATGGAGGACACTATGGCAGAGTTCGAGGTCGCCAAGCGGCGTAGATGGCAGAGCTGACTGCCATCCTGAAGTCCCTCCAAAATGAGGCATACGTGCAGTCCAACCGGCAAGAACATGCGGAGACCGACACACTTTTCGACGAGGTGGATGCGGAGGCCGCCGCGGAACCGGAGTTGCGTCTGCCACCCATGTACCCGGAGCCCGAAATGGAGATAGTGGACATCTCCGACAACAATGAGTAGCGTAGTGTAGGTTTAGTTGACCCATGTACTACGTAGATGTTTACTTTGCATGGTTTGTATAGTTTTAAGGGTTTAAGTATGAGGTATTCGGATGCAGAGAAGAAAATTCGAGGGTTGGCTAATCACTGCTTGCGGACGCGCATGGGTGTGTCTGCGGGCGTTTGACGGGCCGGATTTGTTAGGAGATGTATACGACTATCACTCAACTAGGAAGATTTTTTAAGGACTTGTGTGCCAAGACATTAAGAAGTCGTGAAACAATTGGAACATGAAAGTCCCAAAAATTCTTCCAAAAGCACAAGGTATATGGAGTAAGTTTCAATCACCTTATTAACTTGTACTACGATATAACAACTTTTTTAACTAGGTTCATAATAAGTTTTTTATAGGGTTCACAAGGAAAAATTAAAGAAAAAAGGTGAGAGAAACATCGATGAGAAGCACAAGGAGTTCAGAGGATGGTTTGAAGATCATGTGAGAAATTAAAAAATGTATCACGAGCATTGGGAGAAGTATCACGAGGGCCAAACACTCTTGTAAATGCGTGGTCTTCCTACAATGTCAATGGTGCTAGGTTTCGTATCATGGATCTTGAAAAGAACCGAAGGACTCAAAATTCTAGCGTCATCATGAAGGTATGTGTTGATGATAAAGAAGAAGTTGAATTATGCGGGATTTTGACGGAATTTCTTGAGGTGGGATATCAACTTAAATCAGATTGGTCTGACCTTGCTAGCAAGAGAAACATGAAGATGATGTCAGATGGATTCTTTCTAAGCGCAAATACGCCAGCCTTTTGGTACAAGGAAGCCCCATCCATAGTGGCATCCCAAGCTAACACATGTATGTACTTGGAGGACACAACGTATGGTTATCCATGGAAGATTACTAGGAAGCTGATGTTTCTTCATCACTTCATATTGCTCCTGATGATGAGGATGAGCACAATGAAGATGATGCTTTCCAAAATGTTGTACAAGAAGAAGAAGAAGAAGAAGAAGAAGAAGAAGAAGAAGAAGAAGAAGGGGAAAGCTAACTTTGTTAAAGAACTAGCGTGTCTTGAATACATCGATAGCAGTGACGATGAACGAATTGATGACGACGAATTAAATCCAGATAATTATGATAGTGATCTTGATTAAAAGTTGTGTTATTAGCACATTGCTTGGCTTGTTGATGTTGTTGTTGTAATATTGTATTAATTGAAACTATTGTTTAACTGATCGCACATATTTCCAAATTTGTTATCATATATTTCTGTAAGTGCTCTCAATTATTTTTGAAAGCTGTCCAATGTATTTATGAAAGTGTTTCCAAATATTCATGAAAGTGATCATAACATTTCACATGAATCACATAATGAACAATTGCATGAGAGCATACATAACTACACATCCACCTATCATTGACAGTAGAACTAAATCCCTTCTACCTTGCTCTTAATTGCCTGCCTGAAATTGACGTTCACTGCCTTCCTCTCTTCTTTCATACAAGCTACCCTGCTTGTCCTTGTCCATCAGTGATTCTGTAGCATCAACTTTTCATCAGCGAGCTTGTGGATCACGGTCCTCACTCTCCCCTTCCATTCTTTGCCGACCACTTCAAACATACACATATCTCATACCCCTAGGACATGAGAAAATGGAGAATATGTGACATAACTGGTGACCAAATTCCATAGAAAAGAATTAGATTTTATTTCGAACCTCTTTTGAGCAGACCAGGAACTTACGGTCGAAATCAAATCCATTCGTGCGAACTCTACAAACTAGGATTTTGTCATACTGGTGCATTGTTCAATCATCATGATATTGTGTCATGTGCTATGGGATATCATAACATCAACCTCGGAAAAAATACCACCATCATACTAGTGCGTTGTTTAATCATCATGAAACTGGCCCATGGTTCATTATTGTAATGTCTCATACAGTTCATGTGATAATTGTCACATTTGTGTTCTATCTTTTATTCAATTTTGGTTGCAAATTGCAATACAAAACAAATTGATGGCGTCTACAAACTGTGACGGTAATGCATGCTGTCACCGGCGCATGGACCCACATGTAAGCAGGCACGTCACCCATGTCTGAGCCCACCTATAAGCAGTCATGTCAGCATCTCTCTAGGCACATATTTCGGTAAACCTAGTCCGTTTAGATGACGATCGCACGACGAGACCATTTGGTTGCCTTGTATATATGACCTATTGGCCACCGCCGAATATACATAAAACTGAGTTAGGATTTTTGTCTCGTCTCGCAATTTGTGCCGCCATTGTAGCCAACTTCATCCTGAACGCCGGCATGCACCGGCAAGTGGAAGAAGGGTCTTCAGAACCTCTCACTCTTCTGATCCTGAAACACCCGCCTTTGTGCAGTCTAGTCCTGAAGAGGCAAGTATTATGCTGCCTTGTTACATGCCCTTGGACTACACCTCACGAAATTCTCACTTTTAAGTCTAAGGAGTTTTGCTTCACCAAACAGGTTCCCCATCGGTGAGAGATCAAAGTCCGAAGAAGTCACCGCCTGAATCAGTGCCCGTTTAAGACATGCATGCCCCAACCAAACTTTCCAGATAGACTAATGCCGTTGATTAGTGCCACTGCGTTAGTATGCAAAGCATTACCAATATGCGGTACAGTCCACCCGCCATTACCTGAACCAGTGGCAAAGGCCCCATCAAAACTTATCTGAACATATTCTGCAGCTGGGGGTAGTGTCCATCCAACATCAGGTCTCCGGTTGACAGCAGATTTCCCCTAAAAACCCTCCCATTCGTTTGCACGCATCTGGATCAGGTATGTTATCTCATCTCATCCACAGACTCTGGTTGGTCACCATGATCCCTACTGTTTCTCTCATTCCAGCAGCACCATAAGAGACATAATTGTCTAGATTATAAAGCAGGTTTTGTCTGTATAACATAACGGAACAAAGTGTACGTCTGGACAACCAAGCAAGAAACCAAACAAATCTGCAAGTTGCGCTTGCCTGCTGGTCCCAAAAGTATATATAGCATCACATAATATCCTGTCCATGATTGCAAAATCTAGAAGCGTGCAGGTCTTAGACCAGCAGTTAAAATTTCACATGCATGATTAATTACGCATCAGGTCTAAGATCATCACTGATATCTTTGTTTAGCAAAGCAACAAAAGAATGCCGCAGTTTTTGTCTCCACAAACTTGCTAGGCCAGAGATGACCAACGAAGTTACCATACAAGTTCTGGCTCTTTTACGTATGCATGCATTCAATTTCAACCCTCTCACACTAAGCTACGTACCGTACGTGATAATTGAGACATTGAGTTCATATAAACTTCTGATTCGATCTCAAAATAAAATATCCATCTCATTGCAAAAGCAGCTCACCATGTCCTGCCATTCCCTAATAATGCAGCATTGCAAGAGTTTTCCTTCATCAAAGCGGTCCTATTTTGGGACCATGCACAGCTATAAACGTTTGTCCACTGGCTGCCCTACGTGCTTCTCCCCACAAATCCTGACAGTGCCATGCATGCACGGGTATCCCGCCGGTGTGCCATACGTGCACGGGCACAGAAGCACGCACCTCGTCAAATATCACTCACGTTACATTTGTTCTACCTGTGAACTCCCTTTATTTCAAGAGACACCTGAAGTTCTAGGTTTCTGCAAGCTAAGTTGAGTGTATACAACAATATATCCGACATGTACAACATCAAATCGGTTTCATTAGATTCACCATAAAATAATATATATCGTTCATGTTGTAGATATATATAGATACAATGTTTCTATAAATTTGTGAAACTGAAAGATGTTTGACTTGAGATAAATTTAGAACTTGAAGTATTTTGGAGCGAAGGAAGTACTACTACGTACCAGCTGTACGCCTCTACCGTCTATGCGCCTCCTCCCTTATCACCTTATGGCCTATATAAACACCACATGAGCACACAGTACGTACCCAACACTCACCAGAGCACACTAGCACAGAATGGCCAACGCAATGTTGCTCCCTGCGCTCATCTCCTTCCTCATCCTGCCCTTCTCCTCCCTGGCCCTGACCCAGGACTTCTGCGTGGCCGACCTAGCCTGCCCCGACACGCCGGCGGGGTACCCGTGCAAGCCGGGCGTCGGCGCGGGCGACTTCTACTACCACGGCCTCGCCGCCGCCGGTAACACCAACAACCTCATCAAGGCGGCCGTCACACCGGCCTTCGTGGGCCAGTTCCCCGGCGTCAACGGGCTCGGCATCTCCGCAGCCAGGCTCGACATCGCCGTGGGCGGCGTCGTGCCGCTGCACACCCACCCGGCCGCCTCCGAGCTGCTCTTCGTCACCGAGGGCACCATCCTCGCCGGCTTCATCAGCTCCTCTTCCAACACCGTCTACACCAAGACGCTCTACAAGGGCGACATCATGGTCTTCCCCCAGGGCCTGCTCCACTACCAGTACAACGGCGGCAGCTCCCCGGCCGTCGCCCTCGTCGCCTTCAGCGGCCCCAACCCCGGCCTGCAGATCACCGACTACGCCCTCTTCGCCAACAACCTGCCGTCCGCCGTCGTCGAGACCGTCACCTTCCTCGACGACGCGCAGGTCAAGAAGCTCAAGTCCGTGCTCGGCGGCACCGGCTAAGCATTAATCAAGCAAGCAGGTCTCTATGCAAGGTCGTCATTTATCCTGGTGTCACCGTGTCGGATTACGTACCTGGACGATAACACCGCCAGAGAAATGGTTTCTACCTATACCGTGCATGCATATTATATAGTAGTGTGCATGCATCCATCATCTATATATCGCCAATTGGGTCGTGCAATATTTTCTAGTTTTGTCAAAATTTTCTTGTCCTAAATTGTTGTATAGTGTTTCTATGAGATTGTTTTCTTCCTTCAAAACGTATCATAATGTTTCAGCGTGTACTCAGTAAGAGAGCTTTGTATACTTTATTTGTGTCAATTTCTTCTTATATTTTTAGAGTATGCATTGGGTACCTTATCTTTATTGAATGAAGCAAAAGTTTTATGGGATACTCATGCCATATCGCTAAGGACAAGGCGGGGTTTACTCAACACCATACAACTCTGCACTAACAGCATTTCCCACAGCCGCGCAACCCCGCGCGTGCTAATTTCTTTTACAGCGCCGAAATAAGCATTTTTTGCGCGTGACTGGGCGCTAACTCCAGTAGGCGCTGGAAAATATGGTGCGGCGATATAGCTCCAGAAGATGCGCTAAATTTACAGCGCACGCGCATCACACACAACATTTCTCACTTTAAAATGGAATCAAGAAGATCAAACACAAAAAAAAAATCAATAATAAATAGTTCAATTATTATTACAACTCAAACAAATAGTTTATCTTCCAATACAACAAATAGTTCAACAATACAATATCAAACAATACAAAATCAAACAAAACAACATCAAACTAGTTTCGTCGTCCATTTCATGCCCACCACTCCTTGATTAGATCCTTTTGAAGATCGTCATGCATTTCGGCACGTCGAATGGCATAATAGGAGGCTATAAATCGGGCCACCCTCGCAGCCGTCATCCACACTCGCATGGAACGTCCCGACAATTCATACTGAGAATAGTCTAAATTTTGCCCACGCCCATTCTCGATGATCATGTTATGCATGATCACACAAGCGTTGATGATCTGGCGAAGGATCTTTTGATTCCAAAAACAAGTCGGTCCTCTCACAATAGCAAATTGGGCTTGTAAAATCCCGAAAGCTCTCTCCACATCTTTCCTACCCGCCGCCCGAGCATTGTGGAAATCAAGATTTTTCTTACCTTCCCGTTTTTTCAACGGCTTCACAAATGTTTGCCACTTTGGGTAGATGCCATCCGCAAGACAGTAGCCATAGTTGTATGTATAGTCATTTGCTACAAACTCCACCGATGTAGTTTCACCATTTGCAATATTATTCATGAGTGGTGACCAATTAAGAACGTTGATGTCATTCAAAGATCCAGACATACAGAAAAAAGCATGCCAAATCCAAGTGTGCTGATCGGCCATGGCTTCAAGGATTATAGTGGAACCCTTTTTCTGGTCATGGAATTGTCCATGTCATGTCTTAGGACAGTTCTTCCAACTCCAATGCATGCAATATATTGAGCCGAGCATACATGGGAACCAGCAAGTTTTCTTCATCTCCAAAAGCTTTGTGGTGTCTTCACCATTGGAAGCTCTCAAATATTCTGAACCAAACACTTGCACAATTCCGACTGCGAAGCGCTTGACAAACATGATGGCTTGACTCTCACCCATGGCCAAGTGGTCACCAATGAGATCCACCGGAATACCGTATGCAAACGTACGCAAAGCGGCGGTCACCTTTTGAAAGATGCTATGGCCGAGTTCTCCGGCGGCATTCCTCCTTTGTTGAAAAAACAGATCATGGTTCGTCAGTTTCTCCGCAATGTGTTTGAACAACTCGATGCTCATCCTAAAACGGCACCGATAGTAGGACTCGGGGTATGCGGGATTCTACACGTGAAACCTACACGTCTGGACACCGTTTGGCTGGGCGACAGGCAAAACGTGGGCACTGGTGACCAAAATGGCCAAACTGACAGAAAACGTGGAACCAGGGCGAAGTCGGCCCGACGTCGTCTAAACGTGAAGCAAACACAGCCAACACATTGGTTACGGTGGAAATAGCCCAAAACAGGCAAATATGATGGTCGGAATGGCTCAAACATGAAAACGTCCGTGCAGGAAGTCCTGCCACGGCAGAAAATGGCTTGTTTCTCTGCTGTGGCAGCAGTGTACCCCTCCTTCACAACCTGAAGGGCAGGGGTCCAAGGGGGGTGCGTTCCCCGGGTATAGTAGGGGGGAGGGTGGCGCCTCCCCCTGACCCATGGGTAAAGGAGTTGGGCCGTGTTTCCGGACTAAAACATGTGTCGTAGGGTGGGTTTCGGTCGGATACCATGGATGCCTAGCCAACATAGGGGTCGGTTCGGCTGATGACGTCCTCTCTGTCCCGTTTACACGTAATATCTGGTTCCAGGACCAGAATTTGGTTGGGCGTTACATCGTGAAAACTGACGATTCTTGGGTTGCGCCACGGATAACGCGTCCATCCAGTGTCTTTGGTGCTAGCGGCTTGTTGTTTCCCTGGTCTCCAGTGCGTTCTAGACGGTATGATATCGAAAAAGGTGATTACCGCGCGACATCCGTGATTCTGTACGGGCAATTGCTTCCTCGCTGCTCGAGGTGCATTCAGGTGGTGTGTTTGTTTCCTTCGGAAAATTGTTGCCCCTCTAATGTTCCCGTTGCCGTTGCAACACCCGCACGCTGTGGACATTCTGGATGCCTACGTGCAAGTGATTTCCCCGTGCTTTGCATGGCAGGAGGCTTGGTAGGCTTGACCGCTGTGGCTACATGAGTGCATGAGTAATTTTGGACCCGTGTCTGCTGGTAGATCCCCCGTCTTCATGCGGCCGACGTTGACTACCGGCTCCGTGTCCCGTCAGTCCCGTGGCTTATGTTACTGTTGCCTTTTCCAAGTGCTTGCGTGCTGGTACCCGAACTACAGGAATTAGTGCTATTTTTACACGGTTGCCTCGCGGTGGCCTCCTTCGGGTGTGCTGGTGCGGCCAAATGGCGCTTGCGGCGTTGCGTCGTGGTGTCGGGCATGTTTACTCTGTCCGTGCTGTCAATGCAACCTCACTTCCGTCGTTGGTCTCGGATGCTGCGAACGGTAAAGTGTCTTGGCCCATTTGGTTGCCTTGACCCGACCCTAAGAAGCTCTCTGAACTTGAGAACAACTGGATCAGGTGTTGTCTCTACCTCTCCACAGTTAGTGGTAGGATACGCAACATTCTGCGCCGATCGTCATACCAGTAGGACGATCTTAGCCCGCTCAATTGCGACAACTGGCCCAGATGTTGCCTCTGCCTTGCCACCCAAGTGGATGGGCGGACAACTACCGGCGTTGGATGTCAAAGAGGACGTGCTACCTGGTTGATCCTGCCAGTAGTCATATGCTTGTCTCAACGATTAAGCCATGCATGTGCAAGTATGAAACAATTTATGGAAACAAGAATCAACTACCATAGGAAGGTAAAACAAGCAAAACTTCAAGATTTTCAACACATAGAGAGGAAACTTGATATTATTGCAATTCCTACAAGCATATATTTCCCCCTCATAATAATTTTCAGTAGCATCATGAATGAATTCAACAATATAACCATTACATAGAGCATTATTTTGATCATCCACAAGCATAGAAAATTTACTATTCTCCACATAAACAAATTTATTCTCATGAATAGTAGTGGGAGCAAACTCAAAAAAATAACTATCATGTGAGGCATAATCCATTTGAAAATTAAAATCATTATGACAAGTTTCATTGTTATCATTATTATTTATAGCATACATGTTATCACAATAGTCATCATATATAGCAACTTTGTTCTCATAATCAATTGAAACCTCTTCCAAAATAGTGGATTCATCACTAAATAAATTCATGACCTCTCCAAATCCACTTTCATCAATATAATCATCATAAATAGGAGGCATGCTTTCATCATAATAAATTTGCTCATCAAGACTTGGGGGACAAAAAATATCATCTTCATCAAACATTGCACCCCCAAGCTTGTGGCTTTGCATATCATTAGCATCATGTATATTCAAAGAATTCATTAACAACATTGCAATCATGCTCATCACTCAAAGATTTTTTGCTAAACATTTTGTTGAGTTATTCTTCTAACACTTGAACACAATTTTCCTTTCCATCATTTTCACGAAAGACATTAAAAAGATGAAGCATATGAGGCAGCCTCAATTCCATTTCTTTTTTGCTTTTATAGACTAAACTAGTGATAAAACAAGAAACTAAAAGATTCAGCTCCAAGAGCTAAAGATATACCTTCAAGCACTAACCTCCCCGGCAACGGCGTCAGAAAAGAGCTTGATGTCTACTACGCGACCTTCTTCTTGTAGACTCGTGTTGGGCCTCGAAGCGCAGAGTTTTGTAGGACATTAGCAAATTTCCCCCAGGTGGATGACCTAAGGTTTATCAATCCGTGGGAGGCGTAGGATGAAGATGGTCTCTCTAAAACAACCCTGCAACCAAATAACAAAGAGTCTCTTGTGTCCCCAACACACCCAATACAATGGTAAATTGTATAGGTGCACTAGTTTGGCGAAGAAATGGTGATACAAGTGCAATATGGATAGTAGGTATAGGTTTTTGTAATCTGAAAATATAAAAACAGCAAGGTAGCAAGTAACAAAAGTGAGCGAAAACGGTATTGCAATGCTTGAAAACAAGGCCCAGGGTTCGTACTTTCACTAGTGCAAGTTCTCTTAGCAAACATAATTGGATCATATAACAATCCCTCAACGTGCAACGAAGAATCACTCCAAAGTTCCTATCGCAAAGAATATAAGATGAAATTTCTTGTAGGGTAGGAACCCACCTCAAAGTTATTCCTTCCGATCAATCTACTGGGCTATTCCTATAAGTGTCACAAACATCCCTAGAGTTCGTATTAAAATAACACCATATGACACACATCAATCAACCCTAATGTCACCTACATACTCCAATGTAACCACAAGTATCCATGTGTCAGTTATACAATATGCATCACAAAATCTCAAATTCATAATATTCAATCCAACACAAAGAACTTCAAGAGTATCCCAAGATTTCAATCCGAGAAATGAATATGAAAATGCATACCAACACCTATGCATAGATTACCCCAATGTCACCACGGGAATCCGCAAGTTGATAATCAAAACATACATCAAGTGGATCAATTGAACATCCCATTGTCACCAAGGATTTCCCATCACAAGACATAGATCAAGTGCTTTCACATCCAAAGATTCAACCCGACATAACAAAACCTCAAAGGAAAAGATTCAATTCATCACAAGGTAGAGAGGGAAGAACACCATAAGATCCAACTATAATAACAAAGCTTGCGGTACATCAAGATCGTGCCAAATCAAGAACACGAGACAGAAAGATCAAACACATAGCTACTGGTGCATACCCTCAACCCCGAGGGTGAACTACTCCCTCCTCGTCATGGACACCGCCGGGATGATGAAGATGGCCACCGGTGATGGTTTCCTCCCGCGGCAGGGTGCCGGAACGGGCTCCTGGTTGGTTTTTCGTGGCTACAGAGGCTTGCGGCGGAACTCCCGATCTCGGTTTCTTTCTGAGGGTTTCGTGATTTATAGGAATTTTTGGCGTCGACCTCACATCAAGGGGGTCCACAAGGCAGCGGCAAGACAGGGGGCACGCCCTAGTGGGGTGGGCGCGCCCTCCACCCTATTCGTTGCCTCGGGACTCTTCTGGCCAACTCTTGTGCTTCGGGGGTCTCTTTTGGTCCATAAAAATTCACCATAAATTTCCAGCCCATTCCGAGAACTTTTATTTTTGCACAAAAAACGACACCACGGTAGTTCTACTGAAAACAGCATCAGTCCGGGTTAGTTCTAATCAAATCATACCAAAATCATATAAAATTGTTGTAAACATGGCATGAATACTTCATAAATTATAGATACGTTGGAGACGTATCAGATAATAGTAGTAATTCTATAGCTAATACGTGCAACAAACCCCGACTTCTGGGAGGGCTGCATTTATTAGATAAAAGGCTGACGCGGGCTTTGCCCCCTTATCCGATGGTTCAGGATAACTCGACGGATCGCATGGCCCTCGTGCCGGTGATGCATCATTCAAATTTCTGACCGATCAACTTTCGATGGTAGGATAGGGGCCTACCATGGTGGTGATGGGTGACAGAGAATTAGGGTTCGATTCCGGAGAGGGAGCCTGAGAAACGGCTACCACATCCAAGGAAGGCAGCAAGCGCGCAAATTACCCAATCTTGACATGGGGAGGTAGTGGCAATAAATAACAATACCGGATGCATTAGTGTCTGGTAATTGGAATGAGTACAATCTAAATCCCTTAATGAGGATCCATTGGAGGGCAAGTCTAGTGCCAGCAGCCACGGTAATTCCAGCTCCAATAGCGTATATCTAAGTTGTTGCAGTTAAAAAGATCGTAGTTGGACTTCGGGCCGGGTCGGCCGGTCCGCTTCACGACGAGCACGACCTACTCGACCCTTCAGCCGGCGATGCGCTCCTAGCCTTATTTGGCCGGGTCGTGCCTCCAGCATCATTAATTTGAAGAAATTAGAGTGCTCAAAGCAAGCCATCGCTCTGGATACATTATCATGGGATAACATCATAGGATTCCGGTCCTATTATGTTGGCCTTCGGGATCGGAGTAATGATTAATAGGGACAGTCCGGGGCATTCGTATTTCATAGTCAGAGGTGAAATTCTTGGATTTATAAAAGACGAACAACTGCGAAAGCATTTGCCAAGGATGTTTTCATTAATCAACAATGAAAGTTGGGGGCTCGAAGAAGATCATATACCGTCCTAGTCTCAACCATAAACGATGCCGACCAGGAATCGACGGATTTTACGTATAGGACTCCGCTGGCACCTTATGAGAAATCAAAGTCTTTGGGCTCCGGG
>NC_041383.1:61647757-61648863 GCF_002162155.2 Triticum dicoccoides
GAAACTTAAATGAATTGACGGAAGTGCAGCACCACGCGTGGAGCCGGTGGCTTAATTTGACTCAACACGGGGAAACTTAGCAGGTCCAGACATAGCAAGAATTGACAGACTGAGAGCTCTTTCTTGATTCTGTGGGTGGTGGTGCATGGCCGTTCTTAGTTGGTGGAGCGATTTGTCTAGTTAATTCCGTTAATGAACAAGACCTTAGCCTACTAACTAGCTATGCGGAGCCATCCCTCCGCAGCTAGCTTCTTAGAGGGACTATCACCGTTTAGGCGACGGAAGTTTGAGGCACTAACAGGTCTGTGATGCCCTTAGATGTTATAGGCTGCACGCGCGCTACACTGATGTATTCAACGAGTATATAGCCTTGTCCGACAGGCCCGCGTAATATTGGGAAATTTTATCGTGATGGGGATAGATCATTGCAATTGTTGGTCTTCAACGAGGAATGCCTACTAAGCGTGAGTCATCAGCTCATGTTAACTACGTCCCTGCCCTTTGTACACACCGCTCGTCGCTCCTACCGATTGAATGGTCTAGTGAAGTGTTCAGATTGCAGCGATTGGGGTGGTTTGCCGCACCCGACGTCAGGAGAAGTCCATTGAACCTTATCATTTAGAGGAAGGAGAAGTCGTAAGAAGGTTTTCATAGGTAAACCTGCGGAAGGATCACTGTTGTGACCCTGACCAAAACAGACCGGGAAAGTGGTATCTAGCCTGCCGGCGGTGGCACTGTCCATCGTTAGCCTACTCGGAGCGGGGGCTGGTGATATGCCTACTGGCACTAGTAATTAAAGGTCTCCCTGTGGATGCAGTTGAGGCACTTTGAATCTCCGTTATTCCCGCATTCATGATCGGCCCGGAGGGAGAGACTACTTACTGCTACCGTATGACCCGATCAATAACCCCAACCTCACACCAACGTTAACAACCATTCATGTCCCATAGGCAAATATTGATGCGGTCAATTTCATATAATATCATCAGGATTGTTATCTCAAGATAGACAATAGAAAATATTGCATTTTTATGTCAATTCATAGATGATTCCTGCCTAGAGATGATAAAAGAAAGGGCTTCCGCGAGCTAGGCTAGAATTCCCCC
>NC_041383.1:61649170-61653416 GCF_002162155.2 Triticum dicoccoides
CCCGCTGACGGTGTCCTGGACTAGGGGGTATTCACCACATCGTCTCCCAATCACTTAGATTGGGCCGAGGACCCCCACGGCCGTATACTCATGGGTCAGTTCGGACAGCTCCTGCCGCATACAAGGAAGACTCCACAAGACTTGGCGCCCAAGACAAGGACTCTCCTAAACCCTAGGCCTCCGGTGTCTTATATAAACCGAGGCCAGGCTAGTCAATAGACAATCTCATATTCATTACTATAATCTCGTGGTAGACACCTGTACTATGTACTATCCCCCATATGAATACAATCAAAAGCAGGACGTAGGGTATTATCTCTTCAAGAGAGCCCGAACCTGGGTAAAATCATGTGTTCGTGTTATCATCGCTCCAAGACGCCTAGCTTAGGACTCCTACTACGAGATATGTTGGACTTGACACCGACATTGATGCTTTCATTAAGAGCCTCTAGGTCTCGCCGCAGATCGATGAGACAATTAGGTGATATTTTCCAGTTAGATCTGTCCCACAATAGTTTATTTCTTTGAGGATTATTATTCTCCGATGGCTACATTATTTTGCAGGTTCATCCGAGATCGATTTTGATCTGAGATCGGAATTCATGCGCTGGCAGCCGCTAAGCATCAAAAGTTGCACGGCCAAGGACTGTCCAAACCGGGGACAAGTTCCCAAGAGTGTTGCCCTCGTGCCGCACACAATATCTGATCGGAGCTATGTGGACAGAGCACATCATTATTTAATTACTTTAGGGCTGCCATATCACGTTGAGGTAGCATGGAGAGGCCAAATTCACTATTTTGACCCTTTTTCTTAACTGAAGCACGATTTGACTCTATGTGCAATTTTTTTTCCGGATCTGACCCTTTTTCTACCGCCATTGTCTTTGGCGGTAGGATAGCACACCCTACCGCCAAGGCCTTTGGCAGTAGGACTTACTTACACCGTCACGCCCGTTCGGTACGAAAAGGACCCTACCGCCATGGTCTTTGGCGGTAGGGACATGCATGTAGTTATAATAAGGGCAGGCATGCAATAAAAAATTCATTTTTTTGTAAAAAGGACCCTACCGCCATAGGCTATGGCAGTAGGGTTACACGTCCTACCGCCATCGACTGCGGCGGTAGGGTCCTTTCTGCAAAAAATGAAAGTGACAGTGCAGGTAAGTCCTACCGCCAAAGCCCTTGGCGGTAGGATATGTTACCCTACCGCCATAGATAATGGCGGTAGGAAAAAGATCAAATCCGAAAAACTTTTGTACATAGGGTCAGATCGTGCTAAACTAATGGAAAAGGGTCAAAACAGTGAATTTGGCCGCATGGAGAACCGGAGGTGTTGCGTCAGGCAAAGCACCAAGACATACTGGAAAGCCCAAAATTGATGGATAGTAGCAGTACATGCCCACATGAAGAACTCCACTCAAAAGTACTAATTGATCATTACGCTTCTCAAGGTCTGATCTCCACCTAAGGTGGCGCTAGTGTGTTCATCTCCAGCCTTTTGACCTCGGATTTCTACGCCTCGGTCCTCCGAACAGAAACATCAGGTTTTATTTTTCTAGCTACCTGTATCACATAATTTTTCATACAGGATATTCTTTCTGCCGGTTTGCATGATTTTTCTGTGTAGATTTCGGATGACCGGTTTATATTCGGTCCGCTTTCCTGCGATGGATGTCTCCGATCGATTTCAATCTGGCAAGTTTTGTGCCAGCCAGCTTCGTCTGTAGTCCACGGATCCGAACACGGATTTATGAACACAGACAAACCAACCTCCGCGTTCAGGACGGTCGTTCCGTATATTGGTCGGCCTGGCGCAGTCTGGAGGCACTCCTGCCAGGACGCCCCTCGTCCATAACCATCTCCTCCGCCTTAAGTCCGGACGTCGCCGGATGAATCATCAGGTGTAATTGTTCTAGTTATTCGCAATGCGCCTATTAATAATATTTCAAAGAGTATTTTCTACTCGTCAGCGATTTTTGGTGTTGCAGGTTTTGCAGTCTGGTCTACACCGAGGCCTCCGTTTTAAGGCGATTCGATATGCCGTCAATATCCTGTGCGCATCGTGTCCGGAAGTTGGACCCCACTGCGAAATCGGATTTTATCGTGTCTTCACCGCATCACGCAAGTGGCCAGTCTAACCTGCACAGGTCTTTTGACTTGACCATGCGTTGGTCCATGACATGAAAGGAACAAGTACTAGTACTATTACCAGTACTCACGCACCACATATAGGATCGACCAGGTGCCATGCAGACACGGGGCTTGTCCGCCGCCCCGTCATTATGGCAGGCCGACAACCACTCCACCTGACATCTCCGCACAACGAGCTTGGATCATGTCGACGGTGTCACCTCGGCGCACGCTCCTGTGCCGACATCTCCGCGCGGCCACTCTTTTGGGACGACCTCGGTGTTCAGGTCATATTTCTTTAATTATTTACTTTACTTAAATACGTTAAGTAGAGGATATTTTTTTACATTATATATATGTATATTATTATGCATGGCTCGCACCATTTTATCTGTGCAGGCAATTGACTTAAACCGGGCCGCACTGTCACCTTGGTGTGCCCGCGTCGTCCCACCTCCGTCGACATAACTGTGTCGTGGCCTTGGCGCGCTGCCCTGTGTTGGCAACCCCGCATCGTTGCTTCGTCAACCTACTCGGCCGGAGACTCCAGTGTCACCCGGCGACCCGCTGCATCACGTCGGCTAGACTGGGGGCTTCACCTCTTCGGATTGCCGAGCTCTTCGCTCAGCCACATCGGGCTTGGAGGCTGAGACCTTGTACCGCACCAAGCTCAGACCACGTCATCAATGCCGAACACATTAACCAGCTAAGTCGCTTTCACGCTCAAAAACTCCCAGTTTTAAATTTTATTCGATTCGACCAAGCATTATACCTTTTTGGCAAAAAAGTTGCTTGTGAAAAACTTCCTTGTCGAAACCTTGTTTGTGACACAAGTTCAAATACCCTGTTTACGTAGGGGCTTCCTTTATGAAGTCTGTCCTCTTGCATATGATTATACTTGTACGACTTCGTTCCATGTTGGTGTTTTACGCCACAATATGCACCATGTTGACTTAAGCGATTTGCAAGCTGGGTTGCCTTGCTCCTATGTTTACCCCTACATTCCCGATTGTTCGGCTAGAGAGTAAAGGGAGCACCTCTGCGATTGTCACGATCGGGTCATCCGAGCCGGACCTCAGACTGGGTGAAGCCGAAAGCTAACGCTCTTACTGTTTTCAACAATGGTCGGGACACAACGGAACTCATGAGTACAAAAAAATCTATTGCACAAGTCTCACAGTAATAAAGAGCAATCGAAGAAAGGTATCGGAGGGGGTACTATTTTCTTCGAAGATACTTTCTTACACTTCGTCGGTAATATAGCATAAGTTCCCTGAGCGCGCTTTGTCTGTTACAGCCTTATGGCCTAATTGCCTGGTTATCGGAAACACCGTCGATATTCTTGACAGGTGGAGTACATAACACTTATCGGTCCTTGACCGAAGAGGGAGAAGCTGACGGTCGGTTAAGACGCGTATAAAGTTTGGGCGAACACAAATATGATACAAGTACTTCGGTACATACAATCATTATACATAAAATTCTTTTACACAAGTCACTCGGTGTCGGGTGGTTGGTGGGACACATGTCAACGGGTGGCTTATCATTGTGGGAGCCAATAAGACATCGCCGGTGCCTGGAAATGGGATGAGGCGAAGACATGCACGCCGGTGGATCTTACCCAGGTTCTGGGCTCTCCGTGGAGATAACACCCCTAGTCCTGCTCTGCGGGTCTCCGCATGATCACTAGATCAACAAGTAGCTACAAGAGGCTCCTTGAGCTGTTTGGCGAGAGGAAGAAGAAGGGCAAGGCTAGCTCTCTTCTCCCCTCGATGTTGTGTCTAAAACTATCAGAGTCCAACCCTTTGCATGGGTGCCCTGGGGGGTTTATATAGGCCTACCCCCCCAGGGTTACAATGGTAATCCGGCTGGGCGCGGGTCCCAGCCGTCAGTGTCTACGCTTGCCGGATTCTCCGCCGGCCGCTGGGGCCCGCCGACTGGTGGGTCCCGCCTGCTGCCGGCCTCCGGGCCGACAGGCCGGTCCCACCGCTTGGGTGTCTTGTCAGGGGCTGGTTACTATTGCCTCGCCCTTGATGACGAGGGCTTTGTCGAGGTAAGCATGGCTAAAGTGCCGCCACCTGGCGGGCTCTCACTGTAGCCCTACCTCGTCTTGTCT
>NC_041383.1:61653682-61674024 GCF_002162155.2 Triticum dicoccoides
TGGCCTACTAGGGGAAGCGTGGCCGCCTTCGGATGTCCCTCTGACCGAAGGGGCCTGCCGCCCGCGAGCCGTACTGACAGCCCGTCGTGGATGGCGTCATGGTCAGCATGGCAATAGTGCCCCGCCGGACGGATCGCTGCCCCGTACAGCGTACTGTGGCCATGCGTGCTCCGGGATTCGGGGATGGCAGGCTTCACTGTTACCACGCCCCGTCCCATCTCCGTTATGTGGGTGGAGACTTTGAGGGCACGATCTTGGCCGCCTGTCGGGGGCCGGCTTCTTGGAGTCGGTCATCTCGTGGCCGACTTCTAGGAGTCGGCCCTCTCGCGGCTTTCTTCATGAGGGTTTTTAGGGCCGGGCCACCTTCCGGTAGTCGGTTTGGGGGATAGCCGGCCGGGGGAAGGCGACCCTGCATCTTGGGTGCTTGAAGGCTCGATCGGCCTATTATTTTTTGAAGAGCCAGGGGGAGCCGGCTAGGCTACCCGTGGTCATTTACTCCGACAGTAGTCCCCGAAGCTGGTTGGGCTTCGTGGCTGAAAGGGGAACGAGAAGCTCAATCAGCTTCCGATCCTGAGGTGCCGGCAGCTAGGAGCCGTCTTTGCTCATGCGCGCCGTCTCGGTGAGGTTTTTTTGAAGTCTAAAGGCGGGAACCAGCTGGCGTGCAAGCCAGGCTGCAGGCTGGCCGCCCGCCGCCTGTGTGCCACATGGCACCCTTCGGCTGGAAGGGCCTGCTAGCCCACGCGCATGACGGGACGCTGTCACAGACCGGGGCCCGCCACTTCCACGCCTCGGGCCAAGTGCGGATCTTCTGTGGCCTGAGCAGGCTGCTCGCCTTCCGTGGGCAGTTTCTGCACGCCATGAAGGCGCGATAATCGCGGGGCGTGGGGGAGTGGGCGCAGTTTATCCCACGTCCCCCCACGCCTCACCTCCTCAGCTTCGCCGCACGAGGCTATAAGTAGGGGAGGGGGAGCGGCAGACGCTCACACGCTCACCCTCGCCCCGCCATTTTATTCCTCTTCCTTCTCTCCGTCGCCGTAGCTGCTCTCCACTGTGCCACCATTCCACCAACCTTCTTGGCGTGTCGTAGCCTTGCCGCAGCCGAATCGTGCGCCCTCCGCCGCCACGCTTTCCCTGTCGCTTCTCCGTCCTCATGGCTCCAACGTCCAGCTCCTAGGATGGCTCCAACGTCCATGAGGACCACATCGACATCCTCCGCCAGACGCGGCGGTTGCCCGACAAAGATTACGTGCGGGTCCGTCTCGCACCGGAGAGGGAGATTTCGCCGGCGCCAGAGGAGGGCGAGCAGGTAATCTTCCGCTCGCACTATCTGCGCGGCCTCGGCCTGCCGGCGAGCGGTTTCTTCCGCTCGTTCCTCGAGTTTTATCATCTCCAGCCGCACCACCTCACTCCAAACACGGTGGTGCTGCAGTCGGCCTTCGTCACTCTGTGCGAAGGCTTCCTCGGCGTCCTCCCCACCCTCGAACTTTGGGGGGAGTTCTTCCAGTCCAGGCTTGGCACCGTCGTCACGGGCGTGCCGGCTCCATGCGGCGCCTTCAACGTCACGCGGAGATCGACGGCCGACAACCCGTTTCCGCCCATCATGCTGATCCAGTCGGTGAAGCTCTGGCAAAAATCTTACTTCTACGTGAAGAACGTCGCTCCGCAAGGCGACTTCGTCAATCTGTCGGTAGGCTCCCGCCGCATGGACCCCCGCGCCGAGCTCCTGGCGATGACGGAGCGGAACACGCGGGAGGTGCGGGAGGAGCGGGAGGCGGAGGAGCAGAGGGAGGCCGCTACCAGGGTGGCTCAGGAGACGGCGGAGGAGTCGGCAGAGGCGCATGCTGACGCGGCGGCCAAGGCTCAAGCGGAGGCCGCGGCCGCGGAGAGGGCGGCGGAGGCCCTGCATAGCCAGCCTCCACAACTCATCATCCCCCTCCGTACCGTGGCCCCTGATATCCTAGTGCCCCCGCCGGAGGAAGCCGGCCGCGACCAGCCGATGATGGAGAGGGAGGAGGGCGACACAGTTGTCCCGAAGGGAGAGGCGGTACCGCCACCGTTGGCCCGAATGGGCCAAGGCGGCCAGCCTGAGGCGTCGCCTGAGTAGCCGGCTGGAGGTGAGCCGACTGTGAGAGCGGATCTTGTAGTCCTGTCGCCGTCTCGTCGGCACGCAGGGAAGGCGGCTTCAGAGCCGGACCCGCAGACGGCCGCAGGCTCCAGCTCGTTGGGCCATGATCTGGAGACGACCAACGTTAGCTCGCCAGGGTGGACGTGTTGGAAATATGCCCTAGAGGCAATAATAAATTAGTTATTATTATATTTCCTTGTTCATGATAATCGTTTGTTATCCATGCTATAATTGTATTGATAGGAAACTCAGATACATGTGTGGGTACATAGACAACACCATGTCCCTAGTAAGCCTCTAGTTGACTAGCTCGTTGATCAATAAATGGTTATGGTTTCCTGACCATGGACATTGGATGTCATTGATAACGGGATCACATCATTAGGAGAATGATGTGATGGACAAGACCCAATCCTAAGCATAGCACAAGATCGTGTAGTTCGTTTTGCTAGAGCTTTTTCAATGTCAAGTATCTCTTCCTTAGACCATGAGATCGTGTAACTCCCGGATACTGTAAGAGTGCTTTGGGTGTACCAAATGTCACAACGTAACTGGGTGACTATAAAGGTGCACTACAGGTATCTCCGAAAGTGTCTATTGGGTTGACACGGATCGAGATTGGGATTTGTCACTCTGTATGACGGAGAGGTATCTCTGGGCCCACTCGGTAATGCATCATCATAATGAGCTCAAAGTGACCAAGTGGTTGGTCACGGGATCATGCATTACGGTACGAGTAAAGTGACTTGCCGGTAACGAGACTGAACGAGGTATTGGGATACCGACGATCGAGTCTCGGGCAAGTAACGTACCGATTGACAAAGGGAATTGCATACGGGGTTGATCGAATCCTCGACGTCGTGGTTCATCCGATGAAATCATCGTGGAACATGTGGGAGCCAACATGGGTATCCAGATCCCGCTGTTGGTTATTGCCCGAGAGCCGTCTCGGTCATGTCTGCATGTCTCCCGAACCCGTAGGGTCTACACACTTAAGGTTCGGTGACGCTAGGGTTGTATGAATATGAGTATGCAGCAAACCGAATGTTGTTCGGAGTCCCGGATGAGATCCCGGACGTCACGAGGAATTCCGGAATGGTCCGGAGGTAAAGATTTATATATAGGAAGTCTTATTTTGGTCGCCGGAAAAGTTTCGCACTTTATCGATATTGTACCGGGGGTGCCGAAAGGGGTCCGGGGTTCCACCGGGGGGTCCACCTGCCCCGGGGGGCCACATGGGCTGTAGGGGGTGCGCCTTGGCCCATATGGGCCAAGGGCACCAGCCCCAAGAGGCCCATGCGCCAAGGAGACTTGGAGAGGGGAGAGTCCAAAGAGGGGAAGGCACCTCCGAGGTGCCTTGGGGAGGATGGACTCCTCCCCCCCTCTTGGCCGCACCCCTTCCTTGGAGGAAGGGGCAAGGCTGCACCCTCCCCCCTCTCTTGCGCCTATATAAAGGGAGGGGAGGGAGGGGTGGCCGCACCCATAAGCCCTGGCGCCTCCCTCCTCCCTGCAACACCTCCTCCTCCTCCCGTAGTTGCTTAGCGAAGCCCTGCCGGAGTTCTGCTGCATCCACCACCACGCCGTCGTGCTGCTGGATCTTCATCAACCTCTCCTTCCCCCTTGCTGGATCAAGAAGGAGGAGACGTCATCCGCTCCGTACGTGTGTTGAACGCGGAGGTGCTGTCCGTTCGGCACTAGGTCATCGGTGATCTGAATCACGGCGAGTACGACTCCATCAACCCCGTTCCATTGAACGCTTCCGCTTAGCGATCTACAAGGGTATGTAGATGCACTCTCCTTCCCCTCGTTGCTGGTTTCTCCATAGATAGATCTTGGTGACACGTAGGAAATTTTTTGAATTTATGCTACGTACCCCAACAGTGGCATCATGAGCTAGGTCTATTGCGTAGATTCTTTGCACGACTAGAACACAAAGTAGTTGTGGGCGTTGATCTTGTTCAATATGCTTACCGTTACTAGTCCAATCTTGTTTCGACGGTATTGTGGGATGAAGCGGCCCGGACCGACCTTACACGTACTCTTACGTGAGATAGGTTCCACCGACTGACATGCACTTGTTGCATAAGGTGGCTAGCGGGTGCCAGTCTCTCCCACTTTAGTCGGAACGGATTCGATGAAAAGGGTCCTTATGAAGGGTAAATAGCAATTGACATATCACGTTGTGTTTTTTGCGTAGGTAAGAAACGTTCTTGCTAGAAACCCATAGCAGCCACATAAAACATGCAAACAACAATTAGAGGACGTCTAACTTGTTTTTACAGGGTATGCTATGTGATGTGATATGGCCAAGAAGAATGTGATGAATATATGTGATGTATGAGATTGATCATGTTCTTGTAATAGGAATCATGACTTGCGTGTCGATGAGTATGACAACCGGCAGGAGCCATAGGAGTTGTCTTTATTTATTGTATGACCTGCGTATCATTGAACAACGCCATGTAATGACTTTACTTTATTGCTAACCGGTAGCCATAGTAGTAGAAGTAATAGTTGGCGAGACAACTTCATGAAGACACGATGATGGAGATCATGATGATGGAGATCATGGTGTCATGCCGGTGACGATGATGATCATGGAGCCCCGAAGATAGAGATCAATGGAGCTATATGATATTGGCCATATCATGTCACTACTATATAATTGCATGTGATGTTTATTATGTTTATGCATCTTGTTTACTTAGAACGACGGTAGTAAATAAGATGATCCCTTACAACAATTTCAAGAAGTGTTCTCCCCTAACTGTGCACCGTTGCTAAAGTTCGTCGCTTCTAAGCACCACGTGATGATCGGGTGTGATGGATTCTTACGTTCACATACAACGGGTGTAAGACAGATTTACACACGCGAAACACTTAGGGTTAACTTGACGAGCCTAGCATGTACAGACATGGCCTCGGAACACAGAGACCGAAAGGTCGAGCATGAGTCGTATAGTAGATACGATCAACATGAAGATGTTCACCGATGATGACTAGTCCGTCTCACGTGATGATCGGACACGGCCTAGTTGACTCGGATCATGTAATCACTTAGATGACCAGAGGGATGTCTATCTGAGTGGGAGTTCATAAGATGAACTTAATTATCCTGAACATAGTCAAAAGATGTTTGCAAATTATGTCGTAAGCTCGCGCTTTAGTTCCACTGTTTAGATATGTTCCTAGAGAAAATATAGTTGAAAGTTGATAGTAGCGATTATGCGATCAGTAGAAAGCTTATGTCCTTAATGCACCGCTCAGTGTGCTGAACCCCAAACGTCGTTTGTCGATGTTGCGAACATCGGACATACACGTTTTGATAACTACGTGATAGTTCAGTTAAATGGTTTAAGTAGAGGCACCAAAGACGTTTTCGAAACATCGCAGAACATATGAGATGTTTTGAGGGCTGAAATTGGGATTTCAGGCTCATGCCCACGTCAAGAGGTATAAGACCTCTGACGATTTTCTTAGCCTGCAAACTCAGGAGAAAAAGCTCAATCGTTGAGCTTGTACTCAGATTGTCTGAGTGCAACAATCACTTGAATCGAGTGGGAGTTGATCTTCCAGATGAGATAGTGATGTTTCCCCAAAGTCATTGCCACCAAGCTGCTAGAGCTTCGTGATGAACTATAACATATCAAGGATAGAGATGATGATCCTTGAGGTATTCGCATTGTTTGACATCGCGAAAGTAGAAATCAAGAAGGAGCATCAATTGTTGATAGTTGGTGAAACCACTAGTTTCAAGAAGGGCAAGGGCAAGAAGGGATACTTCATGAAACGGCAAATCAGCTGCCGCTCTAGTGAAGAAACCCAAGGTTGAACCCAAACCCGAGACTAAGTGCTTCTATAATAAGGGGAACAACCACTGGAGCAGAATTACCCTAGATACTTGGTAGATGAGAAGGCTGGAAAAGTCGATAGAAGGATATTGGATATGCATTATGTTAATGTGTACTTTACTAGTACTCCTAGTAGCACCAGGGTATTAAGATACCGGTTCAGTTGCTAAGTGTTAGTAACTCGAAATAAAAGAGCTACGGAATAAACGGAGACTAGCTAAAGGTGAGCTGACGATACGTGTTGGAAGTGTTTCCAAGGTTGATGTGATCAAGCATCGCACGCTCCCTCTACCATCGAGATTGGTGTTAAACCCAAATAATTGTTATTGGTGTTTGTGTTGAGCATAGACATGATTAGATTATGTCTGTCGCAATATGGTTATTCATTTAAGGAGAATAATGGTTACTCTGTTTATTTGAATAATACCTTCAATTGTCTAGCACCTAAAAGGAATGGTTTATTGAATCTCGATCATAGTGATACACATTTTCATGCCAAAAGGATATAAGATAGTAATGATAGTACCACCTACTTGTGGCACTGCCATGTAAGTCATATTGGTATAAAACGCATGAAGAAGCTCCATGTTGATGGATCTTTGGACTCACTCATTTTTGAAAAGTTTGAGACATGCAAACCATGTCTATTGGTGTATACGCATGAAGAAACTCCATGCAGATGGATCGTTTGGACTCACTTGATTTTGAATCACTTGAGATATGCAAATCGTACCACATGGGCAAGATGACTGAGAAACCTCGTTTTCAGTAAGATGGAACAAGATAGCAACTTGTTGGAAGTAACACATTTTGATGTGTGCAGTCCAATGAGTGCTGAGGCATGCAGTGAATATCGTTATGTTTTTACTTCAGAGATGATTCAAGTAGATACTGAGTATATTTACTGGATGAAACACAAGTCTGAATTATTGAATGGTTCAAGTAATTTCAGAGTGAAGTTGAAGATCATCGTGACAAGAGGATAAAATGTCTATGATATGATCATAGAGATGAGTATCTGAGTTACAAGCTTTGGCACGCAATTAAGACATTGTGGAAATTGTTTCACAATTAATACCGCCTGGAACACCATAGTGTGATGGTGTGTCCGAACATCATAGTTGCACCCTATTGGATATGGTCCGTACCATGATGTCTCTTATCGAATTACCACTATCGTTCATGGGTTAGGCATTAGAGACAACCGCACTCACTTTAATAGGGTACCACGTAATTCCGTTGAGATGACAACGTTTGAATTATGGTTTGGAGAAACCTAAGTTGTCGTTTCTTAAAAGTTTGGGGCTGCGACACTTATGTGAAAAAGTTTCAGGTTGATAAGCTCGAACCCAAAGCGGATAAAATGCATCTTCATAGGACACCCAAAACAGTTGGGTATACCTCCTAATTCAGATCCGAAAGCAATAGGGATTGTTTCTTGAATCGGGTCCTTTCTCGAGGAAAAGTTTGTCTCGAAAAGTTGAGTGGGAGGATGGTGGAGACTTGATGAGGTTATTGAACCGTCACTTCAACTAGTGTGCAGCAGGGCACAGGAAGTTGTTCCTGTGGCACCTACACCAATTGAAGTAGAAGCTTATGATAGTGATCATAGAGTTTCGGATCAAATCACTATCGTACCTCGTAGGACGACAAGGACGCGTACTGCTTCGGAGTGGTACGGTGACCCTGTCTTGAAGGTCATGTTGCTAGATAACAATGAACCTACGAGCTATGGAGAAGCGATGGTGGGACCAAATTCCAACAAATGGTTAGAAGCCATGAAATCCGAGATAGGATCCATGTATCAGAACAAAGCATGGACTTTGGTGGACTTGCCCGATGATCGGCAAGCCATTGAGATAAATGGATCTTTAAGAAGAAGACGGACGTGGATGGTAATGTCACCATCTATGAAGCTCGACTTGTGGCGAAGAGTTTTTCAAAAGTTCAAGTTGTTGACTACGATGAGATTTTCTCATCCGTGGCGATGCTTAAAGTCCGTCGGAATCACGTTAGCACAAGCTGCATTTATGAAATCTGGCAGATGGATGTCAAAACAAGTTTCCTTACCAGTTGTAAGGAAAGGTCGTATGCGATACAATCAGAAAGGTTTTGTCGATCCTAAGGATGCTAACAGGTATGCTAGCTCCAGCGATCCTTCCATGGACTGGAGTAAGCATCTCGGAGTTGGAATATGCACTTTGATAAGATGATCAAAGATTTTGGGTTTATACAAAGTTTATGAGAAACTTGTATTTCCAAAGAAGTGAGTGGGAGCACTATAGAATTTCTGATGAGTATATGTTGTTGACATATTGTTGATCAGAAATGATGTAGAATTTCTGGAAAGCATATAGGGTTATTTGAAAGGTGTTTTTCAATAGAAAACCTGGATTAAGCTACTTGAACATTGAGCATCAAGATCTATGAGGATAGATCAAAACACTTAATGGTACTTTCAAATGAGCATATACCTTGACATGATCTTGAAGGTGTTCAAGATGGATCAGTTAAAGAAGGATTTCTTGCCTGAGATGTAAGGTATGAAGTTAAGACTTAAAGCTCGACCACGGCAGAAGAGAGAGAAAGGACGAATGTCGTCCCCTATGCTTCAGACGTAGGCTCTATAGTATGCTATGCTATGTACCGCACCAGAAGTGTGCCTTGCCATGAGTCAGTCAAGGGGTACAAGAATGATCCAGGAATGGATCATTAGACAGCGGTCAAAATTGTCCTTATAACAAATAAGGACATGTTTCTCGATTATGGAGGTGATAAAGAGTTCGGCGTAAAGGGTTACGTCGATGCAAGCTTTAACACCTATCCGAGTGACTCTGAGTAGCAAACCGGATACGTATAGTGGAGTAACCATTTGGAATAGCTCCAAGTGGAGCGTGGAAGCATCATTTACAATATGACATAGAGATTTGCGAAGTACACACGGATCTGAATGTTGCAGACCCGTTGACTAAAACCTCTCTCACAAGCAGAACATGATCAAACCCCAGAACTCATTGAGTCTTAATCACATGATGATGTGAACTAGTTTAATGACACTAGTAAACTCTTTGGATGTTGGTCACATGGCGATGTGACCTGTCAGTGTTAATCACATGGCGATGTGAACTAGATTATTGACTCTAGTGCAAGTGGGAGACTGTTGGAAATATGCTCTAGAGGCAATAATAAATTAGTTATTATTATATTTCCTTGTTCATGATAATCGTTTGTTATCCATGCTATAATTGTATTGATAGGAAACTCAGATACATGTGTGGGTACATAGACAACACCATGTCCCTAGTAAGCCTCTAGTTGACTAGCTCGTTGATCAATAAATGGTTACGGTTTCCTGACCATGGACACTGGATGTCATTGATAATGGGATCACATCATTAGGAGAATGATGTGATGGACAAGACCCAATCCTAAGCATAGCACAAGATCGTGTAGTTCGTTTTGCTAGAGCTTTTTCAATGTCAAGTATCTCTTCCTTAGACCATGAGATCGTGTAACTCCCGGATACCGTAAGAGTGCTTTGGGTGTACCAAACGTTACAACGTAAATGGGTGACTATAAAGGTGCACTACAGGTATCTCCGAAAGTGTCTGTTGGGTTGACACGGATCGAGACTGGGATTTGTCACTCCGTATGACGGAGAGGTATCTCTGGGCCCACTCGGTAATGCATCATCATAATGAGCTCAAAGTGACCAAGTGGTTGGTCACGGGATCATGCATTACGGTACGAGTAAAGTGACTTGCCGGTAACGAGACTGAACGAGGTATTGGGATACCGACGATCAAGTCTCGGGCAAGTAACGTACCGATTGACAAAGGGAATTGCATACGGGGTTGATCGAATCCTCGACATCGTGGTTCATCCGATGAAATCATCGTGGAACATGTGGGAGCCAACATGGGTATCCAGATCCCGCTGTTGGTTATTGCGCGAGAGCCGTCTCGGTCATGTCTGCATGTCTCCCGAACCCGTAGGGTCTACACACTTAAGGTTCAGTGACGCTAGGGTTGTATGAATATATGAGTATGCAGCAAACCGAATGTTGTTCGGAGTCCCGGATGAGATCCCGGACGTCACGAGGAATTCTGGAATGGTCCGCAGGTAAAGATTTATATATAGGAAGTCTTATTTTGGTCGCCGGAAAAGTTTCGCACTTTATCGGTATTGTACCGGCAGTGCCGAAAGGGGTCCGGGGGTCCACCGGGGGGTCCACCTGCCCCGGGGGGCCACATGGGCTGTAGGGGGTACGCCTTGGCCCATATGGGCCAAGGGCACCAGCCCCAAGAGGCCCATGCGCCAAGGATACTTGGAGAGGGGAGAGTCCAAAGAGGGGAAGGCACCTCCGAGGTGCCTTGGGGAGGATGGACTCCTCCCCCCCTCTTGGCCGCACCCCTTCCTTGGAGGAAGGGGCAAGGCTGCACCCTCCCCCCTCTCTTGCGCCTATATAAAGGGAGGGGAGGGAGGGGTGGCCGTACCCATAAGCCCTGGTGCCTCCCTCCTCCCTGCAACACCTCCTCCTCCTCCCGTAGTTGCTTAGCGAAGCCCTACCGGAGTTCTGCTCCATCCACCACCACGCCGTCGTGCTGCTGGATCTTCATCAACCTCTCCTTCCCCCTTGCTGGATCAAGAAGGAGGAGACGTCATCCGCTCCATACGTGTGTTGAACGCGGAGGTGCTGTCCGTTCGGCACTAGGTCATCGGTGATCTGAATCACGGCGAGTACGACTCCATCAACCCCGTTCCATTGAACGCTTCCGCTTAGCGATCTACAAGGGTATGTAGATGCACTCTCCTTCCCCTCGTTGCTGGTTTCTCCATAGATAGATCTTGGTGACAGGTAGGAAATTTTTTGAATTTATTCTACGTTCCCCAACAGGACGCCGGGCAGTGGGACGGCCGTGCTGAACGTAGCAGCACAAGACGTCCGGAGGAGGCTCCAGTCCCAGGCCGCCACGGTGAAGTAGTATACTCAGGAGTTTCTTGCAACGCGGTCAGCCATTCGGGCGAGTCTTCTCTCTTTTTGCTAATCGCTCTTGATTTCTTCCGTGGGGGCGCGTCAGTGCACCCACTGGGTGTAGTCCCTGAGTTCCGAGTCAGCTGCTGAGCAGGCGGCTTGGAGCTTCTTAGTAGACTTTGATTGATGTCTTGTTCTTACTCGCACCTTCGTCCCATTTGCAGGACTATCACAACCTCCATGCTGCTACCTTCAACTCCCAGGCCCGGGAGATGAATCAAAAGACCGGTGATCTCACTGAGAGCCGGAGTAAGTGCTTCAATTTTTTATCTCATGTGGGGGCGCGTCAGTGCACCCACTGGGTGTCATCCTCGAGATTCAGGCCTACTGCTGAGCAGTCGGGTCAGATCTTTCCTGACGACTTCTTCCTTATTGCTTTTTTCTTCTTCTTCATATCTACAGGGGCCAATGCCGACTTGAGGGAGCAGCTAGGTGGGACGCAGACCGCCATTCACGCCAAGGAAACCGAGTGCAGCGCCTTGGCTCAGGACCGTGATTGCATGGCCAAAAAACTAACCAACCAGGAGGAGAGCCACAAGGCGGCCCTGAAGGCGGCGCAGGACATCGAGGCCGCCCTAAAGCCGAATATGAGACCGAGGCAGTGGGCTGGGCCGAGGCAAGGCAGGCGCTGAGCGAAGGCTATAGCCGGATCGAAGATTTGATTGATGGTAGGCGGCCTTCTTCCTCATCCCTTTGCCCTCCCCTGTCATCTGGTCTGTCTTCTGATTTGTTCTACTTCTTTCTTCTTTGTGCAGAATACTTCCCTGGTTACTCCGTTGCCGCCAACCAAGCCAACAAAGCTCACCGTGATGCCCGACGGCAGGCTGGGCTTGAGATAGCATCGGACGCCAGCCAGTCGCTTGAAGAGCAGCTTCTGGTGATTCAAGCCCGCCTCCAGCCGTCTTATCGTATGCTCCGCCATCTTCAGCGTGCCGGGGCACAGGTGCTTGCCGCCCTCTGGCCTGGCGAGGTGGTTCCCCGCACCCACAGTCGGACTGTCGACTGGCTGGAGGTCGCAGTTGGCCGCTTCGAGGCCTGGAAGGCTTCTGCAGCCCGGTCCGGGGCTCGGCGGGCGCTAGAGTTCATCCGGGCTTGGTATCCTGGGCTAGATTTGGCCCAGCTGCGCACCTGGCGGCAGGAGGCTAACGAGGAGTTGGAGGCAGTGCGGCCGGCTATCATCCAGCGTGCCTCAGCGATCGCCTACTTTACCGACACCAGCACCTTTGCCCCTGAGGTAGACGAAGACGACGTCGCTCAGCCGGAGGAGTGGTTCGGGCTGAACCCAGCAGAAGGGGAAGACTCGGCGTAGGATATCGATTCCAACGACGAGGGCGAAGAGGAAGAGGAGGAGGATGGTGAAGACGTCGCGCCAGACGGCGGAGCGACCAACCAGCCCCAGGCTGATCGTGCCTCCAGCAACGAGGCGCGTGCAAGCGTGCCGCCTGCAGCCGGCGACGATCACGCCGACACTCGTCAGCCGGCCACTCCTCTAGCCGACATTGCCGTCTCCACCAACCTACCTGACTCGCTTGTTGCTCCCTTGGCCTGATTCACCGTCTTTATTTTCCTGCTTGTTACTCTTTTGAACAACTTTTTATTAAATTTGCGCACTTCCACCCATTGGGGGTGTATTCAAACTATGTTGAATGCTGGCCTTGCGAAGGCCTTTTGTGTAAATGTAATCATGCATGTGCTTGGCTTCCGTTCCTACTTGCTTTTCATCTTTTGGCTGTTTTCCTTTGTGGCCCTCCCTTGGTCGCCGCCTTCCCAGCCGGACAGCTGCTCTGCAGTCTGTGGCTGGGTAAGGGCTTGGCTGTTTGGGAGGACAAGTACTCGAACTTTCTTAGATTGTAGCAAGGTGAAAGGGAATCCAGCCAGCCGGCTGCTCTGACAGCCGGTTGGCCGGGTGGGAGGCCGGCTTGTGTTATAAAAGTTTGTTAGTTCTTAGCCGTTTTTCATGTGGGCATCCTTTCCTGCCTTTGGCTCTTGCCAGCCGGACAGTCGATTCTTCGAGCTGTGACTTTCGACAAGAGAGGGCTTGGGTGCCGGCACACTACTTGTGTGACTATAGGTAGAACTTGAATATAACTCAAGGCGGCTAGTCCCGGGCCGACTGATCGGACCCGGTGCCGGACGAGAAAACAAATGTAGTAACATAATCATAGGCATGATGCTCATCATTCATAGATAAAAGAGGGTAGTCCCCGAGTGCTGCTCGGGGGGCCCGTTGTCTTGTACTTAATACAAATGGTAGCGTGGTACATACTACATTTTAACTGTAAAATCTTCGGAGAAGATTGGCGTTCCATGGTCGCTCTGACTTCTTGCCGGAATCATCTCTCTTGCGTGCCTTCGGCTTCTGCGCGTCGATCAGGTAGTAGGAGTCGTTGCCCAGAGCCCGGCTGATGACGAAGGGGCCTTCCCAAGGCGCCGAGAGCTTGTGTTGGCCGGCTGTTCACTGGATCAGCCGGAGCACAAGATCACCCTCTTGATAGGATCTTGGCTTGACCTTCAGGCTGTGGTAACAGCGTAGGCCCTGCTGGTAGATGTCCGACCGGCTAAGGGCTAACAACCGTCCTTCTTCCAGCAAGTCGACACCATCTTCTCGTGCTTCCTTAGCCTCCGCCTCCGTGTACATGGTGACCCGAGGTGAGTCGAACTCAATGTCAGTTGGGATGACAGCCTCGGCACCATGTACAAGGAAGAGAGGGGTGAAGCCGATTGACTTGTTTGGGGTAGTGTGCAAGCTCCAGAGGACAGCCGGCAGCTCGTCGAGCCAGCAGCCGGCCGAACGCTCCAGTGGCACGACCAAGCGGGGCTTGATTCCGGAGATGATGAGACCGTTTGCTCGCTCGACTTGGCCGTTTGACTGCGGGTGATCAATGGACGCTAAGTCCAGTCGGATGCCCTGTGTCACGTAGAAACGTGCCACTGCTCCCTTGGCAAAATTCGTGCCATTGTCTGTGATGATGCTATGTGGTACATCATACCGGGTTGTAATATCTACGATGAATGTCACGGCAGTCGGCCCATTCAGTTTCTTGATCGGCTTCGCTTCAATCCACTTGGTAAATTTGTCCACAGCGACGAGCAAATGTGTCATGCCGCCGCGCGCCGTCTTGAACGGGCCCACCATGTCTAGTCCCCAGACGGCAAAAGTCCAGGTGAGGGGGATGGTCCTGAGTGCAGAAGCCGGCATGTGTTGCTTGGAGCCGAAGACTTGGCACCCTTTGCAGTGTTTGACTAACTCCTTGGCGTTGTCCAAAGCAGTCGGCCAGAAGAAACCATGGCGGAAAGCTTTAGCGACGAGTGATCTTGAGGCCGCATGGTGGCTACATTCGCCTTGGTGGATGTCTTTGAGGATTGCTATGCCCTTCTCTGGCTCGACGCGGCGCTGGAAGACTCCAGTAATGCTGCGCCTAACAAGCTCTCAGTTCATTATTGTGTATGCTCCGGCTCGGCGTTGGACTTGTCTTGTCAAGATCTCGTCAGTCGGCAGCTCTCCGTTTACCAGGAAGTGGAGGATGGGCTGGGCCCATGATGGAGCTGTGACTTCTTCTATTGCCAATACGACTACTGCGACCAGGGCGGGTGGGCTGGGTGGTGAAGAGTTGGAGTCGGCCACCGCCTATTGTGTCGATGTAGTCCCCGGGCCGACTGCCGTAGTCCCCGAGCCGGGTTCTGAAGTCCCCGGGCCAGGTGCGACTATGGCAGTCCCCGAGCCGCCTGTCGAAGTCCCCGAGCCGCCTTCTTGGTTTGTCAAGTCAGATCCGATAGCGTCGGGGTCAGGCGGCACGAAGATGGAATAAGATTCTGGAGATGGCTTGACAGACGGCTTGAGGAGGCGTTGGAGAGAGACGCCGGTTGGTATGGCTTGTCGGGTGGAGCCTATTTGTGACAGGGCATTTGCTTGGTCGTTGTCGGCCCGTGGCATGTGGAGGAACTCGCATCCTTCAAAATATCCGTTGAGTTGCTGAACGAGGAAGCGGTAGCTCGCCATGTTTGCGTCCTTGGCGTCCCAATCGCTAGATGATTGCTGGACTATCAATTCCGAGTTGCCATAGCACAGGATCCGGCGGATGCCGAGTTCTTTGGCTAGCCGGAGCCCGTGTATGAGCGCCTCGTACTCGGCCACATTGTTGGAGGCGGCAAAATGAATTTGCAATTTTTATCTGAGCTTGTCGCCCTTGGGAGAGGTGAGGATGATGCCGGCTCCCAAGCCGGTGCGCATCTTGGATCCGTCGAAGTGCATCCGCCAATGAGTGGAGTTGGGGGCCGGTGGGAGGTACTGGGTCTCGGCCCAGTCGACAAGGAAGTCGACCAATGCCTGGGACTTGATGGTGGTGCGAGGCTGGTAAAAGATTGTATAGGGAGCCAGCGCCATGGCCCATTTTGCCAGTCGGCCGGATGCATCCCGGCTGCCTATGATCTCGGCGAGCGGGGCAGTGCATACGACCGTGATGGGGTGCTCATGAAAGTAGGGTTGAGCTTGTTGGCGGCGAAGTACACACCATAGCACATCTTCTGATAGTGTGGGTAGTTCTGCTTCGAGGTGGACACCACTTCACTCAGATAATATACCGGCCTCTGGACTAACTGAGCTCGGCCTTCTTCTGGGCGCTGAACCACGATAACGGTGCTGACCACCCGGCTAGTGGCGGAAATGTAAAGGAGCATGGGCTCTTTCTCAGTCGGTGCCGCCAAGACAGGCGACGTGGACAACATCTTCTTTAGCTCGTGGAAAGCTTGGTCTGCCTGGTCATTCCACTCGAAGTGAGTGGATTTCTTCATGAGTCGGTAGAGGGGGAGAGCCTTCTCTTCGAGCCGGCTGATGAAGCGGTTGAGGGAGGTCAGACATCCGGTAAACTATTGGACATCTCGCAGCTTGGTGGGAATCTTCATTCTCTCTATGGCCTTGATCTTCACCGGGTTGCATTCAATGCCGCGTTCGGAGACCAGGAAGCCTAGAAGCTGGCCGACTGGTACTCCGAACACGTATTTCTCGGGATTGAGGTTGATCTAAAACCGGCGCAAGTTTTCAAATGTCTCTCTGAGGTCTTCCAGCAAGGTGTCGTGCTTCTCCGTCTTCACCACAATATCATCTACATATACGTGGGCATTCCTGCCGAGTTGCTTGAGGAGGAATTTCTGCATGCAACGCTGAAAAGTGGCACCCGCATTTCTCAAGCCGAATGTCATAGTCAGGTAGCAGAAAGCTCCGAACAGTGTGATGAAGGCGGTTTTCAGGCGGTCAGGTGAGTCCAATTTTATCTGGTGGTAGCCCGAGTAAGCATCCAAGAAGCTCAACAGCTTGCATCCGGCTGTGGAGTCTATCACTTGATCAATCCTTGGCAGAGCAAAAGGATCTTTAAGGCTGGCTTTGTTGAGGCTGGTGTAGTCAATGCACATGCGCCACTGCTTGTTCTTCTTCAACACCAGGACCGGGTTGGCAAGCCACTCTGGGAAGAACACCTCCATAATGAAGTCGGCTGCTAGAAGTCGGGCTATTTCTTCTCCGACTACTCTTCTCTTCTCTTCTAACAGGTGGCGCAAGGGCTGCTTGACCGGCTTGGCGTCAGATCGGACATGTAGCTTGTGATCGGCGAAATCCGTCAGAACACCCGACATGTTTTTGGGAGACCATGCGAAGATGTCCCGATTCTCACGGAGGAAATTGACGAGCTCACTTTCCTATTTGCTGTCGAGGCCGGTGCCCATGACAGCGTACCTATCTGGGTGCTCCGGGTCCAGAGGTATCTTCTTTGTCTCTTTGGTCGGCTGGAAAGAACCTTGAGCATCACATTCCTTGGGGTCAGGGGACAGGACCGGCTGCTTGTCGGCCATGGCCATGACTCGATCCAGCATCTTCTTCTCTTCAGCAATGACGAGGGACTCGGCCAGCCGGCTGCTGGCTGCCGCACACTCAGAGGATTTCTTGTAGTCTCCAACTACGGTGATGATGCCCTTGGAACTCGGCATCTTCATCTTGAGGTAGGCGTAGTGGGGCACAACCATGAACTTGGCCAGAGCAGGTCAGCCAAGCAGTGCGTGGTAAGGGCTCTCCAGATCCACCACTTCAAACCATATTGCTTCTCGGCGGAAATGATCTTTGTCCCCAAAGAGAACATCTATCTTGATCTTGCCGATTGGTGAGCAGGACAGGCCGGGTATGATTCCGTGGAACACGGTCCGACTAGGCATGAGTTGCTTCGTCTTGATGTTCAGCTTCTCCATGGTGTCACGGTACAGTATGTTGATGCTGCTCCCGCCATCTATCAGCACATGGGAGAATCGGGCAGCTCGCCTTTCTGTCGGTAGGGTGGCGTCCAAAACCAATGCATAAGAGCCGGGAGACGGCATCACCTCTGGGTGATCGGCCCGGCTCTAACTGATCGGCTTCTCCGACCAGTGCATGAACTCGGGGTTGTTGGAGACGACCGTGTTGACTTCTTGGTGCTGTGGGTGCCGGCTGCGCCGGTCTTCAGGCTGGCTGGTAAAAATGACATAGGCGGCATGCTTGTTGGGGAACTCGTCTTGAACAGCCCCGACCGCTGGCCGAGCGGCCGACGGGTGAGGGGCTGGAGGCGGCTGGCCAGCGGGCGGAGGCGGCACCAGCCCTTCGCCCTTGGAGATTTGTGTGAGCCAATGGCACTTCCGAGTCGTGTGCTTGGATGCCTCCACGCCGCTGTGGAACTTGCAAGGGGCATCAAGGGCTTGCTCATAGGGAGAAAGCCGACTGCCAAGCTGGCCTGCCGCCCTTCTGCCTCTTGGGCGTGGGCTGCCCTTCGGGTTGTTCGTCTTCGACTGTGGCCACCTGCCGACTGGTGGAAGGCGGCATAGGAGCCTTGCGCTTGTTGTCGTTCTAGTACGGGCGTCGGCTGGAGTCTCTAGCCGGCGTCTTAGGAGCCGGAGCGAGCACCTTCCCGGAGGCATCTACTCAGAGCTCGGTCTTCATTGAAGAGTCGGCCGTGGGTTACTTGTCTGCTATGACCAGCAGCTCGTCGAGGGTAGTCGGCTCGTCGCAGAGGAGCCGGTGCTTGAGGAGGGTGCCTTCTCGGCACCCGGCGGTGAAGTACTCTATGGCTTGAACCTCGTGCACCCCCTCGTAGGAGTTGCGGAGCTCGGCCCAACGCGTGAGGTAGTCGCGAGTTGATTCATCAGGCCCTTGAACACACAAGGAGAGCTGTCGGGGCTTGGGAGCCCGTTTGTAAGTGCTGGTGAAGTTGCGTATGAAGGCTTCTATGAAGTCTAGCCAGCTATTGACGCTGTAGGGCTTGAGGCTATTGAGCCAGGTGCGTGCTGTGCCTTGGAGCATGAGGGGGACATATTTCACGGCAACCCGCCTGTTGTCGTTTGCTATGCGAACCGCAGTGGAGTAATCGATCAACCAGTCTTCCGGCTTCACGGAGCCATTGTACTTGGGTGTGTCTCTCGGGAGCGAGAACCCTTTCAGGAAGGGCTCATCACGGATGCGGGGGCCAAAGCAAGGCGGGCCGACATCATCTTCTTCTTATAATGCCAGGGATCGTGCTAGGCGGTCGATCCGATGGCGGGCGTCATTCTCGCCGACTCCTTCACGGCGGCCTAGTCGGCCGCTGAGAGTCGGGTGCATGACAGGCGGTGTGGTGGGGTATCTCTCCCCACGAGGCGGAGGAGGAGGCGGATCGCCTCGTCGTTCCACAGCTCGAGGACGGCCTTCCGTGTCACGCTCGATGGTGACTCGAGTCCGACTGCGGCTAGCAGCCGGCTCCTTCTCTTGCCTTGTGCGGGCGCCGCCCGTAGTCGGCTTCCGTGACGTCACGCCATGCTCTTGGCGAGGGGGGCCTCCAGCGCGGACGCCGGCTTCGTGCCGCTTCGCGGCCGCATCAATCAATTGCTGGACGCGTCTTGTCATGTAGGGGACCTCGTCGGCCCCTAGTCCATTCATCTCGTCTACGACCGACTGGGCGACGCGTAGGTTCTCGAGAGGTGTGGCGTAGACTGGGTGGTCTGCTCCCTGCATGTCGGCGATGGCCACGCCGCGCTTCTTGACGACGCCGGACCGGCTCGGCCCGTCGGGAGGCGGAGTACCAAAGGCGGCGCGATCGACTTCACGCTGGTGAGCCTCAGTGAGGCGTCTCATGGTGGCTATCTTCTGGCCCTCTGCAATGAGGGCAAGGCGGCGTGCCTCCAGCACCTCGGCGTCGGCGTCGGCCGAGATGGGGGCGGACAGGTTGTGCAGCGCCGCTTGCAGGGCGTCATGCGCGTTCTCGCTAGAGGTGACACCGTGGCTGATGACTAGCACCTCGGTGACGGTGCTGCTGCACTGTCGGCTCAAGGGAGAGGGTCATCGAAGACCACCACGTTGGTAGGGAAGGCGTCAAGCGATGCCGTGTCGGAGTCGACAAGCATCGGGTCGGTGGAGCCAACCGACTGCAGATCCACAGCAGGCTCGCTGGAGACGTGGAGTTGGTCGAGGAGGCTGACGAGGCGACTCTCTAGGCAGCCGGTGCCCGCGTCGGACGCGGGCTCGTCGGAGATGTGAGCCTCGCCAAGAAGATCGGCAAGGCAACTCGCCGCGCAGGCGTCGTCGACACCTTGCAGCGCGTCGGGGCAAGCGCCATCGGGAGTGCCGGGCTAGCTACGCTCGTGGGGGAGGAAAAGGGTTCCCGTCCAAAGCAGGTGTCCGGACGACGGTGCACCTGGCCCCATGGTGGGCGCCAAAGTCGGGTGGTTGGTGGGACATATGCCAACGGGTGGCTTATCATTATGGGAGCCAATAAGACATCGCCGGTGCCTGGAAACGGGATGAGGTGAAGACATGCACGCCGGTGGATCTTACCCAGGTTCGGGGCTCTCCGTGGAGATAACACCCCTAGTCCTGCTCTACGGGGTCTCCGCATGATCACTAGATCAACAAGTAGCTACAAGAGGCTCCTTGAGCTGTTCGGCGAGAGGAAGAAGAAGGGCAAGGCTAGCTCTCTTCTCCCCTTGATGTTGTGTCTAAAACTATCAGAGTCCAACCCTTTGCATGGGTGCCCTGGGGGGGTTATATAGGCCTACCCCCAGGGGTACAATAGTAATCCGGCTGGGCACGGGTCCTAGCCGTGAGTGTCTACGCTTGCCGGATTCTCCGCCGGCTTTGGGGCCCGCCGACTGGTGGGTCCCGCCTGCTGCTGGCCTCTGGGCCGACAGGCCGGCCACACCGCTTGGGTGTCTTGTCGGGGGCTGGTTACTGTTGCCTCACCCTTGATGACGAGGGCTTTGTCGAGGTAAGCATGTCTAAAGTGCCACCACCTGGCGGGCTCTCACTGTAGCCCTACCTCGTCTTGTCTCCTTAATGATATGCGTA
>NC_041383.1:61674303-61678380 GCF_002162155.2 Triticum dicoccoides
GGCTACATCCCTGGCCGACTAGAGGAAGTGTGGCCGCCTTCGGATGTCCCTCTGACCGAAGGGGCCCACCGCCCGCGAGCCGTACAGACAACCCGTCGTGGATGGCGTCACGGTTAGCATGGCAATAGTGCCCCGCCGGATGGGTCATGGCTGCCCCGTACGGCGTACTGTGGCCATGCGTGCTCCGGGATTCGGGGGTGACAGGCTTCACTGTTGCCACACCCCGTCCCATCTCTGTTATGTGGGTGCAGACTTTGAGGGCACGATCTTGGCCGCCTGTCGGGGGCCGGCTTCTTGGATTCGGTCATCTCGTGGCTGGCTTCTAGGAGTCGGCCCTCTCGCGGCTTTCTTCATGAGGGTTTTTAGGGCTGGGCCGCCTTCCGGTAGTTGGTTTCGGGGATAGCCGGCCGGGGGAAGGCGGCCCCGCATCTTGGGTGCTTGAAGGCTCGATCGGCCTATTATTTTTTGAAGAGCCAAGGGGAGCCGGCTAGGCTACCCGTGGTCATTTACTCCGACACTCGGGGGCTCTTAAATTTATGTGAGCTGTTTTATAGTAAGTGTTCTTCTTCTTAGTTGTTGCAAAGTATTTTCTCTATCACTCCTTTTTTTGACGCGAGTGTGTGGTCAATAGCCGGGGAGCCTAATTTCTCTCTCAAAGCCGCTAAAGTTTGCTAAATTGGCCTAATGAGAAGTACTCCGCCTTCGGGATAGGAGGTTTAAGCCGTAGGCTGACCCGCTTGAAGTCTTGAGATATGATGTGTCATGTTAAAGCACGACAGAAGCACACTTCTTTTTTCTCAGACCAATTTTCTGATTGGCACCAAACAATTGATCTAGTTCGGACGTCGAGTTTTTAGTGACGTTTTTGGTTTTCCAATCCTATGGCACTTTTCAACCATTTGTGTGTTTTCCGCATAAGTCTCGCAGTGCAGCACCAGACACCTTTAGAGATTTGGCAAAAATTCTCGGATATTGCTATATATGCATCAGTTTCGAATTGTGTCTTCGGTCAATAGTTGGGTTGCCCGGCTCCTGTGCTTGCCTCCTACATTCCGCTTTTGTTCGGCTAGGTGTGTAAAGGGAGAACCACTGCGATTGTGCTTCCAGCTCGCATGGTTAAGCACCTCGGTGGAGAAGGCCGAAAAGTAACTGTCACAATAAGCGTAAACTGGTCAGCGGTCCAATGACTATATTAGATGATGGGCCGTTCATAACATTGGCCGAAGTGTTTATGGCTTGACCTCGGCTGCCGCCGAACACTAACCGGGGGGGCTACTTGCTGGCCTCCCAACTTTAACCTCCTATGACTAAGTGAAAGTTATAAAGCCCGCATATCTGATTGCCTCGTTTCCGCTAAACACAACTGCCTTCGGGCACCGAGACGTCAGCTAAGGGTTGTTTTGTTATTTTGGAAACACCCTGTGTAGCATCTACAAGGGGGTAGAAGCCGATGATGGGCCACTTTCAGATTATAAACGGTCGCAACAGAAGTGAAAATTTGGGTTCATGTAGACCACAGAGTTTGGAAGCTTTCCCGAACTAAATCCTCAGTATTTTCCTCCCACATTGATCAGAGCTGAGGTTTCATGATCATGCTTAGCATGACAACCCAAAGAAAGGAACCGGTAGAAGGACTATTTTCTTTGGACGATGTTTCTTATGTTAAACAATAATATAACATGTCTCTCTGCGTACCTTTGTTTATGAAACCACATGGCCGGATTGCCTTGTTTGCCGTAAATCTTTGCCCTCATAAAGGCTTTATAAAGTAGGACAAACACTCCTCGGCTGCTGGCCGAGGAGGTTGAAGCCGATGGTCGGTCAACAAAGTTTTGTACAATGTGGATCCGAGCATTAATGATATAATGTACTTGGATACATAGAGTCATTACACATAATTTGTGATTTTACTATGGATATCGATCCTTAATTCAGCCTCCCGTGCCCGCATTAAGGCTCGGGGGCTACTAGGCTTCGGGCTTATTATTTACAAATATTAAAAGGGCACATCGATCCCCTGATCTGGTGTTGCCACCCGACCAGTGTCTCCGGGGCTACTGCATTGACAATCCAATGTAGAAAATTTAAAGCACAATGTAGTTTTCGAGGAGATTATTATCCTCAGGTTGGTCGGCCACACCCAACCTAAGTCTCGAGGACTTTGCACACCATGTTACTATTCCTAAGTATGCTGCCAAGCTGGGAATTGATCCTTAGGCTGATTTTATGAATCGACCTGAGTCTCAGGGGCTACTAGGGTCAGCGGTTTGATTTTTTCCTTTAGGTGCATCCCGGATATTAGGCCAACACGCACCTTGAGGGCTACTGGCTATACATCTCGGCGGACATTACATTGCATATTCGGAATTAAATTCATAAAAATCAGCTCATGGCCGAGGTGGTGCACCACCTCGGATACAGTCCAGCGTTGGTGCTCGACTACAATAGACACCCCGGAAGCAGTCCGGCATAAAGCTCAGACGCTAGTGGCTGGCTCCGTAGAGGGCATTTCCGGCATTAAGCTTGGCTAAACTCCTTCAACTTTTTTGAACCAAGGTGATCTATGACACATTGAATATAGTTCAGCGTTGGAGCTTGGACATAGTCCGGCGGTGGAGCTCAGATACATTTCGGCGGTGGAGCTCAGATACATTCCTGTCTTGGAGCTCGAAAGCGGTCCAGCGTTGGTGCTCGGCTACAAAAGATACCTCGAATGCAGTCCGGCGTTGGAGCTCGGACGCAAGAGGACACTGCCGCCCGGGAACAACTCCAAACCCGAGGTGTGGCATAAAAATAACAAGGCATTGATAAAGGCCGAAAACTTAAAGGAGCTCCTCGGATACCCGACGTGTAAACTCTTCGGATGCACTTCGGCGATCCTCAACATCGAAGATGAGAAGATTTGTTGAACCAGTTTTCAAGACCGACAACCGAAGATGAAGAATAGTTCGGAAGAATCAAGGAGCGTCCCCAACTTGAAGACCTGTTCAGGGGGCTACTGATGGTGTCCTGGACTAGGGGGTACTCACCACATCGTCTCCCGATCAGTTAGATTGGGCCGAGGACCCCCACAACCGTATACTCATGGGCCAGTTCGGACAGCTCCTGCCGCATACAAGGAAGACTCCACTAGACTTGGCGCCCAAGACAAGGACTCTCCTAAACCCTAGGCCTCCGGTGTCTTATATAAACCAAGGCCAGGCTAGTCAATAGACAATCTCATATTCATTACTACAATCTCGTGGTAGATACCTGTACTATGTACTATCCCCCATATGAATACAATCAAAAGTAGGACGTAGGGTATTATCTCTTCAAGAGAGCCCGAACCTGGGTAAAATCCCGTGTCCGTGGTATTATCGCTCCAAGACGCCTAGCTTAGGACCCCTACTACGAGATATGCCGAATTTAATACCGACACCCGGCGCCACTGCCGGCCACCCCTCTCCCACCGCCACCAGCCGCGCGTGCCCCGCATCTCTCCCCCACCCACCCCTTCCCCCGCGTTCTCGTTCGCTCGCTCGCCCCCCAGGAGGAGACGGGAGGTCCCCTGTCGCTCCCTCTTCTCCGGCCCCCTCCCCGTCCCTCTCCCTCCCACTACTAGGGAAAAGCTTATACACAGAATCTTAGCAGTAGCGCTGGGTAAAATGAGGCGCTGCAGCTACTTAGTAGTAGCGCATGTCATTAAGATGCGGTATTGCTATCCTTTTAGCATCAGCGTGTTTTATTGAAATGCGCTGCTACTAAGTTTAAAATGGGGCATAATGACTAGCCCCACTTAGTAGCAGCGCGTATCCAGGCACCGCCCTACTGCTATGCTCTATAGTAGTAGCGCTTTTCTTCGACACGCGCTACTACTAACCCTACCTTATCGTCCCCGCGCGACCGGCCCCCTCACGCTCCCTCTCATTCACTCTCTCCCCCGCGCCCCCGTCATTTGCCGCCGTCGCCATTCCCTGACGACCGCCGTATCCGTTCCTCCTCCACCGAGATAGTCCCTCCTCCCTCCTCCTCCGCCCTCCTTCCCTCCTCCCTCCTTCTTCGTCTGCCCCTCCTCCCTCCTCCATTGGGCACCCC
>NC_041383.1:61678655-61693819 GCF_002162155.2 Triticum dicoccoides
TCCTCCTCCGTCCACCCCCTCCTCCCTCCTCCACCGGTCGCCCCTTCCTCCCTCCTCCATCGGCCGCCCCCTCCTTCCTCCTCCACCGACAGCACCCTCCTCCCTCCTCCTCCGGCCTCCCACTGTACTTGTATAATGTAATTTTTTACTGTTTTTAGTAAGTGTTTAATATAATTAGTAAGAAAATTAATAGAACTAGTTGAACTAGTTTCTAAGAATTAGTTTATTTTTATTTATAGTAAGTGCTTAGTTGAACTAGTTAAATTAATAGAACTAGTTTATTTTTAGTAAGAACGAATTTATTTTTAGTAAGAACTAGTTTATTTTTATTAATAGTAAGTGTTAAGTTGAACTAGTTGAATTAATATAACTAGTTTATTTTTAGTAAGAAAATTTAGGCACATGAGAATTGATGATAATCAAAATTTACTATAGAACTAGTCTATTTTTAGTAAGAAAATTAATAAAACTAGTTTATTTTTTTATGTCATTACCACTTTGTCATCAAAGAATGCTATATGAGATTTGATGATCTAATTAAAATTTTACTCAGTGGAATATGCATGCTTAGTCCTGTCTCCTTGGAGTGATCGTTATCCGAGCTACCTCCACTTCCTCTACACCCGAGTCAGCAAGCTAAAAGTCCACCTCCTCCTTCTCCACCTTCCTCTACATCTGAACTAGGGTATTTAGTTATGCTTCTTAATCAAATGAAATGTTCGGATTATAAGATATATTGAAATGTTTTTGTTAATATTGAACCATTGAAATGCAATGAGCACCATTTTATGCTCATGTGCGAAGTTGTCATTCATTTCCGAGTGACCCATGTTTTGCTGGAGTGTTGATTCATTTCCATTCCAGCAAATTTCAGGCTCTCGATATGTCCTATTTTAGCAAACGTCATGCCGGATTTTTCAGTGAAAATAAGCATGACTTGTGCTAGAATATGTAGGAAATATCGAGTGCCCCGGATTTGCTAGAAAGAGAATTAAATGACATTTCGAGTTGACTTTAAGTCTGTCGAGGCTCCATACAAGACTGTCCAAAAATCAGTGAGGGAGAGTCTCCACCATATATGAGAGAAGAATGCCGACTGTTGTCGTGGGGGTCGCTTTTCCTTCTTATCTTTGTGCTAGACCTTTGTTATGCACTAGGGGAAGAAGGATCAGCGACCATCATCGATGGTCGAAAAATCGGTGACGGAGTGTCCACCATATATGAGAGAGGAAGAGTGCCGACTGTTGTTGTGGGGGTCACTTATCCTTCTTTTCATTGTGCTAGATATTTATAATGCACTAGGGAAAGGAGGAGTAGCGACCATCACCAAAGGTTGCAATATCAGAGTGGGAGTGCCCACCATATACGTGAGATGAGAGTTTAGGAAGGAAGACTCGACAGACCTAAAGTCAATCCGTTGCATATTGAGTAATAGTGATCTGTGTGTTGAGTTTCCTGGTAATAGTGACCTAAAGTCAACCTTTTTAATTAATGTTTCAACTATGAACATAGGAAATGTCCGACGATGAAAAGGAATTCGGTATCTGCGAATACTGCGAAGATGAGCGTGGCCTGTGCGACAGGCCTCACCTAGTTGGTGGTAGGTGCTTCAGCATCAAGCTGGATGACACCTTCGAAGTGCATACAGTAAGTCACAATGACAAGTCTTTTTTCGTAATTAAGCATGACTTTTGCTTCTTTTGCTTCAACTTATAATTTAAACTTTTTACTATTCTACTAACGTATCCACTACCATGCAAGAATGTATGTCTTGGATAAGCTTGGTTTCAGTACTACGGAAACTATGGAGGTAAAAAGAGTTAACTTGAGGACCGAGCATCACTACTAGGAAAAGGGATACGAGTAGTGTGGGTTTTATAGGTAGCAGTAGCGCTGGTGCCCACGTGTCGGAGTAATGGGCCACGGGTAGGCTAACCCGAGTCCCAGGATCTTTCAAGGCATCGGGGCAGGCCGTGCCCCTCAAGCCGAGTCCCAGGAGCGACTCCAAGACAAGTCGAGTCCCAGACGGCGACTCCAAGATAAGCCGACTCCGAGCTGGCGACCTCCAGAGAGGCCGACTATGGAGAGTCGGCCCATGACTCCTCCCTCATCTCGAAGTACGATGCACGGTACGGTCACGACGTGGCCGTTCCCCCCTGCTTACGAAGGGCCGGCATGGCTACAGCGAGCCGTATCGCTGGAAGATCTCCGGCGAGGCGCGACACTGTTGCCATGCCTGCCCTGACCTCAGCCACAGTGCACAGCACACTGTGCCCACAATGCCGGCCTGTACGACCTGAAGGCGACGGGGCCGCCTGTCTGTGGGTGGGCCGAAGGCGGCCTGAACGCCCCAAAGACGGACCTGTGGGAGTCGGCCGACTCCTCCCCAGGGCCCCACGAGCCATTAACCAGATAGGATGGGGAATGGCGACAGTGATCGCTCGATAGACGGCGACACTGTTGCCACGACCCAATGACCAAGCCTGCATCATCAGGAGTGCCGCTACAGTATCAAGCCTGTCTGCGGGACTCGCCAGTTGGCGGGCCCCAGAAGCCGGCGGGGAGGACGGCGGCCTGAGAGACAGACGGCTGGGACCCGCGCCCAGCCAGATTACTATTGTACCCCCGGGGGGTAGGTCTATATAAACCCCCCGGGGCACCCATGCAAAGGGTTCAGACCTAGATAGAGATAGACCAGATAGCACAGGGAGGAGAGAGCTAGCCTTGCCCTCTCCTGCCTCCTGAAACAACTCCAGGAGCACCATTGTAGTCACTTTGCCGTAGTGATCATGCGGAGACCCCGCAGAGCAGCAGTAGGGGTGTTATCTCCTAGGAGAGCCCTGAAGCTGGGTAAGTTCCGCCGGCGTGCATGTCTTCGCCTCATCCATGATAAGCCATCCTTTGGCATATGTCGTATCCAACCCCCGACATTTGGCGCCCACCGTGGGGCGAGGTGCACCATCGTTCGGAGATCTGCTCTGGACGGGAACCCTATTCCTTCCCGCGAGCACAGCCAGCCCGGCACGCCGGATGGCGTCTATGCCGACGCGCTGCACGGTGCTGAGATCGCCTGTGCGGCCAGCTGCCTCGCCGATCTTATCAGCGAGGTTCGCCTCTCCGATGAGCCTGTGTCCGACGCAGGCACGAGTGGCCCCGAGAGCCTCCTCGCGGGCCTCCTCGATCAACTCCACGTTGCCGGCGAGCCTGCCGCGGACCTGGAGTCCATAGGATCCACCGACCCGATGCTGGTCGAGTCCGACACCGCGTCGCTTGACGCGTTCCCCACCAACGTGGTGGTCTACGACAAGCCGATCTCTTACGCGGGGAGCGGCGGAAGCACCGTCACTGAGGTCCTCGTCCTCGACCACGTCGAGCGCTCCGGCGAAGGAGCGCATGACGCGCTTGACGCGGCCCTGCGAGACCTTGAAGCGCCGATTCCGGAAGACGCCGACGCCGAGACGCTGGAGGCGCTCCGCCTTCAGCTCGTCGAGGGCGCGAAGAAGCTAGCAAGCATGAGGCGCTTGTCAGAAGCCTACCAACGCGAGATGGATTGCGCTGTAGGCGGCTCGCCGACTCCAACTGGGCCTAGCAGCCTAGGCGTGGTCTGACTGTGTGGCGCGGCAATCGCCAACCTCTTCGGGGCTGATGGCCCTGTGTATGCCACGCCCGCCGAGAATATCCGTGCCGCCCAGGCGGCGGCAGACGAGCTCGACAACTTCGAAGGCGAAGAGCGCCGCATAATGACGGAGCGAGTTCAGCAGCTCCTCGACGCGGCTGCCGCGCAGAATGATGCCGGCTCATGAAGAAGACGACCTTCTTTGAGTGGACTCCCAAGGCAGACGAGGCTTTTCTCCAACTAAAGAAGATGTTGACTACTCCCCCTGTGCTGGCAGCTCTGACTCCCAAAGATCCCATGCTCCTATACATTGCCGCCACCAGCCGAGTAGTCAGCACAGTCATTGTAGTCGAGCGCAAGGAGGAAGGCAAGGCGCTACCTGTCCAGAGACCGGTATACTACTTGAGCGAGGTACTGTTGGCCTCCAAGCAGAACTACCCCCATTACCAGAAGATGTGCTACGGCATGCATTTTGCCGCCAAGAAATTGAAGCCTTACTTCCAGGAGCATCCAATCACTGTGGTCTGCACAGCTCCACTGGCCGAGATCATCGGAAGCCGAGATGCTTCTGGCCGAGTGGCCAAATGGGCCATCGACCTGGCCCCCTACACCATCTACTACGAGCCCCACACCGCCATCAAGTCGCAAGCACTAGCCGACTTCCTCGTCGACTGGGCCGAGACCCAGTGTCTGCCGCCAGCGCCCGACTCCACCCATTGGCGGATGCACTTCGACGGCTCCAAGATGCACACCGGCTTGGGAGCCGGCGTCGTCCTCACTTCCCCCAAGGGCGACAAGCTCAGATATGCGCTGCAGATCCACTTCACCGCCTCCAACAACGTGGCCGAGTACGAGGCACTCATCCACGGGCTCCGGCTTGCCAAAGAACTCGGCATTCGCCGGATCCTGTGTTATGGCGACTCTGACTTGGTGGTCCAGCAATCATCCGGCGAGTGGGATGCCAAGGACGCAAATATGGCGAGCTACCGTTTCCTCGTCCAGCAACTCAGCAGATACTTCAAGGGGTGCGAGTTCCTCCACGTGCCAAGGAACGACAACGACCAAGAAGACGCCTTGGCACGAATCGGCTCCACCCGCCAGGCAATACCATCTGGTGTCGCCCTCCGGCGCCTCCTCAAGCCTTCTATCAGGCTGTCACCAGAATCAGATTCAATCTTTGTGCCGGCTCCGCCTGAGGAAGACGGATCCGACTCCAAGAAACACACAGTCGAAGCCGGCCCGGGGACGTCAAAACCCGGTCCGGAGACTGCAGTGGCAAGATCAAAGACTCCAGAGCTCGGCCCGGGACTGCTCCAGTCGGCCCCGGGACTTTGTGAAATCAGCAAGCGGCTGCGGACTCCAACCCGCCGCCTCCCAGCCCTGCCGCCCTTGTCCAAGTCGCACTAGTGGCAGTTGAAGAAATAGCAGCACCTTCATGGGCCCAGCCCATCCTCAGGTTCTTAGTAAATAGAGAGCTGCCAACTGATGAAATCTTGGCTCGGCAAGTGCAAGGCCGAGCAGCAGCCTACACCATAGTCAACAGAGAGCTGGTCAGGCGCATCGTTACCGGCGTCTTCCAACGCTGCGTCGAGGCAGAACAAGGCCAAGCAATCCTTAGAGACATCCATGAAGGCGAGTGCGGTCACCACGCGGCCTCCAGGGCACTCGTCGCCAAAGCCTTTCGGCACGGTTTCTTCTGGCCAACCGCCCTGGAAGAGGCCAAAGAGTTAGTCCAAAAGTGCAAGGGGTGCCAGATTTTCTGTTCCAAGCCACTTCAACCAGCTTCCGCACTCAAGACTATCCCCATCGCCTGGCCCTTTGCAGTCTGGGGCCTGGACATGGTGGGACCATTCAAGACGGCACGAGGTGGCTTGACTCACCTACTTGTCGCAGTGGACAAGTTCACCAAGTGGGTGGAGGTGAAACCCATCAAGAAGTTGAATGGTCCGACTGCAGTGACCTTCATCGCTGACATCACAACTCGGTACGGCATCCCACACAGCATCATCACCGACAATGGCACGAATTTTGCCAAAGGCGCCTTGGCCCGTTTCTGCGCGACACAGGGCATCCGACTGGACTTATCGTCCGTTGCCCATCCGCAGTCAAACGGCCAGGTGGAGCGAGCGAATGGCCTCATCTTATCTGGCATCAAGCCTCGACTCGTCGTACCGCTGGAGCGATCTGCCGGGTGTTGGCTTGAGGAGCTGCCAGCCGTCCTCTGGAGTCTGCGCACGACTCCAAACAAGTCAACCGGCTTCACACCCTTCTTCCTCGTCTATGGTGCCGAAGCCGTCATCCCAACGAACATAGAGTTCGACTCCCCGCGAGTCACATGTACACCGAGGAAGAAGCAGAAGATGCACGTCAAGACGGCGTCGATCTGCTGGAAGAGGGCCGGCTGTTGGCACTCAGCCGGTCCAGCATCTACCAGTAGAGTCTGCGTCGATACTACAACAGGAAGGTCAGGCCAAGATCTTTCCAAGAAGGCGACCTTGTGCTCCAGCTGATCCAGCGAACAGCCGGCCAGCACAAGCTGTCGGCACCTTGGGAAGGCCCCTTTATCATCAGCAGGGTGCTAGGGAACGACGCCTACTATCTGATCGACGCTTAGAAGCCCCGAGCGCGCAAGAGGGACGACTCCGGCAAAGAGACAGAGCGCCCGTGGAATGCAAATCTTCTTCGAAGATTTTACAGTTGATGCAGTATGTATCACACTACCCCTTTGTATTAAAGTACTAAGACTTTGGGCCACCCGAGACGAGCTCGGGGACTGCCCTTTTTGTTATCTGTATGATAAGAATTATGCCTTCGAGTACATTACTTTCATTACAAGCCGCTTGGCACCGGGCCAGACTAGTCGGCCGGGGGACTTGCCGCCTTGCGCTATGAGGAGTTTCCCGCAGTCAGACAAGTAGTGCGCGATGCCCAATCCGCCTCCTGGCAAAGCCGCAGCTCGCAGAGCGACTGTGAGGTGGGCAGGAGTGAGGAAGATCGGGCGGCCACACGAAAAATGGCTAAGGACCTAAAGCACGAACATAGCGTAAGACGGCCTCCAGCATTTCTGAAGCAGAAAGCCGACTCATGAGTAGCCGGCTCGCCGTCTTTATTAGCCTCTATCAAGGACGGCCGACTCTTGGGTAGTCGGCCTGTCGCTTTCTATCCGACTTGCTAAAGAAACTCTAAACGGCTAAGTACTTGCCTTCCCGAAGTAGCCAAGCACTTGACCCAGCGACAGTCCGAAGAGCGGCTGTCCGACTGGCACTAAAGGAAGGCGGCAAAGGGAAAGCCTAAAGAGCAGTAAGCAAGGAAAGACGGAAATCGAATAAATATCTACATAGGCCCTTGGCCGAATCTTCGAATAGAAGTTCAAGATACACCCCGCGGGTGGAATTGTTCGAATCTAACAAAGTTTTCAAAAGATTACTAAGACAGACAAGTAGAGGCGAAAAAGGCAGCCTAGGAGGCGGCATCTGGGATCGGAGGATCGGAGGAGATGGCGGTGTCAGGCGCCAGGGCAGTCAGCTGGGCGGTCTCGGTCTGATCGCCTCCGGCGGCAGTCGCCTTCTCTCGGCGCGGCTCGTTGCTGGAGGCGCGGTCGAGCTGAGGCTGGCCGCCTGCTCCGTCTTCTGGCACCTCCGCCTCGCCTTCGTCCTCCGCCTCGTCCTCCTCCTCGGTGCTGGAGTCGATCACCTCCGCCGAGTCCTCGCCATACTCCGGGTTCATCCCGAACCACTCTGGCGGCACTTCCTCGCCGCCTTCAGCCCCCTCGGGGACGAAGACACTGGTGTCCGTGTACTCGGCGATGGCCGCCGCACGCTCGATAAGGGCGCCCTCCACGGCCTCCAGCTCGGCCTGGGCTTCTGACCGGAACGCGGCCAGACGGTCCAGGTCCAGCCCTGGATACCACGCCTTGATGAACTCCAAGGCCCGGTGCACTCCGGCCCGAGCCGAGGAGCCCTTCCAGGCCTCAAGACGGCCGGCAGCGACCTCTAGCCAGTCGGCAGTTCGGCTGGCAGTGCGCAGAGCCAGCGTGCCTGGCCACAGGGCGGCAACCGTCTGGGCGCCGGCACGCTGAAGCTGGTGCATCAGCCGGTGAGCCGGACGAAGACGGGCTTCAATGCTCAGAAGATGCTCGTCGATGGTTAGGGGGCATTAGAGGCGATCTCCTCACCGTTTGCCCTTCGTGCCTCACGAGCAACCTCGATGGCCAGAGGGACTGCCAGCGAGTGACCAGGGAAGAAGTCTGCCAAGACAAAAAGAAGCAAGTCGAAAAATCAGAAGTCGGCCTGACACATAGTCGGAAGCCCAAAGATATGAAAGAAACTTACCATCAACGATATCCTCGATCTCGTGGAAGCCGGAGGTCAGCATCGCCTCCCTGTCAATCCAGGAGGAGCGCTCGCTCTCGAACTCGTCCAGGAGAGCGGCCTCCTTCTTCTCAGCCTCGTCCCGCGCCTTCTTGAGCAGCTCCTTCTGCTCGGCCAGCTGCGCCGCCAGCAGGTCGCGCTCCGCGGCAAGCTTGCCACACTCCTCCTCCTTGGCACGCCGGGCGGTATTGGCCTCGCCCAGCTGCTCCTGAAGAGCGGCGTTGGCTCCTGAAGAACGAAAGAAGATACAAATAAGTCGTCAGCAAAGAAGATCGCCGGGAAGATCAGGCCTGACTGCTCAGCAGTCGGCCCGAATCTCGGGGACTACAGCCCGCGGGTGCGCCAGCGCGCCCCCGCGAAGAAGAAGAACTTACTCTGGCTTTCCGACAAGTGGGCAGCCCGCTTGCTCAACTCCTCAACATTGCGGTTGAAGGCAGTGGCGCGGAGGTTGTGATACTCCTGCAATAAGTCATTGAAGACAAAGTCAGTATTTGGAACTCGCTAGAGGGAGTTCCGAACCGCCTGCTCAGCAGCCGGCCGGAATTCGGGGACTACACCCAGTGGGTGCGATGGCGCGCCCCCACAGAGAAAAACAAGAATCAAAAAGGAAAAGAAACTTACTTAGACGGCCGTTCGTGCGGCCAGATGCGCTCTGGTGCAGGCTTGAAGGGCGTCGCCTTCGGCCCGCAGCTTCGCCTGGACTTCCAGAAGCGATTGATTTAGTGGCCCGGTGCCGCCTCCGCGCAACCGCCCGGTGGGCGCGACGCTTGTGGCCTCGGCGTCTAGGGTTGCCGAGCTGGCAACGCCGGTCTCCCGAGGTCGCGGCGCCGAGGCCGCCCTCTCAAGACAGCGGCGCACCGGCAAGGCGACTTGGAGAAGCAGCCGCGCCTCGGCCTCGTCCGTGACCGGCAGCTCCGACGGACCCACCGACTGTTTGCTGTGCGGTCTCCAAGACGGGGGTGGAGGCGGCGATGGCGGCACGAGAGTGTCCGACATAGAAGCCTCGCCGCTCTCCTTCTCCACGACAGGGTTCTCGGTGCCGGCCTCTCCAGTCTGCCTTGTGAACTCCGGAGGCGGCGGTGCAGACGACAGTGGGGGGACGAGCATCGCCGATCGGCGACGCGCGGCCTCCTCGGCACGCCAACTTGCCGCAAGGGTGGCTTCGGCATCCTCCAGCTTCTTCTGGGCGGAGGCGGCCGCCCTGTCGGCCTCCGCCTTCTCCAGACATTCGGCCTCCTCCTCCTCACGCTTCTCCCTCGCATTTCGCTCCATCGCGTCCCGGAGGTCGGCGGCGGGGTCGGCCTGCCGAGTATTGGCGGACGTCTCTGCCGACCCCATGACGGAGGGGACGACGACTCTCTCAAGGGAAAGAGGGGCCCTGAAGAAGAATGGAGGGAGTATAAAAGAAGACTCGGACAAGATTCAACGAAGGAAAATAAAAAAAGCGTAAAAACTTACGCAGAGACTAGCGGCAGCCTTCTCACTTCCCTACGGAAGCGGTTGGCCTTCGCGGCCGCCTCCTCCCGTTTGGTCGCGGCGGCCGCCCCCTTGAACTTCTTCAATTTGCCGCCAGGCGCACTCGGCCCAGCGTGACGCCTCTTCGCGCCGCCTTGGCCAGCCAGGCCGGCGGAGGAGCTGGCGCCCGATGAGCCGACCCTCGGCTGGTGGCGCGGGGCGACCTCCCCTTTGGCGTCATCATTAGGCCAGTCGGCGAAGGTGGCCGAGGGCCTGAAGTTGCCTTCTGTTCCTTCTCCCCCGCCTTCGGCGTCAGCTTCCATCGCCGCCATCCCCAAGTCGGGGTCGTCGACGTCGCTCTCCGCACGATCGGGAACATACTCGCGGGGCTGTCTCGTGGTGCCGGCTGCAGGCTGCATAAGGGGATTCTAGCTCAGAAGAAACCGACAAGAGTCAGAAGCCGGAGTGGGCCGCAAAGAAGACAAAAAAATAGGGGGACGCGACTTACCACTCGTGGGGGGTTGTCGCGCGAGTACGGCTCCTTGCCGAACTGCCAGTCCGCCTCGAACTCGCAGTGCGCGATATGGTTCACCAAGTTCGCCACCTCCTTGTGGGGCATCTCCTTGGTGCTCATCCGACTTGGGTCTCGGAGGCCGCTCATCTGACAGATCAGGTGAGGCCGGCCTTGGAGCGGGAGAACTCGGCGCGCCACGAAGGCGGCCAGCAAGTCGGCCCTGACGAGACCCTCCGACTGCGTCAAGACTCGGAGTCGCGCTACGGCGGCGGCTCCGGCGGGAGTCAGCGTCTTGACTCGGTGAGACCAGCTAGGGAGCCTCCTAGTTAGGGGGGCGGCGTTGTAAGGCGGCAGGTTGACCCAGTCGCCGTCGGAGGCGAGGTTCTTCACGTAGAAGTATGAGCGCTGCCACATATTCACCGACTTGATCAGCATGATGGGAGGAAAGGGGTTGTCGGCCGTCGAGCGCCGCACCTCGATGTAGGCGCCGCACTGAGCCGGTACGCCAGCGACGTGCGTGCCGAGCTTAGAAGAGAAGAATTCTCCCCACAGCTCGATGGTGGGGAGAACGCTGAGGAAACCTTCGCACAGAGTGGCGAAGGCGGAGAGCAACACCACCGTATTCGGAGTGAGGTGGTGCGGTTGAAGGCTGTGGAACTCCAAGAACGAGTGGAAGAAGCCGCTCGCCGGCAGCCCCAGGCCGCGCATGAGGTGCGAGCGGAAGATGAACCGCTCGCCCTCCTCCGGCGCCGGCCGGATCTCCCCCTCCGGCGCGGCGCGGGCACGCACGAGGTCCGCGCTGGGGAGACGGCGTGTCCGGCGGAGGAACTCAATGTGTTCCTCTTCTACCTCCGAGCCGTCCCACACGCCGGAGCGCACGGCGGGTGCCGCGGCGGAGGAAGAGCTCATCGCTGTGGTGTGGAGTGCTCTTGCTCAACGGCAGAGGCAGGAGGGAGAGAAGGCAAGATGAGGCGGGGGAGCGGGGAAGAAGGGCGCGCGTGCTGTGCCGCTCCGCTCCCCCCCGCCTACTTATAGCCCTGTGGGCTGAGAAGCCGAGGGGGCGGGCGTGGGATTAACTGCGCACGATGCCCCACACCACCTCATGATTTACCCCACGAAGTTACTGCATGCAGTAATGACGTGGGAAAACCAACCGTCCACGGCCGCAACGGATCCGTTCGTATGCCGAGGCACGGTAGTGGCGGGCCCCGCCTGACGGCCCGTCCCGTCGGGCGCGTGGGCAGGCAGACTGTCCTCTCCACGTGGCGCCACGCGATAGGACCACCCTGATGGCTGCGGGGAAGCGTATCAGGCACGCCGCCTGGTTTCCCGCTGCGACTTTCGAGCTGTGGCTCTTCGCTAAAACATCCGACTCTCGACAGTCGGCCCAAGGGAAGACGGCAGCCGAGTTCCAGAGTCCACTCCTGGAAGGTTGAAACTGTTGAAGCCCCACAATGCAGCGTCCACAGGGCTTCACCAGCTTCGGGGACTACTGTCGGAGTAATGGGCCACGGGTAGGCTAACCCGAGTCCCAGGATCTTTCAAGGCATCGGGGCAGGCCGCGCCCCTCAAGCCGAGTCCCAGGAGCGACTCCAAGACAAGCCGAGTCCCAGACGGCGACTCCGAGATAAGCCGACTCCGAGCTGGCGACCTCCAGAGAGGCCGACTATGGAGAGTCGGCCCATGACTCCTCCCTCATCTCGAAGTATGATGCGGGGTACGGTCACGGCGTGGCCGTTCCCCTTGCTTACGAAGGGCCGGCATGGCTACAGTGAGCCGTATCGCTGGAAGATCTCCGGCGAGGCGCGTCACTATTGCCATGCCTGCCCTGACCTCAGCCACAGTGCGTAGCACACTGTGCCCACGACGCCGGCCTGTACGACCTGAAGGCGACGGGGCCGCCTGTCAGTGGGTGGGCTGAAGGTGGCCTGAACGCCCCGAAGATGGACCTGTGGGAGTCGGCCTCCCTGGAGTCGGCCGACTCCTCCCCAGGGCCCACGAGCCATTAACCAGATAGGATGGGGAAGGGCGACAGTGATCGCCCGATAGACGGCACTGTTGCCACGACCCAATGACCAAGCCTGCGTCATCAGGAGTGCCGCTACAGTATCAAGCCTGTCCGCGGGACCCGCCAGTCGGCGGGCCCCAGAAGCCGGCGGGGAGGACGGCGGCCTGAGAGACAGACGACTAGGACCCGCGCCCAGCCGGATTACTATTGTACCCCCGAGGGGTAGGCCTATATAAACCCCCCGGGGCACCCATGCGAAGGGTTCGGACCTAGATAGAGATAGACCAGATAACACAGGGAGGAGAGAGCTAGCCTTGCCCTCTCCTGCCTCCCGAAACAGCTCCAGGAGCACCATTGTAGTCACTTTGCCTTAGTGATCATGTGGAGACCCCGCAGAGCAGCAGTAGGGGTGTTATCTCCTAGGAGAGCCCTGAAGCTGGGTAAGTTCTGCCGGCGTGCATGTCTTCGCCTCATCCCGCTTCCAGGCACCGGCGACGTTCTACTCGCTCCCACCATGATAAGCCATCCTTTGGCATATGTCGTATGCAACCCCCGACACCACACTACTGCTAAGGCGCTACAGCTAAACTTTAGCAGTAGTGTGGTTCTTACCCAGCGCTACTGCTACCTGTATCTAGTAGTAGCGCGCCTCTGTCCATCGCTACTGCTAATACTAGTAGCGTGCCCCTACAACCAAAGCTACTACTAAGGCAGCGCTACTACTACTCCAAAACCCCACGCTGCTGCTAGTATTTTCTTTTTTTATTTTGTTGTATTCGTATTTTTACAGGTTCATACACTGAAACTATATGAAAAAGGAATGTCTCATCATCATCATCGAAGTTGTACAACATAGTCTCATCATATCATCATTATCAAACACAAATGATGTCGATCTCATCATCATCTCGAACTAGCGATGCAAGTTAATGATCACATGTCTCTTACATTGTCACCATAGACACATGTTTCATCATCTACCTAAACTATGACATACAAGATAAGAGCGATCACGATGATCAAAAGCGGTAGTATGTAGTAGTTTTTGCGGCGCTGGTTCTGAACCCCCTATTGTGCTATGAATCTCAAGTAACTAGCTTCGGCTTCCGCTCTGCTATCAAACCCTTTCTGGCTTCCGCCCGAGAAACCAGATACTTGGGCCCGACACTTTGGCCACTCATCGTACACACCCGGAACATGCCCTACATACACGGCATACCACTTCCTCGCCATTGTTGATCTATATACCTGTCACACACAAACACACAAACACACACACACACACACACACACACACACACACACACATATATATATATACACATAAACACTATTCTGATCACGGGATCATAATAATATTCTGATCACAACCTGAACTGCCCGGGTAACGCGCCTGAACTTCCCCTCTATATGAACCCAACCTTCGGGCTATCTTTGCAACTGTGCGTTCTACCGCTAGTTTTTCTGATCATTCGTGTTGTTGGCGATGTAAGTGTAATGTTTACACGGTTTTTAGAATCTAAATGCTTGTTTTGATTAGGAATCTAGCTGTTTTGGCGGATGTGCTCTCGGGCGGTGATGAACATCGATCTCTCGCAGTTGGTTTGCATGTACTGGATGTTCTAGGATCAGTAACAGGATGAAAATTGGGTTTAGGTACGAGTTTACTTCATGATTTGTTGTTATTTTCGAACGAATTCGATTTGGTGTGCCGCCACATATGTTCTTCGTCTGCGGGTTTGGTTTCGGTCGGTCTTTTAGATTTGTAGGTTTTCTGTTCAAATTGGGTGTGGATTTTGCGTGCATCAGTGATACAGAATGCTATCCATGTTGTTAATTTGATTATTCGGGCTCATACAAATCGAAATCCTGCTGTTGGATCTTCTCCCTCCCGCCATGGTTTTTTGTTCGAGCGACAATATGACGGAGATCATTTTCTTATTTATCTGGAGCATGATGACGTTCGAAATGGTGGTTGAATCCTTCCCATTTTGTTAATTCGATTTTGGCTGGCTCATTCGTTCCTAAGTTGCGGATCACACTTTCCGCCTCCCATCGTGGTTCGTTGTGTCGAGTGCACTGATTTGATGGCTGATCTTTTTTTGGATATTTTTTTCTGGAGTAGGTAGACGTTCGAAATGGCCGTTGACGTGTCGTAATTGACCCAAGCGATTAAATCTGGGAACCAAATTTAATCGGTGTTGTGGTTTCAATTAATTTTCGTTCTGTTTCTACAAGCTGGACTACTAGAACTTGCGCACCTGAACTTCTGTGCTCTGAGTACATGCTGGACTTCAGTTGATGTTTGTTATTTTCGATAATCACTATCTTCAGTAGATGCTGGACTTCTTTCTAATTAATGGTTAAACTTCTGGGTTTCCAGATTGCATTCAATATTTTGCAAGGCGAAGGTGCATGATGCTATATATTTTCTTTTTTTCGTTTTGTTTTATGATTTAAGTTTCCTGAAATGTTATTTTTAAAGTTTGTCTTGTGGGCAATCATTGGATTAGTCCAAGTATGCGTGCACTTTTTTTCCAGATCATCTAACGATCGTTGTACAAGCTGGACTTCTATACTGTTCATACCTGAACTTCTGTTTTTCGTCCTTTGCAATGTAATGGAAGCAAGCCCCTCTATATTTCTTTCTGTTTTTATGTTATTTTTCATACTTTTGCATTGCTTTGGATTTTTTTGATAGCCCCATGAGCAAGCATGTAAATTTCCAACGGATATGCGTATATTTCTTATTTTTTTCTAGTATGTTTTCGTACTTATAGTAGTTGTTGGACTTCAGTGAGTAACCCTCCTTAACTTCTGTATGCTAATCGTTTTTATAATGGTAATTTTGAGGTTTTGTCAAACCCCCGAACTTCTCTATTTTCTTTTCGAACTTCTTTTTAAAATATAATTTTGTTTGTTATTTTAGGATTTAAGTAGTTGTAGACATTGGGCCTATTGACAAATGCGGTAGCGCGAGGCCGAGCAGGGGGGAGGGGGGTCGGGACCCCCCCTCCCCTCCCCCTGCGAGGCCGAGACAGGAACAAGCCGGAGCAGGCGACGACGCGGCGTGCCGCGTCATCGCATGCGGAGGCGAGTCCGTCACATGCGTGACCCCACTATCTATCTTAGGGTTTTTAGGGTTTAGGGTGTGTGCGGTGGGGGTGGAAACAGAATAACCGCATTGCATCTTGTCAAATC
>NC_041383.1:61694363-61698408 GCF_002162155.2 Triticum dicoccoides
ACGAGCCGGAGCAGGCGACGACGCGGCGTGCCGCGTCATGGCATGCGGAGGCGAGTCCGTCACATCCGCGACCCCACTATCCATCTTAGGGTTTTTAGGGTTTAGCTAGGGTGCGTGCGGTGGGGGTGGAAACAGAATAACCGCATTGCGTCCTGTCAAATCCTAGCGCGCAGCAATGCGGTAGCGCGAGGCCGAGCAGGGGGGAGGGGGGATCGGGACCCCCCCTCCCCTCCCCCTGCGAGGCCGAGACAGGAACGAGCCGGAGCAGGCGATGATGCAGCGTGCCGCGTCGTCGCATGCGGAGGCGAGTCTGTCACATCCGTGACCCCACTATCTATCTTAGGGTTTTAAGGGTTAGATATGAACTTCATCTGTTTTTGTACTTGAACTTCTTCTTTTTGTTTTGTCACGACCGGTTTTCCGGGTAATAAATTTCCAGAAAAGACCGTCGTGCTCATCAGCCCCAGGATTACTGTTAGCTGATGAGGCTCCAACTTGATACAGAAATTCCAAGCAGAAAACAAAATATGTAGTACAAGGCCATTCTGGCCTGTGAGTACAACAAATGGTTTCTATTGGTTGATGGCGGAAGCGGGTTGTGAAACATCAGTGTCTATGGGACTCCATTTCCCACGGGAACAGCTGACCAGGTTAACTCCTATCTTCGCGAGGCTGCTATCTCCATTACTTAGGTTCCGGGGCTGTCATCGCGTCGCTCCTCTTTGTGCAAGAAAATCTGGCCAAGACAATAGCCAGGGACAAGCCAGTGAGTACTTTGAATGTACTCGCGAACATTATGAACACAGGTATAATATAACAATGATGTGCTGAAAATATTTTATGCTCATGACGTCAGTCACAAAAGATAAATAAATCTCTGATGCGTGCAAGCAAGTTAATTATAAAATTGCAATAACATAGTAGTATTAAAATTTATGAAATAAATAACAAGCAAAGCCACAGTCGGGCGTCTTAGCGACACCACATAAAGGGCTTTAAAAGAAATGCCACAGTCGGGCGTCTGAGCGACACCACATAAAGGGCTTTAAAAGAAATGCCACAGTCGGGCGTCTGAGCGACACCACATAAAGGGCTTTAAAAGAAATGCCACAGTCGGGCGTCTGAGCGACACCACATAAAGGGCTTTAAAAGAAATGCCACAGTCGGGCGTCTGAGCGACACCACATAAAGGGCTTTAAAAGAAATGCCACAGTCGGGCGTATGAGCGACACCACATAAAGGGCTTTAAAATAAACAATCATAGTGAATATCCCGGAGGTAGAACCATCCCAGAGATACTCGATAATAACAATAATATCACGGGATAGTCAACAATAATAATAATCATAATTATCACAAGTCACAGGTAGTAGTTCCAGTTCTGGTTAACAGTTTCACCTCCGAGGACCGACACTAAGACCGACAATAGACCCATCCCAGACTGTAATCCTTAACCATGGACACGGCTATTCGAATAGGTTTAATCTCTGCAGAGGGTGTACTCTTTACCCACGAGTAACGGATTTCTTTAGTTCATCGGGACTAATTCCGTCTACGGTCTTTTTGTTGAAAACACACCTAACTTCCACACACCAGCTTATCTCACACGTGTCTGGAATCACCCACGACACCTGTTAAGCAAACTCTAAGTGGGGAGGCCACAACCTCGCATAGCATGGGATCAAATTTATATCGCGTGCTCTAAGGGGTGGCCTCCCCTCTCGGTCCCAACCGGAAACACCCATGCCCCCGGACCAGGTGGCCTGCCTACCAACTACAACCGGTATCTTCCACCATGGCCTCTCTGTACGGTGTGTGCTAGAAAGAGGTTGACAACTTACTGAACCGTACTCTACTTGCTGTAGAGACGAGTGGTAGTACGAAACAAGTATGGGGGTTATTGGCACAAGACTCGATCTACGGTCGACTCAGGAGGTTTAAGTATTCCCTGCATGATTAGCATGACGAATATATTTCAACCAACAGAGTCACCGCTCATATCACCTTGCCATGCCATACCAGACATAACCGTCCCGACGGAGACCGGCGACAAACTCATGCCTACCCAAGGCAGAGGTTTTCCCGGGTTCCTGCCGGTATGCATGCAAGGCACATGAGGGTGATTATCATCACAAGTGTGTCCATTTCCAACAGCATGGAAATCAATAACATGCACCCATGCATATGATCATATCACATGAAATAACAAGTTTCTCCAAAGTGAGGTGATGTTATGAACGTGTCATCGAACACACAAAAATATTATGCCGGGGTTCAGAATGGTTGCCTTCAATGTGTGGAAAGGCAGGGTGCACTCCAAAACTTGAAACATTTCTCCTCTCTTCGAAAATCCTATTTTAGCAATATAAAAGAATTAACACACAAAATAAAAACACCACCAAAAGTTGTTCTGAAATTTTTTCAAATAAATCTTAAAATAAACTAGGTGAAATTTGAAAGAGGTAGGAAAAAGAATTAATTCATTTGGAGTTATATTTAAAAAGATATAGTCAGTCAAAGTTCTGGTCAAATCTGATTTTAAATAAAACAGAAAAAGAAAAACGTTTCAGATAGAAATACGCTTTCGGTCATAGGAGGCGTACTTGAGGTTTTATGCCTCCACTTAAAACACGTGGACCGGCGCTGGGTCTCTGACGGTGGGCCCGCCTGGCCCACTGGTCAGGTTTGACCAGTCGCCCACGTCGTCTCCCTCCTCTGCCCGAGTGGAGCGGGGCTTCGGCGATCATCGCCGGCGAACGGTGGCTCCGTTCGGAAAGCTGAGGCCACCAGCGGATTCAGGGGGCCGAGGTGGTCACTCCGGTAGTCGTAGGGTCGTCGGAGGCGGAGGAAATCGCTGGCGGCGAGCTCCGCGGCGGAGGGAGGCTTCGGTGGTAAAGTGGTTTTGAGGCGGCGGTGGTTCCCGATCAAAATCTAGTAGGGGGAAGGGTTCACAGGAGGATGAGGAGGTTTCTGGCGAAGAGAACGGAGAGGGGGAGGCTCTGGAGGCACCGGCAGGGCCTGGGCAGTGGCGGCGGCTGCAGTCGCCGGAGATGAGGAAGGAGGCCTCCCCGGGTCGATTGGCTGCCAAAGGGGGTCCTCGGGAGGTGGCTTGGGACTGCCTGCATGCGGAGATGAGCTCGGGGCTCCTTATATATGTCACATCCCTAGCTTCTGGCATTGCTCTAGGTTAGCTTCATGTGTGCATCATGTCTATATTTTTGAAACTTGAATTGAGGAATATTGGAAGCCTCAAAACCCTAAATAAAAGATGGGCAAAAACCCTAGAAATCTCATTCATTGCTCCAAAAGGCTCTTCTTAAATGTTTGATAATTTTTGGTAAGGGTTCTGGTCCCAACCAAAATATTGAACATTTTTAAGGATTTATTTTTGGGACTTTGAATTTAAATCATTAGCTATTTGAATTTGAATTATATTCATATAATTAGAATATAATTTAAATACCCCTGAAATACTTTATAAGCTTTTGGAAAAGTCCATCTAGCATTATAAAATATTCAGAGGAGTTTTTGGCATTGTTTGAATTATTTTTAAAATTCAAAAACAGTGGCAAAATAAATTAAATAAAACAAAACAGAAGGAAAAAAAATAAAACAGAGCAGAAATAGAAAGAGAGAGAAGGACTACCTGGCGCTCACCTGGCAGCCCACTTACCTGGCCTTCCACTGTAGCAGCCCAGCCCACCACCGCAGCCACCCCTGTCGTCTTCCTCCCTGCCAGGAGGACGGACACCGCACGCACGCGCGCACGCGGAGGCCTCCACCTCCTGCTTCGCCGTGGCAGCCTCCCCGACTCCCTCGCGACGCCACGGAGACGCCCTCGACCCCCTCGACCGCCTCTCTCTCTCTGGACCCCCTCCTCCTCCTCTGCGCTCCCTCCCTCTCGTCACCGAACGCACCTGAGAGCGCCGCTCGCCGTAGCCATGACCACGGCCACCCCCTCTCCTCTCCGACGTGCTCCCGAGCTCCTGCACCTCGTCGCCAACCCCCTCACCGAGCCACATGACCGGAAGAGCCCCGAAGCGCC
>NC_041383.1:61698828-61706814 GCF_002162155.2 Triticum dicoccoides
CCCTCTTTCTCCTCCCCCTAGTCACGTTGCTCAAGCTGCCCCCAAACCCCGTTGGCCATCACAGCCGAGAGCTCGGCTCCACCGGCCATGGCGCCGCCGTGGCCAGGGCCACCGCAGCCCGCGCCTGAGCACGTCACCGTGCTCGGTGAACCCCCAGGAGCACGTAGCACTCTTCGTTTTCTTTTTTAGTGCGCCGTAGCATCACCCCCGATCGCGCCCGAACTCCGGCCGCCGCGGAAGCGGACGCCGCCGTCGATCTGGGTCGTCTCCGGCGACCCCACTAGCTCCAGACGACGCGGACGAGGCTCGGGGTTCCAACGGTGCCATCCGCGCCTCGAACCGTGGCCTGTGCTGCGATTCCGCGCATCGCCGCCGTCTCGGACCTCGCCGGCGGTTAGTCGCCGGCAGGTTCGGCTGAGTTGACCAGGGGTTTGACCCCCCCCTGGGTCGATGACAGGTGGGGCCAGCCCCCCTGTTAATTAGTTTAGTTTATTTTAACTAATTACCCCCCCCCCTGCTGACACTGACATGCGGGCCCAGGCTCTAATTAAAATTAGGTTAGTTAGTTAGTCACTGACGTGTGGACCCCACACGTCAGGTTTGACCCGAGCCAGCCCAGTTGACCCTGCTGACGTCACTATGACGTGGGGCTGAATAAATCATAGAAATTCAACCGTAACTCCAAATTAAATAATTTATATATGAAAAATTATCAGAAAAATTCAAGGAATCCATCTGTACCATTTTCATGCATGTTAGAACAACTTATCACTACTGTTTAGGGCAAATGGAGTAAATGGCATTTGAATAATCACATATGGAGTTTAAATTTGAATCTTGTATTCAAACCAACCCCATTTAACTTGTTGCTAGTTGCATGAGCTCAAAACACCAGCATGTTGCCATGTCATAGCATGCATCATATTGTGCATTGCATTGATTGTGTTTCTTTCTGTTGCCGGTGTTGTTCCCCCTCGATAGACGTTGTATCGATGATGTGATCATTGACACTGATGGAGACTCAATGTTATCTTCAGAAGTGCCAGGCAAGCAAAACCCCCTTGTTCATTCCGATACAATCCCACTCTCTTGCTCCTGCTCTCTTTTACTGCATTAGGACAACAACGATATATTTGTTACTTGCTGCGGTAGCTGAACCCCTTTATCCTTTGCATGACCTGTCATTGCCACAGTAAATAGATGAAACCCACTAGCATGAGTAGGAGTTGTTTGAGCCCTGTTGTGCCTACTCATTCATGTTTGCTTGTCATGCCTGCTACTGCTTAGAGTCGAGTCAGGTCTGATTCATCGGGGATGAATCAGAGGCGTGTGAACGTGTCCTACTGTGTGTGAGCTAAGTGTGTGAACACGATTTGGTAAAGGTAGCGGTGAGAGGCCATGTAGGAGTACATGGTGGGTTGTCTCATTGCAGCCGTCCTCAGGAACTGAGTTCTGTGTTTGTGATCCATGAATAGCTACTACCACACATTGGGTTCCGGTAACTCGACCCCTCTCGACTTATTAATCAACATGATCTCTGTCCAGGAGTTGCAACTAGTTTCTGGTGTTTGTAGGTAGTGTTAGTAGTCTACCAAGTGGCACCCGGTACAGGTGGGCTTGGGACAGACTAGGCACAGTGGCACGGTGTACCAAGTGGCACCCGGTTGGTGGGCTTGGGAACCCTGCACACATCGTTTGGGGCCGTGAGCGACACCCCGGCCGGATCTCCTTGCGGATGGAACCCGAATAGGCGATAAACCTGGACTAGAGACTTGTTCGGTTAGTCAGGTCGTGGCCGACTCCCTCGCCCGGCTTCCGCTTGAAGGTTGCCGAGGTACATGACGTGTACAGGGCGGTAAGTGGCGAGAGCGTGTGTGAAGAAGTACACCCCTGCAGGGTTATCATTATCTATTCGAATAGCCGGATTCCTCGGATATGGAAACGTGGACCCCTTATATCAGTTCATAGACAAGTGAAAGTGGATACTCTAAAATACGCAAGATAAGCGTGAGTGCTATGGATGGCGTTCTCGTAGGGAGACGGGAGCGGATCCATAGTGGTGTATTGATATGGTGAATATGTGGAATCGTGTGCGCCACCTCAAAAGAGTCGCTTGCAGTCGTAGTTAGGATAGCCACCGAGTCAAAGCTGGCTTGCTGCAGTTAAACCCCACCACCCCTTTGTTGATAATGATGCATATGTAGTTAGTTCTGATGTAAGTCTTGCTGGGTACATTTGTACTCACGTTTGCCTATTTTATGTTTTTGCAGAGAGACTTCAGTCTCACTAGTAGTTCCGCTTGGAATTCGACGTTTAGCTTGTTACCTCAGCTACGATCTTGTGCCCTCGGCAGGATCTGGTAGATAGTCAGGCTTCTCAGCCTTTTTCATTTATAGTTGTCTGTACTCAGACATGTTAAGCTTCCGCATGTGCTTTGAATTGTATCCTCTGATTGTTGGGTCATGAGACCCATGTTTGTAATATCTCGCTCCTCGGAGCCTATTGATTAAATACTTGAGTCGTAGAGTCATGTTGTGATGCCATGTTGTATTTTGCACATATCGAGCATATTGTGTGTATGTTATTGAAATGCTTGGTATGTGTGGGATCTGACCATCTAGTTGTTTATCTTTAGTAGCCTCTCTTACCGGGAAATGTCTCCTAGTGTTTCCATTGAGCCTTGGTAGCTTGCTACTGCTCCGGAACACTTAGGCTGGCCGGCATGTGTCCTTCTTCGTTCCTGTGTCTGTCCCTTCGGGGAAATGTCACGCGATGAATACCGGAGTCCTGTTAGCCCGCTATAGCCCGGTTCACCGGAGTCCTGCTAGCCCAGTGCTACAGCCTGGATTCACTCGCTGATGACCGACACGTCCGATGCTGGGTCATGGATGCCTGTCCCTGTAAGTCTGTGCCACTTTGGGTTTACGACTAGCCATGTCAGCCCGGGCTCCTTATCATATGGATGCTAGCGACACTGTCATATACGTGTGCCAAAAGGCGCAAACGGTCCCGGGTAAAGGTAAGGCGACACCCGTGGGAATACCGTGCGTGAGGCCGCAAAGTGATATGAAGGGTTACATGCTAGATCTATGTGGCATTGAGTCGGGGTCCTGACAGCGTTGGTATCAGAGCTTGACTGCCTGTAGGATTACCAAGCCAAACTGGTCGAAGTTGAGTCTAGAAATTCTGTAGTTATGTAAGGGAATTGATTGTGGGATGGAACGTAAGGCTCTTTTTACTCCTTATACCTCATGGCCTTCTGATCTGAGTCATCATCTTCTCTTCTACGGGGATTAAGAACTAGGCTATCTCTTCTTTCTATTAGGATCACGTGTTACTAAGCAGTGGACTTATAAGATTGTTGGATTTAAGTCTCAGTTCAGTTCCTACTACTTCCATATGTTAATTGTTGATCTCGAAACCTTGATATTGTGCTTCTGAGTGGTTATGCCACCTTTTTTGTGAATGTCTCAAGTCTTTTCTGAGCATTTACAGCCGTTATGTTGTCCGAGTCATTCTAGGTTTCTAAATAGTCTGATGCATTTGCAAAATCCTTTCCCTCTGGTTTCGATGTTCCTTCATGCCAGCTCAATCACACTAATTGTTGAGTTGAGGTATTCTATTGCCTTGACATTATGTTGGAGTTACTATTATGACCCTAGGTGTCTCAGGGGATCATCTAGTAGTCTAGCCGTGATTTATGTTCCAGTGTGATGACTCTGGCCGTCATTATCGAAAGCATCCCGTGATGCCATTTAGTAGTAGGTATTCTATCCCTGGGTTTTGAACCCGAGATTCACCCTACTTGCTTCATGTTGATAGTTTTGCTCGTTCCTTTAGGTTATTAGTAACCTTTGCATTAGTCCTCGATGTTCGTGGTATTCCTTCCTTCCAAATACTATGAACCGTTTATGGCAGATGTTCCTCGCTGATCGAAAGATCACAATCAGAGTGCTCTCGATGGGTTCTCGATTCTATATTGTGACTCTGCCAGTTCTACCTTTCTGCATGGGTTATCCGGAAGAAATATGTTGAATTCGTTCGACATGCTAGTCCATGCATCCACAACTTGGAAAATCATATGTTCTTTTGAGTTGTCCCTCTTTAGTTGTTTTCTGGCCCTCGTCTATCAATTGATAGTCAAGAGTATGCGTGCATTCGTTCGTCGATGTCTATTACCTTGTGGTCCGCCAAGCCATTCTATTTCAGAATGAATAGGAGAAACAAACTCCAGTACCTCATCCATATTTAGGATTGGGTCAAAGTAGTTGTGTTCCGCAGATCAAGTTACAATCCAGCTTCTGGTCTGCTCTACCCTGAAGTATTACCTTCTTTATGATAGGAATTTCATGAGAATTGCACCACCTTTTGTGAATTCTTGACATAGTGATACTTCTCGCCATCCTTTTTCATTCCTCGGTTCCGTGTTGTTGCAGCCGGCGTGTCGACAAGTGAATCATGATGTGTGAACTCAATACTCCTAGCAACCCCATTGCTTGGTAGTTAATGGACAATAATCTTATTCTTAGTATGTTGGTTATTGAATCACCATTCTAAGATTGATCGTGCTACCTAGTCCTTATTTCCTGGTGCACTCTTTGATTGATGAGTTAGGATTTTGTCAAGTCCTCGCTCATTTGATCATATCGTCTTGCCCTGAAAAGCAAGATTGTTCTCGAGCTTAGTAACATACCGGTGGTTCGTGATTTTCTGAATATCTTCTCAGAAGTATTACCAGGTTGTCACCTGACCGCTATGTTGAGTTCGTGATCAAGTTGGTTTTTTTTGCGAACCACCTTCTCTCCAAGAATCGGTGTTAGATATCCCTGAGCTAGTTGGTTAAGCTAAACGACAACTTGGAGGGTTGGAAGATAAAAGCTTGCCTGACTTAGTTCGCTCCAAAGGGATATTCTTGTGTAGTGTGTGTTGAAGAAAGATGATATCTTCATCGATTGGTCCCTGTGATCAGTTGCTGGACCTATTGTCTTATCAATCCTTTGATTTGAGTGTGGGCTATCGTCAAATCAAGTCAGAACCAACGATGTTTGTAATGTTGTCTTACTCGTGGTTGATCCCTCGAGCATACACCATTATATCTTTTGGGTCTGATCAATGCTATCACCGTGTTCACATGATGGTGGAAGTCCAGTGATATGGAAATTCTGATGAGTTGTTGTTGAGCCCATTGACAACATCCTTATCTCTTCCATGATGTTGTTGAACATTAAGTTAGTGTTGGAAACTTTTGAAAGCATTTTCTTCATGCTAGCTCATGAAGTACTTGTTTGATGAAAGGAGTGACTTCCTTTGATTCACGTGCATTTTGATGTAAGTTGCCGCCGTGAATTCGAGAAAGCATGTTTTTACCTCCTTTGGAATCGTCCCAAGTCAGTCATGCACGTGCGAAGAATTCTGTGGTCTGTTAGACTGATCATCTTCATTCCATATGTATATCCTAGCACACCAAGCCACTGATTGACTTGTTCAAGGAAAAGAAGTCTATGCTTGGGATCTAATCCATGGACTTGCGTAAAGACTTCGATATCCTCGATGATGGCTCCCAACCAGAACTCGGTAGTGTTTTATTGTAAGACTACCATGTGGGCATGCTTGTCTGGGACAACGTGTTCACATGTTTGTAGCAGAACCAGCTCATGTTTTGGAGCTTGCTATCGTAGTTCATTTTCTGAGAATCTCGCAACGTCATCTCGTCGATTTGTGTTGCAAACTTTCATTTTTCTTCCTGGACTCGATGAGTCTGGAATAACCTGACACCAACCAGATCTGAATCTCAGGCAGATATGATGGTTGGAACATTTCCCAAGAACTATAATATTGGTCCCTCGATAACCGGTAAAGTGGATGTCGTGGCCAACACACCCAGCCGGAAGACCTATTATTGTAGTATCTTGTTTGAGGAAGTTGGACACCTCCCCATAAGGATTTCGTAGGATTTACCTCCGTAACTGTTTCTTATGGATTCTATTGCTCCCGAAGTCCGACCTCTACTTGATGTTCTAGTTAGCAAACCATATCTATGAATGGGTTACACTAGCACGTCAAGGAGAACATTAGAAGCGGAGTGCTAAATGTCTCTCGGTCGATCATCCAGATTTTGTTTCCTTGGCCTAGCTAGGGTGAAATCTGAGTTGATGTTATCTTCCTGTGCATCTGCATCGTCCATCGTTGTTCATCATGGTGGTATGTTGTGTTGCCAGGATCCTTGACACGGATGTTGGTAAACCTTGATGAATATGGAAATGCTCAAGTTCTTGAGAGCACGCACAAGCGCTATGTGTTATCATCGGCACTAACTGGGATTCCTCTCAGTTTCCTCGGCAATGCTATGACCCTTTCAAACAGTGAATCCACTCTCTTTTGTTGGGTTCTTCCCCAGTTACCAGAATCATTCCCAGCATTTGCATTTTGTTCCCAGCTTGCACCGCCAATGTGCCCTTCTACCATGGGTCTCTTCCATTTCTGGTGATAAGCAAAATCATCCATTGCGTTGTCTTCAACAGGGTAATCCACATCATCCAAGTCCGAGTATGCCGTTCTACCGACCCCGCCAATCGATTGCTTGTGATTGCCTTAGGCTGGTATAAAGAGTTTCAATGATCTTTGAATCAAAGGTAATTCTTTTTGCCACTTAAGGGGATATATCTACGAGTCACCATCCCTAAGATGCCTCGTTGTGGTATCATGGCAATCCAACTCCTCGCTACCTTGAAAACCGATCACCACATTCTTAAGTCTGGAATTGTTGTCTACCTAGTGAACCTCGTCATCTGCTCCACTCCATCCCTCTAGAGGTGTGCTTCGTCTCTCAGCTCAAGAGATGTTGCTATGCCTCATTCCGAGAGTTAATCCTAAGTTGTTCAACCTTCGAGTAGAACGATTCTTTTAGGGTCTTTCCTTTCCTCTCGTTGTCATGATTAGCTGGAGTTCTCAGAACAAGACATCAAGACAATGATGGTGAATGAATCAACGTTCAACTGAAGTGCACCCTGGATCGTGAAGATTGTACTAGTTTGCGTTTCCCCTTCATCCTACCCTACGCTTGAATCTCGAGACGAGATTCTTGTTTAGTGGGGGTGAGTTGTCACATCCCTAGCTTCTGGCATTGCTCTAGGTTAGCTTCATGTGTGCATCATGTCTATATTTTTGAAAATTGAATTGAGGAATATTGGAAGCCTCAAAACCCTAAATAAAAGAGGGGCAAAAACCCTAGAAATCTCATTCATTGCTCCAAAAGGCTCTTCTTAAATGTTTGATAATTTTTGGTAAGGGTTCTGGTCCCAACCGAAATATTGAACATTTTTAAGGATTTATTTTTGGGACTTTGAATTTAAATCATTAGCTATTTGAATTTGAATTACATTCATATAATTAGAATATAATTTAAATACCCCTGAAATATTTTATAAGCTTTTGGAAAAGTCCATCTAGCATTATAAAATATTCAGAGGAGTTTTTGGCATTGTTTGAATTATTTTTAAAATTCAAAACAGTGGCAAAATAAATTAAATAAAACAAAATAGAAGGAAAAAAAATAAAACAGAGCAGAAATAGAAAGAGAGAGAAGGACTACCTGGCGCTCACTTGGCAGCCCACTTACCTGGCCTTCCACTGTAGCAGCCCAGCCCACCACCGCAGCCACCCCTGTCGTCTTCCTCCCTGCCAGGAGGACGGACACCGCACGCACGCGCGCACGCAGAGGCCTCCACCTCCTACTTCGCCGTGGCAGCCTCCCCGACTCCCTCGCGACGCCATGGAGACGCCCTCGACCCCCTCGACCGCCTCTCTCTCTCTGGACCCCCTCCTCCTCCTCTGCGCTCCCTCCCTCTCGTCACCGAACGCACCTGAGAGCGCCGCTCGCCGTAGCCATGACCACGGCCACCCCCTCTCCTCTCCGACGTGCTCCCGAGCTCCTGCACCTCGTCGCCAACCCCCTCACCGAGCCACGTGACCGGAAGAGCCCCGAAG
>NC_041383.1:61706965-61752145 GCF_002162155.2 Triticum dicoccoides
CTCGCTTCGACGCCTCCCCGGCCCCGTCGTCTGCACCGGCCAACTCCCCGTGAGCCCCTCTTTCTCCTCCCCCTAGTCACGTTGCTCAAGCTGCCCCCAAACCCCGTTGGCCATCACAGCCGAGAGCTCGGCTCCGCCGGCCATGGCGCCGCCGTGGCCAGGGCCACCGCAGCCCGCGCCTGAGCATGTCACCGTGCTCGGTGAACCCCCAGGTGCACGTAGCACTCTTCGTTTTCTTTTTTAGTGCGCCGTAGCATCGCGCCCGAACTCCGGCCGCCGCGGAAGCGGACGCCGCCGTCGATCTGGGTCGTCTCCGGCGACCCCACTAGCTCCAAACGACACGGACGAGGCTCGGGGTTCCAACGGTGCCATCCGCGCCTCGAACCGTGGCCTGTGCTGTGATTCCGCGCATCGCCGCCGTCTCGGACCTCGCCGGCGGTTAGTCGCCGGCAGGTTCGACTGAGTTGACCAGGGGTTTGACCCCCCCTGGGTCGATGACAGGTGGGGCCAGCCCCCCTGTTAATTAGTTTAGTTTATTTTAACTAATTACCCCCCCTGCTGACACTGACATGCGGGCCCAGGCTCTAATTAAAATTAGGTTAGTTAGTTAGTCACTGACGTGTGGACCCCACACGTCAGGTTTGACCTGAGCCAGCCCAGTTGACCCTGCTGACGTCACTGTGACGTGGGGCTGACGCAATAAGTATTTTCTGGATTTAAAAATAATCAGGAAATTCCAGAAAATAGCTAAAACTTCAATAAATCATAGAAATTCAACCGTAACTCCAAATTAAATAATTTATATATGAAAAATTATCAGAAAAATTCAAGGAATCCATCTGTACCATTTTCATGCATGTTAGAACAACTTATCACTACTGTTTAGGGCAAATGAAGTAAATGGCATTTGAATAATCACATATGGAGTTTAAATTTGAATCTTGTATTCAAACCAACCCCATTTAACTTGTTGCTAGTTGCATGAGCTCAAAACACCAGCATGTTGCCATGTCATAGCATGCATCATATTGTGCATTGCATTGATTGTGTTTCTTTCTGTTGCCGGTGTTGTTCCCCCTCGATAGACGTTGTATCGATGATGTGATCATTGACACTGATGGAGACTCAATGTTATCTTCAGAAGTGCCAGGCAAGCAAAACCCCCTTGTTCATTCCGATACAATCCCACTCTCTTGCTCCTGCTCTCTTTTACTGCATTAGGACAACAACGATATATTTGTTACTTGCTGCGGTAGCTGAACCCCTTTATCCTTTGCATGACCTGTCATTGCCACAGTAAATAGATGAAACCCACTAGCATGAGTAGGAGTTGTTTGAGCCCTGTTGTGCCTACTCATTCATGTTTTCTTGTCATGCCTGCTACTGCTTAGAGTCGAGTCAGGTCTGATTCATCGGGGATGAATCAGAGGCGTGTGAACGTGTCCTACTGTGTGTGAGCTAAGTGTGTGAACACGATTTGGTAAAGGTAGCGGTGAGAGGCCATGTAGGAGTACATGGTGGGTTGTCTCATTGCAGCCGTCCTCAGGAACTGAGTTCTGTGTTTGTGATCCATGAACAGCTACTACCACACATTGGGTTCCGGTAACTCGACCCCTCTCGACTTATTAATCAACATGATCTCTGTCCAGGAGTTGCAACTAGTTTCTGGTGTTTGTAGGTAGTGTTAGTAGTCTACCAAGTGGCACCCGGTACAGGTGGGCTTGGGACAGACTAGGCACAGTGGCACGGTGTACCAAGTGGCACCCGGTTGGTGGGCTTGGGAACCCTGCACACATCGTTTGGGGCCGTGAGCGACACCCCGGCCGGATCTCCTTGCGGATGGAACCCGAATAGGCGATAAACCTGGACTAGAGACTTGTTCGGTTAGTCAGGTCGTGGCCGACTCCCTCGCCCGGCTTCCGCTTGAAGGTTGCCGAGGTACATGACGTGTACAGGGCGGTAAGTGGCGAGAGCGTGTGTGAAGAAGTACACCCCTGCAGGGTTATCATTATCTATTCGAATAGCCGGATTCCTCGGATATGGAAACGTGGACCCCTTATATCAGTTCATAGACAAGTGAAAGTGGATACTCTAAAATACGCAAGATAAGCGTGAGTGCTATGGATGGCGTTCTCGTAGGGAGACGGGAGCGGATCCATAGTGGTGTATTGATATGGTGAATATGTGGAATCGTGTGCGCCACCTCAAAAGAGTCGCTTGCAGTCGTAGTTAGGATAGCCACCGAGTCAAAGCTGGCTTGCTGCAGTTAAACCCCACCACCCCTTTGTTGATAATGATGCATATGTAGTTAGTTCTGATGTAAGTCTTGCTGGGTACATTTGTACTCACGTTTGCCTATTTTATGTTTTTGCAGAGAGACTTCAGTCTCACTAGTAGTTCCGCTTGGAATTCGACGTTTAGCTTGTTACCTCAGCTACGATCTTGTGCCCTCGGCAGGATCTGGTAGATAGTCAGGCTTCTCAGCCTTTTTCATTTATAGTTGTCTGTACTCAGACATGTTAAGCTTCCGCATGTGCTTTGAATTGTATGCTCTGATTGTTGGGTCATGAGACCCATGTTTGTAATATCTCGCTCCTCGGAGCCTATTGATTAAATACTTGAGTCGTAGAGTCATGTTGTGATGCCATGTTGTATTTTGCACATATCGAGCATATTGTGTGTATGTTATTGAAATGCTTGGTATGGGTGGGATCTGACCATCTAGTTGTTTATCTTTAGTAGCCTCTCTTACCGGGAAATGTCTCCTAGTGTTTCCATTGAGCCTTGGTAGCTTGCTACTGCTCCGGAACACTTAGGCTGGCCGGCATGTGTCCTTCTTCGTTCCTGTGTCTGTCCCTTCGGGGAAATGTCACGCGATGAATACCAGAGTCCTGTTAGCCCGCTACAGCCCGGTTCACCGGAGTCCTGCTAGCCCAGTGCTACAGCCTGGATTCACTTGCTGATGACCGACACGTTCGATGCTGGGTCATGGATGCCTGTCCCTGTAAGTCTGTGCCACTTTGGGTTTACGACTAGCCATGTCAGCCCGGGCTCCTTATCATATGGATGCTGGCGACACTATCATATACGTGTGCCAAAAGGCGCAAACGGTCCCGGGTAAAGGTAAGGCGACACCCGTGGGAATACCGTGCGTGAGGCCGCAAAGTGATATGAAGGGTTACATGCTAGATCTATGTGGCATTGAGTCGGGGTCCTGACAATATAGGCGAGTCGAGGCGGTTCAGCGGCGGCCGCGGATGAGCTCGTCGGCGACCGTCTTTCTGTAGCTGCAGGGCATCGTGGCGGCGACGAGCGCTAGTGGACATGGCTGCGGATGAGGTCGCGCTGCTCCAGGGGCCAGGTGGCGAGCGGGAGGGGCTTGGGCGGCGCTGCCCGTGGCTGGAGCCACTGCGGACGCCGGTGTGCCGCCAAGAATGCCCTGGCGGCGGCGCTGTAGCGTGCCAGGGTGGCTTGGCGCGATGCTGCGAGGCAGGGAGTGCGTGGCGAGGTGCTGCCGTGTGGGCCAAAGCCAGGGGGCCAGCGTGTCGGCTCGGGCGCGGCATCGTGCAATACGCGCGCTCTGGGCGCGTCCAGTGCACGCACGGGAGATGCTCGACACAATGCCGCGGCATGCTACAGGTCACAGGTGAGGTTGGGGTTTACCAGATCGAGGTTAGGAGCAACTGGGAGTCTAGTGGACATGCTAGTTTGATCAGAGGTGCAAGCTCACAGTGCAATGCCAAAACTCATGTCAAAACTGGTCATGCCTACAGGGTGCTCGATAGAATGCCACATGCACCTAGGCATCTCTTGGGGTAGCCAAAACTTCCAGGTTGGGGTCTCTTTAGATGTACAAGAGGGTGGTGAGGTTAGTTTGGCAAAAGGAGAAACTTGTTTGTGCAAGTTTAGCAGAATTTCAATTCTGGACAGGAAATAAATGACATCATTTCATGAACCAAAATTAATCCAATGGGTGCATGCTCCTGGACTTAAGGGTTTAACATGGAGGACTACAAGTAGGAGAAAGAATCAAGGGTTAAAGAGCAAGCAAAAATATGGTTGTTGTACAAACCATCCAGTTGGTCCAGAATGAAGATGAGGTTGATTCACTCAAATTTTTCAAAGAACAGCACTAGGTTTTTGCATAAAGTTGAATCATAGGCTATTACCAATATCCCATAATTTTTGTGGAGGCTAGAAAGAATTATTTAAAAGGGTTGTAGTGCAAAATACACTCTGGTCCAGAGAAGGAAAATTGGGTGTAGAGCTCAAAATATGCAATGAATTAAATATACTATTGCATAAAAGTGATTTAGAGACATCACATGACATCTTCAAATTTTGGTGAAATTTTTAGTTAAATATATCAAATGGTTGTAGTTCAAAAAGAGCTCCAAATTTTAAAACAAGTCATTTAATGAATAAAGCTCAGGGTGAAATAATTTTATAAATAAATCTCCTGATTGAGAGATGTTTTTTTAAATGAGAGGGAAAATAAGTCCAATATATTTTGGAAGGATCCACTTGGGAAAAATTTCTTAATATTAAAAGAAAAGTTTTGAAATCAACAGAGATATACTTGCATGCAAATTTTTTAAACTCTTGGCAAAATTTTAATAACTAAAACCTGGTTAAATTTTTGGGGTGTTACATGTTTCTTTATGTTTTATTTATTCTTATTGCTTTACTTCTTTTATTAGAGTACTTGAACTTCTGTTCTTTATTTTTTGATCTTCTTTTCTCTGGTTTTTTAGGGGCATATTTATGTATGTATGTTTCTTCCTTTAGTAGTGTATTTTGCCATCTATTTCTTGGGTTTGAGGATATCAGCTTTGCTGTTTTTGTGATCTTATCTCATCATAATAGATCCATTTAAATGGTGCATTTATTTTTATCTAGACATGTATTTACTATTTTAGCTGTTGGGGGGTAAAACTGTAAATTTGGTGTGGCTGCAAGTCCCACGACAGATAGGCATTAACTGACCATCTCCCTCGCCACCACCTGTCAGAAATTTCCTCTCCCTCTGTCGCTCGCTCTCTCTTCCCTCTCCGTCGCTCCGCTGCCTCCTTCAACTGCTACTCCCCACGATTTCTCCGCCCCTGTCCTATGCGCTCGCGAGTGGAGTAACCGTCGCACTCCCCCGCTCCTATTACTCCCCCGCCCCGCGCTCTCCCTCGCCCAGCCCGCTCTCCTCTGCTCTGAAGCGAGGGTGGCAACGGCTTGCGGGTGGCGTTGTGGGGAGTGAAGAACCGCCGCGGATTCGTGCTTGGAGAGGTACAAACGCGGCGCCGCGCCCCCTCTCCCTTAATGCTTGTATTCACTTTCGCCAGATCTGTGGAGGCCTGCCCTGTTTGCTCTATTTGCTCTCGCGTCCGCCTCCTACCCCCTTTTTCTGATGGTTTGGTGGGACATTAGGTAGGGTTCTTGGGCGTGTGGTGGTTGGAATGCATCCCCCCACGACCAGATTTGTTTGTGATATGCTTGTGTGTGGATTTTCATTTCCCCTTTGTTGATTTTAGCATTCAGGTGCATGTCAGAGAGTTTGTGCTGTGATTTTTGATGCTAGATCTGTTTTTATCTAATGGCATTAGTGTTGTGGATTTGGAGGTCTAGATTATGTTTGGGACATTGTTGTTAGTTTCTGGATACGTTTTTTGTTGTGGTTGCCTATATGTGCTACTGTCATCTATTTCATACTTGTTGGTTCTAGTTGTTTGTAGTTGGTTCTATTTGTTTGTAGGTAGTTCTAGTGTTTGATTCAGTTTCCTTTTTTGCATTTTGTTGTATGTTTTTGTACTTGCTAACTATATGGAATTAATCTTCTTTGTTTACAGGTTGTTGTAGTGTTTGGGCATTCATCGAGGCGGTTGTGTTGTCATGGCTTCAAAATCATCTCCGGGTATCTTAATCTAGTTGTATCTTTTTTTTAAATAGCAGTATTGTTTTATGTGTCTGACCATATCTTCATTTGGTATTTGTGTTGGACTGCCAGTCTTAGTAGTGTGAACTTCTAACAAGTTTTGTGTGTATGCATTTTTACATATAGTTTATGTGTGTGCCATTTCATATTTAAAGTGTATATCTTTGTTTTTTGTTTTCTTGTTATCATGTTCATGGTATTGATATTTAGTTTGCCTGTGAAATACTATTTGTGGTCATGCTGCGTCTTTTTTATGTGCTATTTGCTTGGGTCACGTAGTTGAACTTCTAGTTTTTATTATTGTTTTGATTGTGATGAAATTTGGTTGATCTTCTGTTATGCACATTTTGTTTTACTCCTTTGTTATGTATCGTTGAACTTGTGGACATTCATGATGTATGTAGTAGCACCTCTGGTGTAGATTGTTTTTATGTTTAGTTTGTAGATTTTTAGTTTGTTTTTTGTGTTTACTGCTTTGTTAGGTATTGTTGAACTTCTGGGTATTGGACATTGTTGTAAAAGTAGAAGTCCCTTTGGTGTAGGATTGCGGATTAGAACTCACCTGCCTTTCTACTTGCATTTTTTGTAGTTGGTGATGAGTTGAATAGTTCTGAAAAAATGCCTGCGATCAAGATGGAGCTTCAGAGGTTAATACTGATGCTCCAATATCTGATGCGGCTAAATCACCCATTATCCCTTTCACTGTGATTGTCGAGGTTGCTTCGAGCCTTTAGAATTTTTCAAGCCTTGAGGATCTTGCTTCTGTAGCTCTTGCTTCACCTAGTATGTGAAACCACTTTTCTTTTCATTTTAAAGTTTTGAGCCATGTTATTTTAGCTTGTTCATGTTGTTTGTTTTTGTTTTTGTTCCTGACTTTTTTTATTTTTTGCTTCGATTTTTTGTGTTCTTTGCAGATGTGTCCATAGAGGAGGAAGCTTTGAACACCATCAACAATGTTTTATCTGATTTGGGTTTATCAGAAACCCCTGCTGCTGCTGAGGAGGAGGCTACGTCAGTCAAAGGTTGTGATTCCGTACAGGATCCTTTGTGCTCTCTTCAGATGTCACAGACGCAGTCGCAGTCTGTTGATGGCACTGAACCTGTCACGCAAGCCGAGGATGTGCCTCTTCAGCTTCTCTTGGAGGACCAACGTAAGAGGAAGAAGCAAGAAGATTTTGACTAGAAGAGGGCGGCCCACCTTGAGAAAGGTTCTGATGTTCCTAGATCTGTTCATGCGGCTGAGCTCACTGTTGAGGAAGACATGCCGTGTGGTAGTGATGGCACTATTGTCCCTGTTAAGAAGAAAATCAAGAAGACTGCTGCGAGGAAGCTAGTAGTTGGTGCAGTTACTCCTCGAAAGAGCCCAGGTGTTTCAAGGCCTGCAGGAGTTGTTGAAGATGAAGGGTTAGGCCTTGGTGGTACGCCACGCCGTAGTCCTCATGTGCTTTCCACTGCCGTGCCTACACCTTCTCCGTTTGGTGCTGGTGCATCTGGTAAGGGGAAGAAATGTGGCGTGAAGCGCAAGGTTCCACCTGCGAAGGTCAACAAGGGTGCGAAGAAGCATTCTCGTGTTAATCTAGAAGACAAGGATGATGCTGATTTTAATGTTGATGATGAGGACGACGTCGATGATGCTGCTGCCGCTAATCAGGTATTAATGTCCCATGTTTACTGTTTTTTAGAGCATTTGTCGCTATTGCTGTAGTTTTATTGTTTTTAGCACTGCCTTGGCGTACATAGCTGACCTTCTGCTCCATCTCCATATAGATGAATAAATTAGCTGACGTGGTTTGCTTTTACGGTATTACTGCCTTTGTGTACGTAGTTGGACTTCTGGGTATATACATGAAGAAATTAGCTTAACTTGTTGGTATACATGTTAGATTACTGCCTTAGTGTATATTGTTGAACTTCTGCTTTTTAAATTTCCAACATTTTTGAAAGCATGTTAACTAGTGTTCATACATGGTTGTACTGCCTATGTTGACATAGTTGGACTTCTGAGATATATGTTTGATTACTGCTTTTGTATACATGGTTGAACTTCTGCTTTGTAAATTTCCAACAATTTGAAAGCATGTTAACTTCTGGTCATACATGGCTGTATTGCCTATGTGACATAGCTGGACTTTTGGTATTTATTTTTTATTACTGCCTTGTTGTACATTGTTGAACTTCTGCTGTGTAAATTTCCAACATTTTGTTAGCATGTTAACTTCTGGTCATACATGGCTGTATTGCCTATTTAGACATAGGTGGACTTCTGAAATGTACTGAGTTTGTAATTTTGTAGGCACTAGTGGAATTTTGGTGTAGCTTGTGTATCTCATTTTTTCCAGTATCAGCTTGTGGAGCGGCCTGAGAGGAGGAAGAGAGGATGCAAAGCGCCCGAAGAAGGTGGCCAAGGAGGAGGTGAGGCGAAACGTTTTAACAAGACGATTCGCTGCTCACTTGGAGAGGTGAAGACGTGTGCAAAAATGCTACAGCTTAGGCACAAGACGAGGGTTATCAAGGCTGGTTTTGGTTGGGTGTTTGACCTGAAGGTTGATTCCAACATTTCTCGCCCTTTGATGGGCAACATCTACATGAGGATTGACCCTGCAACCATGGTTCTGGACATGGGCGAGGCGAACAAGGTTCTGCGTATTACAAGTGATGCTATTCACCATCTGTTTGGATTCCCTCAAGGTAATCGTACCCCTCCTAGGCCCTCGAGTGATGGGTTTGATGACGCTGTTATGAGGTTGAAGGGCAAGCTTGGGTACGCTAGGAGTGACGACATCAAGACAAAGGATCTGCGGAATATCTTCGCGGATCTTGTGAAGGATGAGACGAAGGATGATCTTGCTCTGCAGGTGTTTTACCTGATTGTTTTCATGAAGGTGGTTATCCCTGGAACTTCTACAAGAGTGTCCAGGGAGGCAGCAATGGGTGAGAATCTTGTGTTTGAGGATATAGCAGATATGGACTACTGCCAGTTGGTTGTTGATGACCTTCGAAGTGCTGTTATTAGGTATCAGCAAGGTACTAGGAGAGGAAAAGCTGTCACAGGCTGTGCCATCGCGCCGCTTCTTATGTACCTGGACTGCCTTATCATTGGCAAGACGCCTAATGTTGACATGAGGACGCCTCGCATCAATTACATGGATCAGGCCAAGCTTCTTGAGCTTGATGTGGCTGACTTGGTTAGGAAACGTGATGACGACCCAGCCAACTGGGTGTTTGGGAGACTACCTGTGAGTGTTTCTTCTTTTTGGTGTAGTTAGTACTGCCTTTTGTGTGCATGGTTGAACTTCTGCTATGTACATAGATGACCTTCTGGTTCATACAGACGAGAGTAAATTAGCTGAACTGCTTGGCTTATATGGTATTACTGCCTTTGTGTACATATGTGAACCTCTGGATATATTCATATGAAATAAGCTAAACTTTGTTGTTGCACATGCATGGTTGAACTTCTGCTATGTAAATTTCCAACATTTTTGAAAGCATGTTAACTTCTGTTCATACATTGTTGTACTGCCTATGTAGACATAGTTGGACTTCTGAGATACATGTTTGATTACTGCCTTGGTATACGTGGTTGAACTTCTGCTTTTTAAATTTCCAACATTTTTGAAAGCATGTTACCTTCTGGTCATACATGGTTGTACTGCCTATGTAGACATAGTTGGACTTTTGAAATTTACTGCGTGTGTAGGAATTATTGGAATTTTTGGTGTAGTTTGTGTATCTGATTGTTCTGCCTTTTTTTCCTTGTCATTGTATTTTTTTTCCAGTATCAGCTTGTGGTACTAACTTGAACTTCTGCTACTGTCTTCTGTATTTCTGCTTCCATGTTCTTTTCATTTGTTCTGCAACATGGTGATTTTTGTTTTCATATATGCAGTGGAAGACACAGGCCGAGGTTGTGTTCTTTAGGGTCATCGAATGCCCTGTTCTTACTATGCCTCGTGCCGCCGGCCTAGGTAGTGGAAGTTCTCCGAGATTTGAATTCTCGCGGGATGTTAACACTAGTGCCCCCTGTAGATCCAGGAGGTTCTTCTGCCCGTGTGAGTGCGGCAGGTGGTGTTTCTTCCGAGAGTTTGTTCGATGCTGCGAATATTTACCTTTCTAGGATTGATGGACTTCTGGAAACTGTTTGTGGAGAGATGGCTCGTGTTCCGACAACGGTTGAGCGCCTTAGTGGCGTCGACGGTATTCTTCCTCCCGGCCACGGTTTTGATGCTGAGTCTTCGAAGGAGCTTTTGTTGATTGAAGCTAAATATCTTGCCGAGCTTCGTGAGAGCACTTCCCACCTCCGGGCTAGTTTTGTGCTGTTCAAGGAAATGCAGGACGCCCGATGCAAGCCTTTTTGAAGATGAGGCGAGTGTTGTTGTGAGAGAGATTCAGGGGCAGGATCCCGTTCATTTGGGTCGTGAAGGAGGCCATGTGGAGTGTACCAAAGAGGTTTGTTTATGTTGGTGAGGGAGTTCCGGACTTGGGGGTGTCCGGATAGCCGAACTATCATGATCGGCCGGACTCCAAGACTATGAAGATACAAGATTGAAGACTTCGTCCCGTGTCCGGATGGGACTTTCCTTGGCGTGGAAGGCAAGCTTGGCGATACGGATATGTAGATCTCCTACCATTGTAACCGACTCTGTGTAACCCTAGCCCTCTCCGGTGTCTATATAAACCGGATGGCTTTAGTCCATAGGACGAACAACAATCATACCATAGGCTAGCTTCTAGGGTTTAGCCTCCTTGATCTCGTGGTAGATCCACTCTTGTAACACACATCATCAATACTAATCAAGCAGGACGTAGGGTTTTACCTCCATCAAGAGGGCCCGAACCTGGGTAAAACATCGCGTCCCTTGTCTCCTGTTACCATCCGCCTAGACGCACAGTTCGGGACCCCCTACCCGAGATCCGCCGGTTTTGACACCGACATTGGTGCTTTCATTGAGAGTTCATCTGTGTCGTCACCGATAGGCTCGATGGCCTCTTTGATCATCAACAACGACGCAGTCCAGGGTGAGACCTTCCTCCCCGGACAGATCTTCGTATTCGGCGGCTTTGCACTGCGGGCCAATTCACTTGGCCATCTGGAGCAGATCGAAAGCTACGCCCCTGGCCGTCAGGTCAGATTTGGAAGTTTGAACTTCACGGCTGACATCCGCGAGGACTTGATCTTCGATGGATTCGAGCCACAGCCAAGCGCGCCGCACTGTCACGACGGGCATGATTTAGCTCTGCTGCCGGACAGTACCCTGGAGGCCGCACTCGAGCCCGCTCCGATCTTCATTTCGGAGCCGGCTGCGTAGATCGAGGACGGATGGCTAGACATCGTCTCGGGGGCTGCAACCTCTACGGAGTTAGAGCCGAACACTGACCTTGTCCCTCATGAAGCTCGTGACTCCGAGGTGTCGGACTCCTTGCCGGACTCCGAACCTCCCGCGCCCCCTCCGATCGAATCCGATTGGGCGCCGATCATGGAGTTCACCGCGGCGGACATCTTTCAACACTCACCTTTCGGCGACATCTTGAGTTCGCTAAAGTATCTCTCGTTATCAGGAGAGCCCTGGCCGGACTGCGGTCAGGACGGTTGGGATGCGGACGACAAAGCCCACCCACCACCCACTTGGTAGCCGTTGTCGACGATCTAACCGACATGCTAGACTACGACTCCAAAGACATCGACGATATGGACGACGATGCCGGAGACGACCAAGAACCAGCGCCTACTGGGCACTGGAAAGCCACCTCACCATATGACATATACATGGTGGATATGCCAAAGGATGGGAATGGCGAAGGAACAACGGAGGATGACCCCTCCAAGAAGCAGCCCAAGCGCCGGCGTCAGCGGCACTGCTCTAAATCCCGCCACAGCAAGAATGAAGACTCCGGCACCGGAGATAATAATACACTGGACAGTGCCGAAGACAACCCACTCCAGCAAGATGCAGCGCAGGAGGACGGAGATGCCAGCCCTCATGAGAGAGCGGCAAAAGAAGAGGTAGAGGATTATATGCCTCCCTCCGGAGACGAGGCAAGCCTCGACGATGATGAATTCGTCGTGCCTGAGGATCCCGTCGAACAAGAGCGGTTTAAACGCAGGCTTATGGCCACGGCGAACAGCCTCAAGAAAAAGCAGCAACAGCTTATAGCTGATCTAGATCTGCTAGCCGACAGATGGACTGAAGTCCTCGCGGCCGAAGAGCATGAGCTCGAATGCCCCTCCAAAAGCTACCCTAAACGCAAGCTGCTCCCCCGATTAGAGGAGGAAGCGTATGAACCCGCATCACCACGAGACAATACGGCTGACCGACCACCCCGTGGTCGCGACAGAGAGGCCTCTAGGCCCTTCACTAGACCCGTACCCCGGCATCGCTCGAAAAGCACAAGGCCACAGGGGAACACTCCGGACTTGCGAGATATATTGGAGGATAAGGCAAGACAATCAAGATCGATCTATGGATCGCGTGGGTGCCCCATGGTATGTGACGACAACCGTCGAGCCGGACACAGTAAGTCCGGCCGGGCCGAACAAAACAGACAAAGCTCTTTTGAGCTCCGTCGTGATATCGCCCAGTACAAAGGCGCCGCACACCCACTATGCTTCACAGATGAAGTAATGGATCATCAAATCCCCGAAGTGTTTAAACCCGTGAATATCGAATCTTACGATGGCACAACAGACCCCGCGGTTTGGATCGAAGACTATCTTCTTCACATCCACATGGCCCGCGGTGACGATCTTCACGCCATCAAATATCTCCCCCTCAAGCTTAAAGGACCAGCCCGGCATTGGCTTAACAGCTTGCCAGCAGAGTCAATTGGGAGTTGGGAAGACCTGGAAGCCGCATTCCTCGATAACTTCCAAGGCATGTATGTGCGACCACCAGACGCTTATGACCTAAGCCACATAATTCAACAGCCAGACGAATCGGCCAGACAATTCTGGACACTGTTCTTAACCAAGAAAAAACAAATCGTCGACTGTCCGGATGCGGAGGCCCTCGCGGCCTTCAAGCATAACATCCACGACGAGTGGCTTGCCCGACACCTGGGACAGGAAAAGCCTAAATATGGCAGCCCTCACATCACTCATGACCCGCTTCTGCGCGGGTGAGGACAGCTGGCTAGCACGCAGCAACAACCTCAACAAAAATTCTGGCAGTCTGGATTTCAAGGACCAAAATGGCAGGTCGTATAGTAACAAAAACAAGCGCCGCATCAACGGCGACAATAGTGAGGATACGGCAGTCAATGCCGGATTCAGAGGCTCTAAACCCGGTCAGCGGAAAAAGCCATTCAAAAGAACTACTCTGGGTCCATCCAATTTGGACCGAATACTCGACCGCTCGTGCCAGATACACAGCAACCCCGAAAAACCAGCCAACCACACCAACAGGGACTGTTGGGTATTCAAGCAGGCAGGCAAGTTAATTGCCGAAAACAATGACAAGGGGCTGCATAGCAATGAAGAGGAAGAGACCCGACCGCCGAACAATAGAGGACAGAAGAGTTTCCCCCCATAGGTGCGGACGGTGAACATGATATATGCAACGCACATACCCAAAAGGGAGCGGAAGCGTGCACTTAGGGATGTATACGCGATGGAGCCAGTTGCCCCGAAGTTCAATCGATGGTCCTCTTTCCAGATCACTTTTGACCGAAGGGACCACCCCACCAGCATCCGCCACGGCGGATTCGCCGCATTGGTCCTAGACCCAATCGTCGATGGATTTCACCTCACCAGAGTCCTGGACGGCGGCAGCAGCCTGAACCTGCTTTATCAGGATACAGTGCGCAAAATGGGCATAGACCCGTCAAGGATTAAACCCACCAAGACGACCTTTAAAGGCGTCATACCAGGTGTAGAAGCCAATTGTACAGGCTCAGTCACACTAGAAGTGGTCTTCGGATCCCCGGATAACTTCCGAAGCGAGGAGTTAATCTTCGACATAGTTCCGTTCTGTAGCGGCTATCATGCCTTGCTCGGACGTACCGCGTTTGCAAAGTTCAACGCGGAGCCGCACTACGCATACCTCAAGCTCAAGATGCCAGGCCCTCGAGGAGTCATCATGATCAACGGAAATACTGAACGTTCTCTCGGAACGGAGGAACATACAGCGGCTCTCGCGGCAGAAGTACAATGCAGCCCCTTAAGGCAATTCTCGAGTCCGGCCTTTAAGCGGCCGGACATAGCTAAGCGGCCGGAGTAATCTACAACAAGACCACCTGGCACATTCCGAGCATGCATAGCAGTGCGGCCCCAACCCCAGCCCCTGCAAAACATCAAAACAGGTCCTTCGCGTACACCATTACGCTTTGAAGATACCATGGGCATGGGGAGAGGGGCACGACCACGATAAGCCCATACTGCGGCTCAACCACACCAGGGGCTCTCAAGTGTGTCGTTCTTTTTTTTCCTTTTTCTTACCCACAGGACTCCGTTCGTCAGAGGCCCTGTCCGGCAGCAGACCTGCCAAACTCACGATGCAACAGCCAGGGAAGGATAAAGGCTACAACGAATATACAGGTGGTCTCCATTACGAGCATTTTTATACACCACTCCGCAGCCTACCCCTGGAGGGGGGCATGTTTAACAGTCCCGTCCCTTGCTTATCGCACTATTTGTATCATTCTGCATTCATAGCAGCACTTCTTGAATAAAACAATGCAGCACCTTTTTACTTATAATTGCATTTCTTTTTTATACATATGTTCATTTACGCCATGTTGCATCCATACACTTTGGTACGGTTAAAAACACACCAGGGGCTTATGTTTCCCGCATCACAGTGTGATAAGTCCAAACACTTTCACAAGTGCTTCACCCTGAACTTAAAGCATTATATGCATCGGCTCCGAATCATGTCTTGGGTCGATAGTTAGGTTTGCCCGGCTCCCATGTTTTAGTACCTTACGTTCCGTTGTATCGGCTAAGGTAGCACTGGGGGAACCACTGCGATTGCGCCCCAGTTGAGCTGGGTTAACGCCTCAGTGGAGAAAGCTAAAACTGACCGTCATGATGAGGTGAGAGCCGGTCGCTGTTCGAGAGGTTTTTTGCGAGTCCTTAAAGAATTATGCCGCTTAGAGCGAGGAGCCGGATCTTGTCCAGCCCAGGCGTGGATAGCGCCCCAAATTCGGCCTTCCGAAGACTAGGGGCTTCGCCGAAATTTAAAATTATAGAATTCTATGGCTAAGTGAGAGTGTTCAAGCATTATAAGTCCGGTTGCCTTGTTCACTGTGTTGAGCGCCTCCCTAGATGGACCCAAAAATGGGAACAAGAGTGCTCAAGTTTATCCCGAACACCCCAGCACTCGTGGCATGGGGGCTGAAGCCGACGACTTGCCATCTCTCAGATTTGATAAACGGCCGCACAGAAGGTAATATTTTAAATTAACAAGCGTTGCTTAGCACATATGAACTAAGTTTTCAGCGCACAGGATAACAAAATGCGAGTCTACTCAAATATTACATCTTTGGAGCACTCACCCGCAATAGTGCGAGCGCCCTTCAGCACACTCTTATAATACATCTCAGGCGTGCGATGCTCCTTGCCCTCTGGTGGCGGGTCCGTCACGAGTTTCTGGGCATCCATCTTGCCCCAGTGCACCTTCGCGCGGGCAAGAGCCCGACGGGCACCTTCAATACAGGCGGAGTGCTTGATGACTTCAACCCACGAGCACGCATCCACCAGCCGCCGCACCAGGCCGAAGTAGCTCCCAGGCATGGCCTCCTTAGGCCACAGCCGAACTATGAGGCCCTTCATGGCCTGTTCGGCCGCCTTGTGGAGCTCGACCAGCTGTTTCAGCTGGTCGCTAAGGGGCACCGGATGTCCGGCCTCAGCATACTGAGACCAGAAGACCTTCTCCGTCGAGCTCCCCTCCTTGGCCCGGTAGAACACGGCAGCATCGGACACGCTGTGAGGAAGATCTGCGAACGCTCCTGGAGAGCTCCGAATTCGGGTACGCAACAGGTAATTAACACTCGCATGCTTACTTTGCATGAAAAATGCCTTACCCGCTGCTATTTTCTTCACCGCCTCAATCTCCTGGAGGGCCTTGTAGGCTTCGGCCTTAGTGGCTTTGGCACTCTCAAGATCCTTTGCAAGCTCAGACTCTTGAGTCTTCGAGTCACGCTCCAGGCTCTCATGTTTTTTCACGAGATCCTGGAGCTCTTGCTGTACCTCCGCCACCCGCGCCTCCTGCTTCTCTCGCTCGGTGCGCTCCGCGGCCACCGCCTCTTTCAGGGTCGCCACCTCGTTCGTGGCCCCTGCAATACCCACGTTATCCTTGTCATTCTTTTTGCAACCAAAATCCTTTTCTGTAAGGTACAATTCTAGTAAGGTGTTACTCACCTTCCTCGTCCTCGAGCTGCTTCTTGGCCCGGCCAAGCTCGTTCTCGGACCGCTCGAGGCTTTCCTTCAACATATTGACCTCCGCAGTCAGTGCGGCAGAGGTCAGCAGCGCAGCCTACAATCCCATATTGACATATTTATTATGACTCCTACGTATATCTTTTTAGATCCTCAGTCCGGCTTTTCTTTCCGAACACCGAACCGAGCATCAGGGGCTAATGTCTATGGGGTACCATTTTATACATATTGAAATTCTTACCTCAAAGCCTGTTAGAAGGCTGCTGCAGGCTTTGGTCAGCCCACTCTTGGCGAGCTGAACCTTTTGAATCACCACACTCATAACAGTGCGGTGTTCCTCTTTGATGGAGGCGCCATTGAGCGCCTCCAGCAAATTATCCGGCACCTCCGGTTGGACAGGCAGCCGGCGTCACGGTCTTGCCCTTCTTGCGAAGGGGTCAGACGCCGGACTCTGGAGCCATTGTGGGTTCCGGGGCCGAGTCCGGTGCAAAGTCCGGGAGGTTGTCCTGTGACACCTCCGGGGCCTCCTCCTCCTGGTGGGTCCCTTCCTGGGATCCCACCTCGGCATCGTCCATGTCATGGGGGGTGGAGGCAGTTGGAAGAGAATCCATATCCGACGCACCTAAGGACCCGCTCGACGAAGCGGGAAGATCATCCTTGGGCGGACTGCAGGGTTGTATGCGGCATTAGAAAGACATTATGTGGCGAAAAGGAAAAACCTTGAAGTTATTCGGGAGTCCGGATACTTACGATCTCGCCAGGAGCTTGGCCCTTGGAGGCCAGTCCTCGTCGTCGTCACTGGCATTGGCAGAGCAGTCCGGGGGAAGAGTTTTTCCCTTCTTGGACCCTTCGGCCTCCCTTGTTGGGGAGGCCTTCCTTTTCTTCCCCCCCCCCGCTGGGGGAGAGGCTTTCCTCTTCTCCTCCTCGCCTTGGTGGGAGGAGTCAGCCTCGGATTCATCATCCGATAACACTTGAAAACGGGAACTCTTTCGAGTACCCGTGGCCTTCTTCTTGGCCTTCTTCTCCGGCACCACGTGGGGTGCCGGAGCCAGCAGCCCCGTTAGGCGGGCGTCCGCTGGGTCCTCTAGCAATGGGGCCGGACAGATGGTATGTTCGGCCTTCGCCAGCCAGTCCTGTCAAAGGTAAAGGGAGTTTAGATCCCGCATAGAGTCAAACTATGGAAAACAAGCGTTCCGTAAAGGACAAAATCACTTACCTCGTCAGCCGGACGCTGTGAGCTGAATCCGCAATCTTCGGTAGCGGATGCGGGCGCCTCGACGCCCTTGAACAACACCTTCCAGACATCTTCGTACATAGTGTCGAAGAGCCCGCTCGGAGTCTAGTGCTGCGCCGGATCGAACTCCCACATGTTGAAACCCCATCGTTGGCACGGGAGAATCCGACGGATGAGCATGACCTGGGCTACGTTGACAATCTTGAGCTTCTTGTCCACCAGCTTCTGGATACAGGCTTGGGGTCCAGTCAGCTCCTCCGAATCCCCCCAGATCCGGCCACTCTCTTTCCAGGAGGTGAGCCATGTAGGGATGCCGGATCTGAATTCGGGGGCCGCTGCCCAATCAGGGTCACGCGGCTCGGTGATGTAGAACCACCCCGATTGCCACCCTTTGATGGTTTCCACGAAAGTGCCCTCCAGCCAAGTAATGTGGGACATCCTGCCCACCATGGCGCCTCCGCACTCCGCTTGGCTGCCCTTCACAACCTTCGGCTTGACACTAAAGGTCTTGAGCCACAAGCCGAAGTGGGTCTGGATGCAGAGGAAGGCCTCGCACACGACGATAAACGCTGAGATGTTGAGGATGAAATTCGGAGCCAGATCATGGAAATCTAGGCCGTAGTAGAACATGAGCCCCCGGACAAAGGGATGAAGTGGGAAGCCCAGTCCGCGGAGGAAATGGGGAAGAAATACTACCCTCTCATGGGGCCTGGGGGTGGGAATGAGCTCTCCCTTGTCGGGGAGCCGGTGCGCGATGTTGCTGGACAAATATCCGGCATCGCACAACTTCTAGATCTGCCCCTCCGTGACGGAGGAGGCCATCCACTTGCCTCCCGCTCCGGACATAGTTGGAGAAGGTTGAGGTGAGAAGTGCAGACTTGGGCGCTGGAGCTCGAGTTCACGGAATTGGATAAGCCAAGGAGGAAGAAGGCACATGTAAAAGGGTTGGATCTTTATCCCCTTATATGGGCGGACACAAACATGCGTCCCCACCGGCCTGATAAAACTCGCTTATCTCCCAAGCGCCGCAATTAATGGCCCGATTGGGTTACCCACGTCCGTATTGATGGGAATCCCGGAATAAGGGGAACACGATCTTTGGTTCGACAAGACGTGCCAGGGAAATCGCCTCGCCAAACGCGCTGAGGTGGAACAATAAAAACAATTTGAGTAAAGGCTTGGTAATGGTGTGACGTCACGCTACAAAATACGTCAGCAGATTGAACTTGTGTAATATTATTCTCTCTATGGTGGTACGTGGAATTTATTTTTGCAGAGCCAGACACTATCCTGGTGTTCGCAATCTTCTATAAATTATTCGGAGGAAGAACCCGCCTTGCAATGCCGAAGACAACATGCGCGCCGGACTCGTCGTCATTGAAGCCTGGTTCAGGGGCTACTGAGGGAGTTCCGGACTAGGGGGTGTCCGGATAGCCGAACTATCGTGATCGGCCGGACTCCAAGACTATGAAGATACAAGATTGAAGACTTCGTCCCGTGTCCGGATGGGACTTTCCTTGGCGTGGAAGGCAAGCTTGGCGATACGGATATGTAGATCTCCTACCATTGTAACCGACTCTGTGTAACCCTAGCCCTCTCCGGTGTCTATATAAACCGGATGGCTTTAGTCCATAGGACGAACAACAATCATACCATAGGCTAGCTTCTAGGGTTTAGCCTCCTTGATCTCGTGGTAGATCCACTCTTGTAACACACATCATCAATATTAATCAAGCAGGACGTAGGGTTTTACCTCCATCAAGAGGGCCCGAACCTGGGTAAAACATCGCGTCCCTTGTCTCCTGTTACCATCCGCCTAGACGCACAGTTCGGGATCCCCTACCCGAGATCCACCGGTTTTGACACCGACAGTTGGCTTTTGATATTTCTTTTGCACTAGTGTTCATTGTTAGCTTTGAGTTATTACTGTTATGCAGTTATAGGGTGACCTTCTCTGTTTATAGGACCTGAACTTCTATGACTTTGATGACTGGCCCTTTTTTGTTCCTTTTTGTATCTTATGGTAGTTTGGTATGTTATCTGCTATGTTTACTGTATTTGGACTTCCATGATGTGTCAGTTGTGATAGATGACCTTCTATGATTATGTAACGTGAACTTCTGCTGATTAGGTATTTGTTTTCTACATTATTATTTTTCTAGTCTTTTTTCTATTCGGTACTAGTGCTTCCTAGGTGACCTTCTCTGATTATAGGACATGAACTTCAAGTGCTTCTACACTTGAACTTCTATGACTTTTGATGACTTTCCCTTTTTGTCTTCTTTTGCATCTTAATGGTAGTTTGATATCTGGTCTGCTATGTTTACTGTATTTGGACTTCCATTATGTGCCAGTTGTGATACCTGAGCTTCTCTGATTATGTAACATGAACTTTTTGCTTATTAGGTATTTGTTTTCTACATGATTGTTTTTTCTAGGCTGTTGATGATGGTGCTGGGGTTAGGGAGGATGTTTTACCTGTGCATGAAGATGATCCTGTGCATGAAGCTTCCCCTGTGCATGATCCTTGCCTTTGTAGTGATGTATTATTGATGAGGTTCATGGCAGTGAAAATAAGGTACCATTTTTTCTTGTCCATTTGTCTTGTTGCCCCTGAGACGGACTTGCTGCCCCTGTGCATGAGGTTCAGTCAGCCCTTTGTAATGACATTTTGTTTCTTTTTGGAGCAGCAGAATGATGATGTTAGTGTTGCTTCAGAGAAGGCTGCAGACATGTCCGTCTCAGGCACCGGCTGCTCCGATGGGGTGGTCCTGACTGAACCTCAATCGTCCGTTGGCGCCGATGTTTCTGATGCTAAGCAGGGCAAGACAACTGGAGACATTATTTTGGAGAAAGATCATGTTGAGTCTGATGTACAAACTGGTGGTAGTACTGCTGCAAGCCTGGAGAAGTATCCTGCAGCAGAGCCATTTGTTGGTGTTGATGCTGTAAAAACTGGTGGTAGTATAGCTGCAAACCCGGAGAAGTCTCCTGCAGCAGAGCCATCTGTTGGTGTTGATGATGTACAAACTGGTGGTAGTACTGCTGCAAACCCGGAGAAGTCTCCTGCAGTAGAGCCATCAGTTGATGTTGATGCTGCATAGGCAGAACCAAATGTTTTTCTTGTTTCAGATTCTCCGTTTGCTACAGCTGCTGCTGGTGTCCTTCCCGAAGACGCTGCAACGTCTACTGAAGACAACGATGAAGATACCGAAAGCGATAGCTATGGAGAGGAGGTTGATTATTCCAATGCTGCCACTGGTCTAGGCAAGGATCCATGAAGAGAGGAGCATGCTTCTCTCTTCTTTCCCCATCCCCTGCCATCTTTGTTGTTTGGTTTTAGTCCATGATATCCCCTGTGAACTGCATGTGTTGTCTAAATTGAACTTCTTGTTTTGTTGTTTGTCATGTGGGTTGTAAAGAATGTTAAGTGAACATGTTTTTCTATGTGGGTGGAGGTTTGTAATGCATGTGTTGTGATGTCTATGATGCTGTGGTTTTATCCTTTCTAATGTAGCAGCTGAGATGTGTTTATGTTTTTGAATGTTTGTGCTTGAATGTTGGTCTTAATTGATACTGTCGTGAATCTATGTGCTTTGAGTGTTGCTGTTAATTGCTATTTTCTTTTTGGTGAGCAGATAGCGACCTTGCTGTCGTCCGAAAGAAGGTTGATGACTTTTATTACAGTGTAACTAGGTTTAGGAATGATCGTTCCAAGAGGTGAGTGCAGCTGCTCAATATTTTACATCATCCATGTACCCCCTGTGAATTGCCTGTGGTTTCTTACCTGAACTTCCCAACTATATGTACCTGAACTTCTTGTTTCTTACTTATCTGTTGCTGAACTTCTGGCTTCTGTGCTAACATGGGTTATGAACTCCCTGAGTTTCCTGATGCCGAACTTCTTTTACTTTATGTTATATTTGTTTTAGATCAATGATTATGTTCCAAAACAAGGAGTGTGAAGCTTCTGTTGAAGATGTCGCAATATCTTTTGGTCCTCGCGGAATGCTTCGGTCTAATGTGGCTGAGTGTGCACTCTACTGTCTACGTGTGAAGTACCAGGGATCAGACAAACTCATCCTGCCGTATTGGGTTTGTGTAAGTCAACCATACAGTGATTTCTTTTCCGTTTTTTCCTTACCATCTTTTTAGTTAAAACTTGTTTGTCTCGTTTTTGTATTTTTTCATATGTTGGTGTTGCCTGCATTATAATAGGACAAGATTTTTAGAGATCAATTAGATTCCCGTGTGAGGAAGTACTTCATGGCGAGTGGTCCAGATAGCATGGATGCACATGATTCGGTATGAAATATCTTGTTCTTTGCCTCTGTATTAGTTTTGCAGTGCGATCCACTGTGTTAATATTTGTTTTTTTTCTTTTGTACAGTTCTGATATTAATTCTCATTTTTTAATGATTCGTGTATTTATGATTCTTCTGGTTGTTTTCCCTACTTTTGACCCTCCTGAGGTTCCTGCTTCCATGGGTGGTGTCGGTCATGGGTGTCGGTATTCCTTGACCTGAAGAATTCAAGGTTCTAGCTTCTCGATTCCTACTATGGACCAAAAGATGAATGTGCGGTACTCCTGTTTCGGCAGATGACCGACAACATCAAGAGGCTTTGGAAGGATGCCAGCAACCACAGGGAGACACCCTTCAGTCCAGTTAGCATTGACAATTTCCCTCTGGATTGGATTGATGTCCCCCAGCAGCAAAACAAGTATGAATTCCACTTTTTCTCTTTTATCACATCTGTTTAACTATAGTTGTACTTAAGCTGCGACGTGTTTAATTTGTTGTATTTCTTTTTCTGTTCTAACACTATTCTTTTTACTTCGTTTGATGGCAGTATCGACTGCGGATTCTTCATGCTTACGAATGTTAATTCGTATCATGACGGGGTGCTTGCAAATTATTCCCATGAGAATATCGCTGATATCAGGAAGACGTGGTTGTACTCAATCGCTTCTTCTAACCTGTTTGAGACAGACTTCCAATCTCTGTTTGGCTACTACACATGTAAGTATTTTGGAAGTTGGACTGCTTACCTGCAATGCATCTTTTATTCTACTTGAACTTCATATTTTTTTCTCTCAAACTTGGAATTCTGCTTGAGATCTGGCTGGTCTGATGGTTTCGGAAGGAGAGGAGCATTTTCTTTGTACATGAACTTCATTTCTATCTTTTTTAATTTTGCTTGTGTGTTTGGTTTCAGTAATTTATGTCCTTCCATTGCTTAATTTATGTCCTTCCATTTCTAATTGAACTTTCAGAGATGATGCCTCTCTATGGTTTTTGTTAGCTGTAGTTGAATGATTTCAAGTTCATCGGTTTGTCTTAAACTGTGCCTCTGGTTGTGCCTGAACTTCATTTAGTTTTTTACTGCAACTAATTTTTTTAGGTCAGCTTGAGTAGTAATCATGTCATCTTTTATTAGTTGGACTTCACATTGTGATGTTCCTGAACTTCAGTTGTTTTTAATGGTGATGTTTTCTCTTCTTTTTTTCTTTGACAGTGGATCCGTTGGAGTTGACCGATTACCACTACTCATTCCTCGGGTCACAGGAATATCAGCCTATGGATGAACCGATGAGTACAGCTCCGATAGAAGATGATAGACCTCGGACCGTCATTCCTTCCAAGTTGGGGGAGCAGGCTAGCGGTATTCGTGGTACTCCAAAAACCCCATGCTACAGGAAGGCTGATGTAGTCGAAGCAGCCGAAGCAGAAGTGATTTCGTCCGATGATGATTTTGAGAAGATTGCTTACCCAAAGAATGCTAAACGTGCTGCTGGAACTGTTGCTGGTAGAGGTGGGAAGAATGCTGTGATGACCAGGAGGAAACCGACAGTTGAGTCTGGGAACATAACTACCTCCAAGCGAGCATCAAGATTGCCTTTGAAGTGGCGTTCTCCTGTCGCTCCCCTGAAAAAATATAGTTACCCTCATCTATCCGAGGTTCGGAAGGTGAAACATTATGTGCTGAGTAAAGACGGTCTGGAGAAGTATTCTGGGTGAGTTACCCTCTTTCTATCGTTCCCTTGCCTTGGAGCTATAGTGTCTGAACTTCTGTTGTTGTATTGTCTGAACTACCGTTGTTGTAGTATATGAACTCCTATTTTATGTCTCCTCTTGCCTTTTTGAGTTATAGTGACTGTACTTCTGTTTTGTTGTTGTATCTGAACTTCTAATATATTTTTTACCATCCTTTTGTATTCTGCAGGACAAGCTACTGCATGTTTACCATCCCTGGGAATGTCATTGACCTCACATGACATTTCCTTTATAGGCTTTTCGGTTATGGGCAGCAGATGGAAGGAGACATAATGGATTATCTCATAAATTTGTGGAAGGGTAACCCGGAGACCTCTGAGATATTCTCTAATCCTGAAAGGGTTGTACTTAGTCCCTACTTCATACAGGTTTTAGTTGTTTGCACCCCTATCTCCTTTTTTTGCCTTAGTTTTGTTGTGGTGGCATCTGTGAGGTGTTTTAATTGTGTTTTGGTGAATGCACAGTACTACCCGGAGTATGATTTCTATGTCGCAACAGTTCCAAAGTTCAATGCAAAAAAATCGGCTAAACTCCTCCCAATGTTTGTTCGCAAGGAAGAAGACCTTCTTAACGCAAAGCTGGTTAGTTTTTCATAAATCTTGCTTTTTTCTTAATTTCATGTGCATCCTTTTGCTGAGTTTGTCAATAAGTTTTTGTTCATGTCGTTTCTTCAGTACATATACTTTATAGTTTGTGTTCACCAGTCCTTTCATTCTTGGGAGCCAATTGGGACAATGGCGCGCTACAGTGTGTACGTGGCGAATAGATATCGTGGGAGCATTGACATCCTCGATTCATTTTCTTACGATAATATGCAAACGTCGCGATCGAGTTTCCACGGGGACTGCCAAAATATCGTGAGTGTTTCTTAGCCTGGACATCCTTTCACATTCTCTTGTTTGACACGAAGTTTATTATGCCTTGTGTTTACAAAATATGTTACTATCTCTGTTTTGGTAATACTGCTTGAACTGACTATCATTTAGAAGTTGAACTTCTGCTATTTTTGTTTAGGTGGATCTTATGCAGGTGTCGCTTTTTTATGTACCTGAACTTAACTATTTTGGTTAACATGTTTTTGACTTCATCTAATTTTGATATTTCTGGCAGATGAAGAGGTTTGTTGGGTTGCTCGAGGAGGTGTACGGCAAGGCTGCATACAAGGCGAGCAATCAGCCTAACTAGGTTACTATTGCAAAGAGGCCGACTTTCATCGATGTTCCGAAGCAGAAGAATAATGATTGTGGTTTCTTTGCTGTGAAGTTCAGCTCTTCGTATGACGGCGATGAGATTGTTGAAGATTTTGGTGATGTGGAAGTATGTTCTGTCTTTGTTCTTGTCTCATCGTCCTTTGATTTTTCTTGTGTGTTTTTGCTGTGACGCTCCTGCTGTGGTTTTAGATATGCGTTACTAAACCATCATTTTCACCTTTCTCTTTGTTTTGCAGGCTGCTGCAGATGACTGGAAGGCTGAGTTCATGCACACTCTGATTTTTAGCGAGAAGAATGAAGTCATGCGTTCAGAGCTCCCTAAAGAGATCCAGTCCTTTGGGCCGTGAATTCGAAGCATTAGTTTCATTTGTAGATTTGATTTCATACAGAGTTTTAGGTTTGACAATGATTGGAACAATTCCGTAAAAAGATTTGGGTGTAAGAATGTTTTTAGTGATTTGTGTATCTACTATAGGTGAAGCACTACTAATTATGATGTTGTGGACAAATGCATTTGGTGTGAAGAATGATTTGGCTTTGTGAATTTCAATGTACTGCGTCGTTTTTCAGTATCCATGTGTTGAATGTTTTTGCCCCAACAGATGTACCTGAACTTCTGCCTCGGTTTTGGTTGAACTGCTTGATTTTTTTGGTGTTGTTTATTTTTGGGCCCCCAACATATGATTGTAGACTTGAACTTCTGCTTTGAGATGTGGCTGGGCTGCTGGTTTCAGATGGAGAGGATGTTCTGTGTTGTGTAATGTATTGGTAATTTTCAACCCAACCAATATGTATGCTTTTGCGTAGAATCTGTATTTGTTTTCTTGTGTTTTTTCAAGTGGGAATGTATTACATATGTAAATTTGTGCAGAGATATTATTGACGTTTCTTTTATCTTTGTCGGCATTGTACATGAACTTCTGCACGTATCCAAGCAGAACTTGACATTTGAACACGTTGTCCTAGGCTAGGCTTGATAACCTTAGTTTATGCGGCGAAACTTTATTTTTTAAGCATATTCTTTTCCTACATCGATTTTACATTCCAGAACTTCTTCTGTAAGCCGACATGAACTTCAAAACTGTATGATTATTTGCTGGTTGCTCTTTTATGGAATACAACACGAGCACTTCCTCTCATTACAAACCAGGACTTCGGCAGTAATATTACTTGAACTTCATTCTGTATGTTTTTCATGTTTGTTTTTGCTTGCACTTTCATGCAATACATCATCAACCAATCTATTCCTGTCATAACATACCAGGACTTCTGCAGTAATATTACTTGAACTTCACAATGTATGTTTTTCATGTTTGTTTTTGCTTGCACTTTCATGCAATACATCACCAGCACATCTATTCCTGCCATATCATACCAGGATTTCTGCAGTAATATTACTTGAACTTCACAATGTATGTTTTTCATGTTTGTTTTATCTTGCACTTTCATGCAATACATCACCAGCACATCTATTCCTGCCATAGCATACCAGGACTTCTGCAGTAATATTACTTGAACTTCACAGTGTATGTTTTCCAATTTAATACTGCTTGCACTTTCATGCAGTACATCACCAGCACAACACTTCCTACCATAACATACCAGGACTTCTGCAGTAATATTACTTGAACTTCATAGTGTATATTACCAGGGGATGATGACATAATGTTCTAATTGTGTTAATTGACATATTCTAATTGTTCATGAGCCTTGCGCTCCTCCTAGGCTTTGGTGGTAGAGGTTTTTTCTTGACATGTACCTCTTCCTCTTGATTGTCCTCTTCCTCTTCATCGTCATCTTCCTCTTCCTCTTCGTTGCCGCATTCCACTTCCTCTTCATCTTCGTCTTCCTCTTCTTCGTCGTTGTCTTCATCTTCGTCTTCTTCTTCATCTCCCACCACCTTCTTGTTGTTGGCTCTAGGTCTTGTTTTCTGTTTCTTATCTGGTATTTTGCTTGTCTTTTCAGCATCTGCGCGCTTCGGGCATGTTCTTGCATTATGTGGTTCATACTCCTTGCATACGCTACAAAGCCTGCTGCTTGCTTTCTGTGGGTGTAGTCCCTTCTTTTGTTCCATAACTTTGGGCTGCTGTTTTTGAGATTTGGGTTGCTTGACCTCCTCAGCATTGTTTCTTTCCAAGAGTGTTGGACAGGTCAGCTTGTTGTGTCCCGCAACCCGGTTGCACACACTGCATTTCCTGTGTCCAAGTGGCACTCCGTTCTCATCGTGCATGACGACTCTTCCTGCAGGTGGTGCCTTTATTTGAGCTCTCTTGTCACTTTTCTTTGCTGTAATAATTTTCTTCATACCCTTTGTTTCAGAATACAATGGCAATTTCATCGTCTCTTGTTGTTGCTGCTCCATTGACTGGCCATCACCCTGCTTGCATTGGCTTGCTTCAGCGGCGGCGTTGAGCATTTCAGCTGCATAATAATGAAGGTCATCTTCAATTGCAGCGTCCTCTTCAGCCATCCTTTCGTCAGCATCCGCTTGATTTGTTGAATGTATTGCATCAAGCTCTTCCACAAGCCTCTTGAGAACATAGTATGCTCTGTCATATTGCTGGTCACATCTCATCGCTTTCTTGTTAACCATCAAATTCAGTTGCAACAATATGTCTTGCTTGGATAGCCTTGAGCTGCCATCCGATGCCGTTGTGTTGTAGTCCCTTGTATCAAAAGTTGGTTGTGATCTTGCAGTCTTTGTGTACCATTTGAGGATATACTTGTTTGGAAAATTGTCAGGCTTGAGGTAGTTAAGTATGTTCATGATGTGAAGGCAGAACAAGCCTGCATTTTTGTGATGAATGCAGAATACGTAGTTTGAGAGCCAGCAATGAGTTTCATAAATTTTGATATGATACTACCAGTCTAGCTATTTAATGAGGTTATTTTTTCGCTCACCTGTGTGTGTCCAGAGCTTGCATTCACACTCATATATTTCATTCTCTGGGTCAGCTACAACCTGGAATTCATGCTTTGACCAGGAAAATCTTTCTTCATCATCATGGCCAGGCTTGTTGTGGTAGTACACAAGGTACTTAGTTGGCTCTGCTGTACGCTCTACGCGGAATAGTGTTGCCTTTCTCATCCTATTCCTCATCTTGGTGTGCACGGCTCTCGTGTACTTGATGGACATGTCTTCCTGGTAGCCGTAAGTTGTTTTTGTCACAGGATTGGTCTGCACATGTCAAAAAGTGAGATATTATTTTAAGCAGAGTCATGGGTTTCATTTTTAAAAAATTCAAAGTGCACATGTTGAAGGTAAAACAAAACATGATGGGGGTGTTTTGTAGTTTGTCATCATACCATGCTAGTCATTGTTTGCTTGTTCTCCTTCTGCATCCGAGTTTGTATGCAAGCATTGACCCGCCTAGCAAACTTGTGTAGGTTCTGGGTCCCCTTGACAAACCCTTTCTTTAGCACGTGGTTCATGCTCTCGCTTCGTTGTGTGGAAGTCATTCTAGCACAGATAATGTTCTTATAATATGCTGAAATCCACATCTTCCTATCACTCCAGAGCTGCATCATCATCTGGTCGTTCTACAGGTTGTACTTGTGCACGAGTTTAGCCCAGGCATCTTCAAACTCCGTTGGCATGAGCGGCCAGTTTAATATATCTGTGAACTCCTCTTTGAATGTTTTCTACTTTTTGTACAGCAACGCGAGGTATTCCATGTACTTCTTCAAGATGTGCCAATGGCATAGCTCGTGGACGGTGTTTGGAAATGATTGTGGTATAGCTTTCGCCATCGATGGGCACTGGTCTGCAGAATTAAAAAAATGAAAGTTCATTCTTTTTTTGTACTGATGGTGAGCTTATGTTGTACAAGTACTTGAACTTCACCTGCAGCAATATGACTATCTAAAAATGGTACATGTATTTTTTCTTATAGCAGTGTTCTTGAACTTCTGTGGTACCAGTGCTTGAACTTCACATAAATAACTAAAATTTTCTGAACATGTTACATGTTTTTTCTTTACATCTTTCTGTCCTTGAACTTCTATGATTCCTGCACTTGAACTTCACATTCATGACCAGTTTTTTCTAAACATGTGACAGATAATTTTGCTTTCTTCCACTGTTAGTTGGACTTATGTGCTAACAGTGGTTGAACTGCTTGCTGTATATTATTTTCAGATAAAACCAAATATACCCAATACAGACCCATGGATTAAAAAGATGATGAAACTTGAGGAGTTTTTTATTTGAACTCACCTATTAGAATGCAAGTTGGGTGCTTGTTGTTCATGCACCGTAGAAATGTATCGAACAACCACTTGAATGACTTTGCATCTTCGTCTCTTATCAGGGCAACAACAAATATCGTTGACTGCAAGTGATGGTTTGTTCCAACAAACACTCCCAGAGGCATGTGAAATCTATTGGTCTTGTAAGTCGTGTCGAATGTTACGCAATCACCGAAGTCTTGATAGGCTCCTCGGCAGCTTGCATTGGAACAGAAAATGTTTTTAATTGACTTGTCCTTGTCCACTTGGATGTCATAGAAAAACTCATCATTTATCGCCTTCATGTCTTTGAAGAATGAAACAAGTTTCAATACATCATCCAAATCATCTTTCCTTGCATTCATGGCTTTGTTGCAAATCACATTCAAACATGCATTTGTTCATTTTTTTGCTAGCAAAGGATTGTGAGCTAGGATGCTATTTTACATTGCAATATGTTGGTGTTTGAGTACTTACTGGTTTAGCAGGTCTCGTCCGGTCATGCTTAGGAAGTAGCTTCCATCTTCATTTTCAGATAGCATTGACATGATTGTTGTGTGCTTGACATCATGGTACTGCAAGAGCTTTACATACTCCAAGATAGTGGGGTCATAGTTCTTGTGTGAGTGCAAAAACACCAGCATGTCATCAGTTTGCATGAACTGGTGATTATGATTGTACTCAATGTCCACTGCCACGCATGTGCGATCCTCCTGCACCTTCACCCTCATTCTTGCATTGCATCCCATCCTTTGCGATGTTTTGTTTCGCTTCCTGCTGGCCTCTGAAACTGAGGATGTGTGTATCCCTTGGAAGGCGCAAACAAAATACTTGTGGTTGTCATTTCCACCCGTCTTCCTGATTCCAAAACCAGCATGTCTGGCATATCTGTTATAAAATTCCCTTGCTTTCTCTACATCTTTGAATCGCATCTTTAGTCTTGGTATTAGATAATCCGGTAGATCTGGCGTCTGTAGAAAAAGAAAAAAAATCCAATCAGCACCTTAAAATGCAGTTTATGAACTTGTTATCCTGGAGGGAGCAGAAAATTTGCAGATAATACAAGATGCGTATATAAATATATTTTTGTCTCACTTACGTGCGTGTATGATGGCAACTCCGCCGGTGTTGGCTGCTATCCCTCTGGGATGGGGCATGGCGGAGTAATCATAGCAGGATGCAGCAGTGGATCACGAGGAGGAAGGAAGGCTGAAGATGGCCTCTCTCTTGTTTGCGTCCTTTTTGCTTGAGGTGGTTGTGGAGGTATTGTGATCCTGGTCTTGGTTTGCTCTTTTGTTCTGTGAAGCAATCCATCTACCTTACGCCCTGTACAATTCTGACTTGTAGCAGCAGCAACAGGATCAAATAGTGGTAGTGTGCAGATCACTCTCCTCCGTGTGTGTGTTGCTGTTGGATTTGTCCTGGGATCCGGTTTAGTTGCTTCGCTTTGGCATTGATGATGCACACCAGGATAACCTCCAGAGTTACACGCAGGACTTGAGCTAACCCCCTCTTCCAATGGCGTGCTTGGGAGTCTGCTGGAGGATACAAAGAATCCACGGGGGATTTCCGACGTCACCCAATTAGGTGGAGGCGCAAACTTGTGCGGATAGGGCTGTGACCCAGCTTCTTGGTAGTATCCGTGTGTTTCGGGTGTCGTCCATTTTTGGTTTGGAACAGGTTGGTAATGTTGTTGGTGCGTTTGAGGTGTGACCCATTGAGAGGGTGGTGCAACGCGTACAGGCTTTGCATTGTGAACTTGCTGCTTGGAACTTCTAAGCTTCTTCATGTGTCTCTCATCTTGCTCACATAAAAGGAAAAAATGTCTGTTAGCACACGGGTTAAATCTGCATATACCTTCATAACTGAACTTATCATTATTCACAGCCTGAACTTCTCGTATAAAAGTGGTGAGAGACATCACACTAAGCACTGAAGTGAGCATCTGCCAATGCCTTTGTACCTGAACTGAGCACCCTTCAAAGAACGAACTTCATACCGAGTGTTTTTAATTCTGCAATATTAGATTACTTTATATGTACCTGAACTGAGCACTCTCCACAACCTGAACTTCTTGTCTTGCAAAGGGGAAATATTGCCTACAGTTAGGAAACCTGAACCTTCATGAGTTTTTTGAGTGGTTGGACTGCTAGTGCATACCAACCTGACCTTCAAGTCATATCACATGCATGTTCTATTTTCATTTTTATTTTTTTGAATGCGAATGTGAATGTGAATGCAGGCAGATTTTATAGTGTTTGTAGCCAGGACTGAGGCTCATACACTACCAGAACTTCTCATGGTTGTAAGCAGGAGATTTTTAAAAAGCTTTTTGTAGCCTCGACTGAGGCTCATGCACTACCAGAACTTCTCATGGTTGTAAGCAAATAACAAACCGAAGGAAGGAAGAAGTTCAACCATACCCATGCTATAAGTTCGGCCAACCTTTTTCCAGCAGCTGATAGGCCACCCTGAGAACAATTCGTCGTGGAGGTATGAGAGGAATCCCATGGCAATCCATGTCTTGCAGAGGGCGCGAAGTTCATCTACACGAAGCAAGAAGGTCAGAGAATGCAAGATTGAAGAAGAACGCAAAATTGGGGAGGAAGTTCATGTACTGTTGCGGCTGAATTTGAGGGCGCAACAGATGCCGCCTCCGCGGAGGAGTTGCTCCGTTGGTAGCGCCGCTCGCCGCCGGTCCCGTCATCTGGTCTGCCAAGTCTTCGGGCGGTGGTTATGGGACGAGGATGCGGCTTCCTGAAGTCCATGGCGGCTTCGCCGCGTCCAGGCGACGCGGGCTCCCTCGCGCCGGCGTCCGCCGTCGCTCGCTCGCCCGCACCGGTGGCCGACCAGGAGATGGAGACGGAGGGGAGGCGGCTGACCCGGCCGTCCAGGAGCTGGTGAAGAAGGGGAGGCGGCGGATCCGGCAGGCCAGGAGCTGTAGACGGGGGGGATGGGGCGGATCCGGCGAAGATCGGCGGCGACCACGGGGGAGGTCGGGGGATCGAGGGAAGGAGGTGGGCTGGGGCGGGTGGATCCTGTCGGGGAGGCCTCGGGATCGGGTGGGATCCTGTCGGGCCGGAATGGCAGTTCGGGGAAGTTCGGGAGGGCCCTGTCGGGCCCTTATAGAGGCTGCTGTGATCCAAATAACTATTCTAATCCTGGGATTAGAATAGTGCTACTATATATATATATATATATATATATATATATATATATATATATATATATATATATATATATATATATATATATATATCATGAAGCGAATTCAATGAAACAGTTATGAAATAGAAGCAACATATATAGTAAAAAATAGTTAACAAATTTCATCGTACCGAAAGTAATTAACTATAGCGCGGCACCATACATGCATCTAATAGTTTCGTCGTACTGAGAAATTCAAAGTTTCGTTATACAGAAAGTAACAAGTAACCAAACAAACACATTGATTTTAAGCAGTGCACTCTTCCCATCTGTCCATATCCGGGAAGATGGACCCAAGCTTAGTGAAAAGCGTCATGTCTTGACGCTATAGGTAAATGCGGGTTCAGATGTCAGCTTGCGATATTGGGCCGCCATAGAACATCCCATTCTCTTCGAGGACATCTTTCATGATCATGGACGCAATTTCCTGCTGGATCCGGTAGAAATCATTTCGAAGTCTATTATCCGGCACGGCTCCAAAGGCTTCAGCCCATCTCTTGATATGGGTATGGATGCTGATTTCATGCAAAGTGATTGCACATCCCTTCTATACTCCATCATTAGATGGATGACATAGAATCCATCGTTCTCACTTCTTGCCGGTTGCTGGATGCAACAGAAGTCAGTTTTGTGGCCGAAACAGAGCCCGACCTTATTTGTTTTTTTGCATTGGATGGAGCCACCCCGCATGCTGAAGCCCATCATAGCTCTGTCCAGAACATACTTTATGTGTGTGTAATCTTTCTTCTGTATGTTCTTCAACGGGTCCAAATATAGAGCGCGGGAGTAACGCGGGTAAAGAATGATGAGAACGGCACGACACCCTCCGCTGCGCAAAATACACGATCAAGTTAGCTTCCATGCGTCCAAAGTAATTATTAAAATGCACGAAAGAATGTATGTGTTATAGTGCTATCCGCGGATGACTTACCTGGGATGATAAGGTAGGAGAATCGTTTCTTTGTCCTTATTGCTGACCAAGAATTATTCGATGTACTGACTCGCATATTGACGGTTGGCGTCATTGATTGACAAGAAGCCCTCATGCATGTAGTATGGGTCCACAACCGCAAGACCGGTGACTTGCTCCCTCCTGACGATGTAGTTCATGTGCAGCACATACAGGTGGACGAACGTAAAACCGAGTATCCTTATTTGAATTATCTGGAAGATGTAATCAAATCACTGGAAGAAGAGGTCGGGCATGTGTGGACGTACATCTTGCAACTGCTCGGCACATGAACCGTATAAAGTGGGTATCCTAGATCATCCGAGGCTAGGAGGCTTCTCTCTGTCGAAAGCACATGGTCATGGAGTCTCCTGAGACCCCTTGTTATGGCAGATAGTGCATTCGCCGGTACCATTGGCTCTCCCGCGACATGGATTAATGGTGCATGTTTCATCGGTACACTATCAACCTTGGTCGAAGGCGGCTGGCTGCTAGAACCAACATTGCCAGCTTTATTGGATTTTTTCGCCGTCGGTCTCTTCCTCTGCTTCGTCTTGGTGGGCTCAGGTGCTAGTGGGTCTGTCAGACCATGCCTGAGCATCACCCCTAGTGTTGTCAGGCTCAGCATTGGACAACTCTGGCTAATTAGTTGAGGTTGGGTGGAACCGGCATCTGGAGGCGTGTCCTGCGAGGATTGCATGAACAAAGACTTCTTGCACTCCCGAGGATGTTCCGGCTCTGGTACATGAATCTCATATTCATATGGTTGACTCATTGTTACTTCGTTGTCATAGCCGGTATTGAAATACTGGTGAGGGTCATCGTCGGCCTCCTCCATGCAATGATCCATATCCTCTTCCATGGGGCAGATGGCATCATCTGCCGGAATGGTTCACCCTCCTTCCTCGTGTCTCTCGATCTCAGCAAGCAGGACAGACGATGGTTGTACTTGTGTAGGTGGGGTTGTGGCCATACCATCCTGAGGTCCCGTTGGTGTGCTCCCGGTCACCTTGACACGAAGAAGATTTTTCAGCCACAGGATCGGCCAATTTTTGCATTGGCCAAGTTGCGTGGGGGTCTCGTCATCATCTCCATCGGTTTGTATCGGATGAGGGAAACCCTCCTAGCCTGTTTTCACACTCGCCAAGGAGACCCTTAAGGCGTTATCATGCATCTGCCGGTGGTGGAACAATCGATCCATGGGCTTCACTATAGTACCTTTCCCCACATCCACCAATCCACCCTTCATGTGGTAAAGGAGGGTGCACGGAGTGGAGTCGGCCTAGAAAGACACATATGTGTGGCTTCAGAGATCCAAAAAGAATGGCAACTGAAGATTAATTAATTAGTTGAGTTGATGAGGGTGCGACGCGTATGTACCGTGCGATCATCTAGCTCAACCAATGTCGACGGCCCAACATTCAAGCCAGAGACGGAGCTAGGGCTGTTCTGAGAGCTGGGTGCATGAGCAGGTGCTGGAGTAGGTGCGGGCGCGGTTGCCATACTAGGTATGGGTATGGGTGCGGTACCGGTGTTCATTGATTTGCTTCCGGTGAAGCTGGGCATGGGAAAATCAGTTGGTGGCGCATTTGCATTTTCTTGCACCCAGGTGACCACAGTTGGAATCAAGCTTGTAAAGGCAGCCACCATATCATGCCTACAGGTAGCTACCGCTTCCCGAAAGGCCTAAACTTTGGTCTCAGGTTTAGTTTTCTCCATCGCTCGTGCCACCTTCTCATCGATAGTCACTGGACTGAACTTCTTTCTCTGTATTTTAGCCTCAGGGTCCTCGTTATAATAGTACTTCCACGTGGCGCCGTGCTACCTCTTGAGCACTGCGTTGGTTTTCCCTTGAAGAGGAAGGGGTGATGCAGCAAAGTAGCGTAAGTATTTCCATCAGTTTTGAGAACAAAGGTATGAATCCAGTAGGAGGCTCCACGCAAGTGTGATAGCCTGGTTTATTAGGGATGATAGACTACTCATATCAATAGGAATTCCTTCTTTTCTGGAAGCCCATCCAGACAGAACTCCAAAGTTCATGTGCTCAGCTTGGAGTAATTTCAGGATGGGTGACCGAATGGGAAGTTGCTCCCGGGTGCGCACGAGTGAGGACAAAGCACGCATAAAAGACTTGTATTGATCTGTGGGGCCAGTCTAGATCCCGCCAGGAGTAACAATCACTGACGGGTGTGTCCGGGGCGTTACAAGTTGGTATTATAGCCAGGTTCTCGCGGTTACAGGGATGTTTGCGGACAGGTGCACGGTCATGTTGTACATGACGTTTGTGACCCGTCGTGGCACACGGCATGGCACATCGCCGGACTGGATGCACAGACATATGTGCCAAGAGGGAATGTTCGTGTGGCCCGACGAGGATGTCAGTTCCTCTGAGTGTGGGTGTATGTGATAGCCTGGCTTATTAGGGATGATAGACTACTCATATCAATAGGAATTCCTTCTTTTTTGGAAGCCCATCCGGATAAAACTACAAGGTTAAGCGTGCTCAGCTTGGAGTAATTTCAGGATGGGTGACCGACTAGGAAGTTGCTCCCGGGTGCGCACGAGTGAGGACAAAGTGCGCAGAAAAGACTTGTATTGATATGTGGGGCCAGTCTAGATCCCGCCAGGAGTAACGACCACCGGCGGGTGTGTCCGAGGCGTTACAGCAAGTCCCTCGTACCTACACAAACAAAACAAGAACCTCGCAACCAACGCGATAAAGGGGTTGTCAATCCCTTCACGACCACTTGCGAAAGTGAGATCTGATAGAGACAATAAGATAAGATAAATATTTTTTGGCATTTTTATGATATAGATTAGAAAGTAAAGATTGCAAAATAAAGTAGATTGGAAAGTTATATGATGGAAAATAGACCCGAGGGCCATAGGTTTCACTAGTGGCTTCGCTCAAGATAGCATAAGTATTACGGTGGGTGAACAAATTACTGTCGAGCAATTGATAGAAAAGTGCATATTTATGAAAATATCTAGGCATGATCATGTATATAGGCATCACGTCCGTGACAAGTAGATCGAAACGATTATGCATCAACTACTATTACTCCACACATCGACCGCTATCCAGCATGCATCTATAGTATTATGTTCATAAGAACAAAGTAACGCATTAGGCAAGATGACATGATGTAGAGGGATAAACTCAAGCAATATGATATAAACCTCATCTTTTTATCCTCGATGCCAACAATTCAATACGTTCCTTGCTGCCCTGATGTCACTGGGAAAGGACACCGCAAGATTGAACCCAAAGCTAAGCACTTCTCCCATGGCAAGAAAGATCAATCTAGTAGGACAAACCAAACTGATAATTCGAAGAGACTTGCAAAGATAAACAATCATACATAAAAGAATTCAGAGGAGATTCAAATATTTCTCATAGATAAACTTGATCATAAACCCACCATTCATCGGATCTCGACAAACAGACCGCAAAAAGTGTTACATCGAATTGGTCTCCAAGAAGATCGAGGAGAACTTTGTATTGAGATTCAAAGAGAGAGAAGAAGCCATCTAGCTAATAACTATGGACCCGAAGGTCTATGGTAAACTACTCAAAACTCATCGGAGGGGCTATGGTGTTGATGTAGAAGCCCTCCGTGATCAATTCCCCATCCGGCGGAGCACCGGAAAAGGCCCCAAGATGGGATCTCACGGGTATATAAGGTTGCGGCGGTGGAAATAGGGTTTCGTGGTGCTCCTGGATGTTTTCAGGGTAGGGAGGTATATATAGACGAAGAAGGTCAGTCAAGGGAGCCACGAGGGGACCATGAGGGTGGGGGCGTGGCCACCCCCCTAGGGCGTGCCCTCCTACCTCGTGGCTGCCTCTGCTGCTTCTTGACGTCCACTCCAAGTCTCCTGGATTGCGTTTTTTCCAAAAAGATTGCTCCCGAAGGTTTCATTTTGTTTGGACTCCGTTTGATATTCCTTCTCTTCGAAACACTGAAATAGGCAAAAAACACAGCAATTTGGGCTGGGCCTCCGGTTAGTAGGTTAGACCCAAAAATGATATAAAAGTGAAGAGTAAAGCCCATAAACATCCAAAACGGGTAATATAATAGCATGGAACAATCAAAAATTATAGATACGTTGGAGATGTATCAAGCATCCCGAAGCTTAATTCCTGCTCATCCTCGAGTAGGTAAATGATAAAAATAGAATATTTGATGTGGAATGCTACCTAGCATATATCTCAATGTAATTTTCTTTATGGTGGCATGAATGTTCAGATCCAAATGATTCAAGATAAAAGTTCATATTGACATAAGAGTAATAATACTTCAAGAATACTAACAAAGTAATCATGTCTTTGAAAAATAACATGGCCAAAGAAAGCTTATCCCTACAAAATTATATAGTTAGGCTATGTTTCATTTTTGTCACACAAAATACTCCCATCATGCACAACCCCGGTTTCAGCCAAGCAATTGGTTCATAATTTTTAATGCGGTTCACCTTTTTTCCACTCTCATGCAATACATGAACATAAGCCATGGATATAGCACTATGGGTGGAATAGAATATGATGATGGAGGTTGTGTGGAGAAGACAAAAAAGGAGAAAGTCTCACGTTGACGAGGCTAATCAACGGGTAATGGAGATGCCCATCAATTGATGTCAACATGAGGAGAAGGGATTGCCATGCAACGGATGCACTAGAGCTATAAATGTATGAAAGCTCAAGAAAAGAAACTAAGTGGGTGTGCATCCAACTTGCTTGCTCACGAAGATCTAGGGCATTTTGAGGAAGCCCATTATTGGAATATACAAGCCAAGTTCTATAAAGAAAAATTCCCACTTGTATATGAAAGTGACAACATAGGAGACTCTCAACATGGTGCTACTTTGAAGCACAAGTGTGGAAAAGGATAGTAACATTGTCCCCCCTTTTTTTGGGCCTTTCTTTTTTTGGCCTTTTTTTTATTTGCCTTTTTTGGCCTTTCTTTTCAAGGGACAATGCTCTAATAATGATGATCATCACACTTCTATTTACTAACAACTCATGGATTACAACTCGATACTAAAACACAAATATGACTCTATGTGAATGCCTCCGGCGGTGTACCAGGATATTCAATGAATCAAGAGGGACATGTATGAAAATTATAAAGGTGGCTTTGCCACAAATACGATGTCAACTACATGATCATGCAAGGCAATATGACAATGATGAAACGTGTCATAATAAACGGAATGGTGGAAAGTTGCATGGAAATATATCTCGGAATGGCTATGGAAATGCCATAATAGGTAGGTATAGTGGCTGTTTTGAGGAAGATATAAGGAGGTTTATGTGTGATAGAGCGTATCGTATCACGGGGTTTGGATGCACCGGCAAAGTTTGCACCAACTCTCAAGGTGAGAAAGGGCAATGCACGGTGCCGTAGAGGCTAGCAATGATGGAAGGTTAAGAGTGCGTATAATCCATGGACTCACATTAGTCATAAAGAACGCATATACTTATTGCAAAAGTTTATTAGGCCTCGAAGCAAAGTACTACTACACATGCTCCAAGGGAGAGGGATGGTAGTAGTTAACCATCGCGCGATCCCGACCTCTACTCATAAGGAAGGCAATCAAAAGAGCACATCATGCTACGGATTTGTTACACAACTTTTACCATACGTGCATGCTACGGGACTTGCCAACTTTAACACAAGTATTTCTCAATTTCATAATTACCCAACTAGCATGACTCTAACATTACCACCTCTATATCTCAAAACAATTATCAAGCATCAAATTGATCATAGCATCCAATGCACTTTCTATGATTGTTTTTATTATACCCAACTTGGATGCCCATCATATTAAGACCAAATTTATAACCATAGCAAATACCATGCTGTTCTAAAAGACTCTCAAAATAATACAAGTGAATCATGAGAGATCAATAATTTCTACAAAATAAAACCACCGTCGTGCTCCAAAAAGATATAAGTGAAGCACTAGAGCAATAATTGTCTAGCTCAAAAGATATAAGTGAAGCACATAGAGTATTCTAATAAATTCCGAACCATGTGTGTCTCTCCCAAAAGGTGTGTATAGCACGGATGATTGTGGTAAACTAAAAAGCAAAGACTCATATGATACAAGACGCTCCAAGAAAAACACATATCATGTGGTGAATAAAAATATAGCTCCAAGTAAAGTTACCGATAGACGAAGACGAAGGAGGGGATGCCTTCCGGGGCATCCCCAAGCTTAGGCTTTTGGTTGTCCTTGAATTATCTTGGGGTGCCATGGGCATCCCCAAGCATAGTCTCTTGCCACAACTTATTCCATAGTCCATCAAATCTTTACCCAAAACTTGAAAACTTCACAACACAAAACTCAACTGAAAATCTCATAAGCTTTGTTAGTGCAAGAAAGAAAAACCACCCCTTAAAGTACTGTAATGAACTCATTCTGTATTTATATTGGTTGTAGACGTACTGTATTCCAACTTCTCTATACTAGCCATAGATTCATCAAAATAAGCAAACAACACACGAAAAACAGAATCTGTCATAAACAAAATAGTCTGTAGCAATCTGTAACTTTCGAATACTTCTGGAACTCTAAAAATCCTAAAAACATAGGAAGTCCTAGGAAATTTGTCTATTAATCTACTAAAAAAAGAATCAACTCAAAAGCACGTTTTTGTATTTTATTAAAATTATTCTCGTGCGCGCAAAAGTTTCTGTTTTTCAGCAAGATCAAATTAACTATCACCCAAGATGATCCTATAGGTTCTACTTGGCACAAACACTAACTAAAACAAAAAACCACATCTAACCAGAAGCTAGATGATTTATTTATTACTAAGCAGGAACAAAAAGCAAAGAACAAAAATAAAATAGGGTTACCTCCCAACAAGCGCTATCGTTTAACGCCCCTAGCTAGGCATAGAAGCGAGAATAGATCTAAGTATCGCCATCTTTGGTTTTTAATTTGTTTTTGCAGAGTCATGCTCGAATCCGGGGGGTTCTTTACGTTTCCCTTCATATTCAGAAATTTTTAGATCTAAAGAATCCAACCTCTTATTGCAAAGGGTAATCAACATATTCATGCGGTGAAGATTTCCGCTAACACTCTTAAGAGGTTCAAGAGACTTTTGTAAAAAAAATGTTACTTCGCAAATCTTTTCAAAAACTTGTGTCTCTTCCAGGGTATGATGTGGCCCCCCTTTTTGGACATAGTGTTCCCACTATTCCCTATATGATTTCATGCGTAATACTGGGATCAATTTCAATTAAATTTCCTTTGGCAACGCAATCCAAGAGTTGTCTATGGGACATATTTAGTCCAACATAAAAATTGCGAAGTAAAATTCTAAAATTCACCTCTAAGGTGCAGTTACAATAAGATTCCATCATCCTATACCAAGCATCTTTTAAGTTTTCTCCTTGTGTTTGCTTGAAGTGAAGAACTTCAGACTCGGGAGACAAAGGAGCAGACAAAGGACTGGCCATGACGACGAAATACACGATCTAACACACGAGCACACAAGAGGCAAGCGAAAGAAAAGAGGCGAACGGAAAAGAGAGGGCGAAAAAACGGCAAGGGTGAAGTGGGGGAGAGGAAAATGAGAGGCAAATGGCAAATAATGTAATGCGAGGGAGATGAGTTTGTGATGGGTACTTGGTATGTCTTGACTTGTGCGAAGACCTCCCCGGCAACGGCGCCAGAAATCCTTCTTGCTACCTCTTGAGCACTGCGTCGGTTTTCTCTTGAAGAGGAAAGGGTGATGTAGCAAAGTAGCGTAAGTATTTCCCTCAGTTTTGAGAACCAAGGTATCAATCCAGTAGGAGGCTCCATGCAAGTCCCTCGTACCTACACAAACAAAACAAGAACCTCGCAACCAACACGATAAAGGGGTTGTCAATCCCTTCACGGCCACTTGCGAAAGTGAGATCTGATAGAGATAATAAGATAAGATAAATATTTTTTGGTATTTTTATGATATAGATTGGAAAGTAAATATTGCAAAATAAAGTAGATCGGAAACTTATGATGGAAAATAGAAACGGGGGCCATAGGTTTCACTAGTGGCTTCTCTCAAGATAGCATAAGTATGACGGTGGGTCAAAAAATTACTGTCGAGTAATTGATAGAAAAGTGCATAGTTATGAGAATATCTAGGCGTGATCGTCTATATAGGCTAATGTTCGTGACAAGTAGATCGAAACGATTCTACATCTACTACTATTACTCCACACATCGACCGCTATCCAGCATGCATCTAGAGTATTAAGTTCATAAGAACAGAGTAACGCATTAGGCAAGATGACATGATGTAGAGGGATAAACTCAAGCAATATGATATAAACCCCATCTTTTTATACTCGATGGCAACAATATAATACGTGCCTTGCTGCCCCTGCTAACACTGGGAATGGACACCGCAAGATTGAACCCAAAGCTAAGCACTTCTCCCATGGCAAGAAAGATCAATCTAGTAGGCCAAACCAAATTGATAATTCGAAAAGACTTGCAAAGATAACCAATCGTACAAAAAAGAATTCAAAGGAGATTCAACTATTTCTCATAGATAAACTTGATCATAAACCCACAATTCATTGGATCCCGACAAACACACCACAAAAAGAGTTACATCGAATAGATCTCCAAGAAGATCGAGGAGAACTTTGTATTGAGATTCAAAAAGAGAGAAGAATCCATCTAGCTAATAACTATGTACCCGAAGGTCTCTGGTAAACTACTCACAACTCATCGGAGAGGCTATGGTGTTGATGTAGAAGCCCTCCGTGATTGATTCCGCCTCCGGCGGAGCTCCGGAAAAGGCCCCAAGATGGGATCTCACGGGTACAGAAGGTTGCGGCGGTGGATAAAGGGTTTCGTGGTGCTCCTGGATGTTTTCAGGGTACGGACGTATATATAGGCGAAGGAGGTCGGTCAGGGGAGCCACTAGAGGCCCGCGAGGGTGGGGGGCGCGCCGACCCCCTAGGGCGCACCCTCCTGCCTCATGGCCGCCTCGGCTGCTTCTTGACGTCCACTCCAAGTCTCCTGGATTGCGTTTGTTCCAAAAAGATCGCTCCCAGATGTTTCATTCCATTTGGACTCGTTTGATATTCCTTTTCTTCGAAACACTGAAATGGGCAAAAAAACAACAATTTGGGCTGGGCCTCTGATTAGTAGGTTAGTCCCAAAAATGATATAAAAGTTTATAGTAAAGCCCATAAACATCCAAAACGGGTAATATAATAGCATGGAACAATCAAACATTATAGATACATTGGAGACGTATCACGCCGTCCCTAGCGCCGTGCACACGTCCATATTGCGGCCGCTGGCCCGGCGGGGTCACATCATTATGTTAATGGCCCGGTTGAAAGGAGTCTCCCACTTGTACTTTGCCGACGACTGAGTCGAAGAGTCGCTTTCGGCCGCAAGCTTGTGTTGCTCTCTTTGCAAAATGGACTGTGAATCATTTATGAATGCGACTGGAATGTAGTAGACTTCATTGATCAGAAGCTAATATGTAAGGTAGTAAAAAGATCATTACTAGTAATCTCATGAATTTCCTAGTCGGTCCATCGGTGAAAACAATCTTTTTTGGGGGGTCCCACGAGAATCAGACCCTGATGAAGTCGTGCTCCTACTGGTCGGTGAACTCAGCTAATGGGTCTGGGATCCCCTCACGTTCACGTTCTGCGTCCTCCTTAGCCCACACGGGCCTCTTTCCCGTGTAACCATGACTTCCAAGGCGGTGGTTCCCCATGTTCTTTTCCTGCAGCTGCTTGCCTCTCTCCGACCTGGCCTTGGTAGCTTCTTCATTGCAAGTTCTCTATCGTAATTTTCGGATTGTCTGCAACAATCTTGGCGTAGGTTTCATGGTCTACTTCAATCACCTTTTTCACCCTAGTTTTCCAAGCGCTCACTGCGCTGCTGAACTTCCCTAGGGCTTTGTTGTTGATTTTTTTTCATGCCATCATCATCCCATGGGTCGACATCGTCATTCCGACTGGGGAACAGGAATCTTGCATGAAACCTAGTTAGGAGCAGCTTCTTCAAATGTTCATTCTTTCGTATTTTTGTGGTGTTGATGTTAGCGGTATCCCGTAGGATGCATGCTAGTCGGTTGCCGTAACACACTGCCACTTCCCGCGACTCTATTGGCTCAAACTCGCCAGGGTGCACCGCCGTGACCACCAATCTTCCGGTGTCGAGCTCATTTGGGCGTCGTGTCCTCTTTTCCTTCTTTCCCTCACTGGCTTGGGAGGTCCCACCTTCCGTGCTGTAGTTAGCAACATCATCTGCGCCAGTCTTAGTATCGGTGTTGTTGGTGGCATCAGTGTCAGCGCCGGCGCCACCGTCGTCGTCCTCCATCATGACAAGGGGGTCTTGACACCCAGCTTGCTGTCTCTCCTGATCCACCGGAAAGTCGAAGTAGGCGTGTTCTCGACCTAATTGGGTCTGAGAACCTCCGGCCTCATCGGTGTCGGTCATGTTTCCTAGGGTTCAATGTCGTAGTCGTTTAATTATCGAGCTTTATATAATAAAGTGAATAATGACAAAAAAGTGACATTTGTTTTACCGGAAATGTCGTTTCATTCCCGTCGCGACAAATCTCGAGCACTCGATATGTCCAACTTTCTAGCACAAGTCATGCCGAAATTCAAGAAAAATTTCGGCATGACCTTTGCTAGAAAGTGCACATATAGAGCGCCTGAAATTTGCCGGAATGGAAATGCATCAACATTTCCGGCAAAACATAGGTCACTCACAATCGGTTTCCGGCAAAACAAGTGTGAGCATGAGCATACTCATCTGCATGTCAAGTGATGTGTGTCATCACACATGCATGCTATATATTGCTCATCATTCTCTGTTTAGAAACAAGCACAACATAGTAGCAGCAACATAAGCTAGTTAAAAATCCTCATTTAAAAATCTAAACTAAACTACCATTATAAATCCTCATTTTCAAAATGGACAACAACATAAGCTAATTTTCATTTCCTATAGTGCTGCAAAAGTGAAGCTTACTGCCCATAGCTAGCTAGTACTACATATCCTTCAAACTACACATGTTTTTCCTGTCTTTAGCTACCATGACAAAAAATCACTCCACTGTGCCTTTTGCGAATAAAATGGACCAATAATATGCATAATCAACAGCTCTGGCATTCTAACACCACACATTTGGCTCCAACATTTAATATGAATTTTCATCTTCTTTGATATAATAAAAAGTACTAACATTTTTAGTCCACACACTCTGAAAATATCTCAAACGGAAAATCCATCGACATAACACGTAACACAATCCAACGTCCAGTGAGGAACTACAACAACCAATCTAGGTCACATCTTGCAAGGAAACTTATAGATTGGCAACATAATACAACAATTTCAAGTTCCTACTAAACACCTCCTAAGAGGCCATGAGAGCCAGTAATCAAGCTATCATCCAAGGCAACATCATGAAAACAGTAAATGGACAGGAATGGAGCTTACAATCCAATTGCGGGTCTTGGAGAGGCGGCGAGAGAGCGCGTGGATGCAGTAGGCGATGTCGGCCCGCGGCCTCGCAATGGATATCGCCGCAGCAATCTCTGCACCACCACCACACAGAGACACACACCATCTTTCAAACACCAGCACCAACAGAAAGAAAAGCAGGCCTTATCCCCTCCCCTATGAGCCTCCCACCCTCCCACCTAGAGGCACGATCTAATTATGAGCCCCATATTACTCAAAATTAGGCTAAGCAGGCCTTATCACCTCAGCTTGAAGTAATTTAAGAATAAGAGGAAAGGAGGGGTGGCTCACCATGCGTCGGGGTCAGGGTCGTCGGGGCTGAGGGGGTGGCGTCGGGGTTGAGGACGTCAACGTCGTGGTCGGGGTCGGCGGGGCTGAGGGGGTTGAGCGCGTCCTTCTCCTCCTCGCTGAGCCCTGTCGATCTGCAGAGACCAATCCTGTCCAGAGAGAGAGAGGGGGGGGAGAGAGATAGATAGATAGATAGATAGATAGA
>NC_041383.1:61752544-61757335 GCF_002162155.2 Triticum dicoccoides
GAGAGAGAGAGAGAGAGAAAGAGAGAGATGGAGAGAGAGAGGGAGGGAGGGAGAGGGACCTGCCGGCAGAGAGAAGATGGCGCCACAGGGGAGGGGGGTGACGGGCGGCCGGTGGCACGGGGGAGGAGCGGCACGGGAGGTAGGGTCGGGTGCGGCGCGCGCCGATGACGGCATGGGCGGGTGCGGCCTCGGCGGTGGAGTGAGCTGAGAAAGGGGATCGGATCGAGCGAGAGTGAGAGAGAGGAAAGAGATGGGTGCAGTGGCTCTGTATAGGCAACTTAGCTATAGCGTGGCGTGGCAAAACGTGTTATAGCTAAGTTAGCTATAGCGCGGGGCAAAAAAACGTGCTATAGCTAACTTAGCTATAGCGCTGCCCAGCTCAAACCGCGCTACTGCTAACTTTTTCTTTTATTTTTATTTTTATATTTTTCTTTCCTTTTTATTTTTATTTTTCTTTTATTTTTATTTCCCTTTTCTTTTTCTTTTTTTGTTTTTATTTTCTTTTTCTTTTTCTTTTTCTTTTTCTTTTTCTTTTTCTTTTTTTCTTTTATTTTTTCTTTTATTTTTATTTTTATTTTTCAAATTCCACAAACTTCCTTGCTTTTTATTTTTATTTTTCTTTCATTTCATTTTCCACAACTTATTAGTTCCTTTTTTTCTTTTTCTTATCTTTCATTTGCATTTGTACAAAGTTTGTATAGCAGGGGTATATATAGCTCTAGCTAGCTAGGGTTTAATTTGGTCTCTCGTTGGAGCAATACCACTATTACCCTCCAGATAATAATTAGTATAATATAAATTACATCATTTGACCGCTAACAGTGGTATACAAAATAGCTAGACACACACGAAAATTGTGGATTAGTTTGTCAGCTTGGGCGACGACGACGCCTCAGACTGATCTTGTTCCCTCTTTTGTTCGTTGTCGAATAATTGAGCCCATTATTGTGACTTTTCCTTCTCCAGGGATTATGATCTTTCGTAGGTAATGTAGTCTTAATTCTTCTTTTGACGTATGTTTCATCGTCATCAGCATCATCTTCCCTCATAGGATCACCGTACTGGTCATAGTCTTCCTCATTGGCGACTCCATCCATTCCGGTGATGATCCTTTTGCTTCTCCTCACGACAACACGGTTGGGATTGATCGGATCAGTTATGAGGAAACATTGTGTCACGTGTTTAGCGTGTACCCATGGCTCATTTTTGGTGATGGCTTTGACGGTACCGCTATCGAAGTCGGGTATACACATGGTAGTGAAATATCGGTTTTCTCTGTGTACATTCTTAGCCCATCTGACACGGAACATCATTGCGCTATGCAATCCAGAGTAGTTAAGCTCCCATATCTCTTCGACCATTCCATAATATCTTTCGATTACATTCCCAGACATGGCTTCCATCGTCACCCCTGAGTTTTGATCATCACTGTTTATATCTTTCTCCTCCGTGTAGAACGTGTATCCGTTGATATCGTATGCTTGATAAGTCGCGAGGTTGGTCAACGGGCCATGTGCTAAGGCGTATATGAGTGTTCCGTTCGGACAACCCTCTTCCGGGGGATTAGCCAGAACTCGCACTTTGAACCAACGCAAGAAAGTGGAGTTGTGCTCTCTAATAACTTCAGCGCCCGTCCTGTGCACCCCACGGTCATGGTACTTTTTTGTGATGGTCTCTTTGTGCAGTGTCACGAAATCTTCTAGCACATCTAGGTGGTGTAGCACTACTATGTTTGCCCTGTCAAGGTCGTTTTGTCGGCCCGAGCGTAACACATTCACATCCCTATGACTGTTGGTGTGACCTTCGCCTTCGAGCCTTCTATAGTGCTTGTCGACGGGCAAACCAACAACAGGGTCTCCGGTGCCCACTAGATAACTCTCACAAAAAGAGATGCACTCTTTGGTCAGATGTCCCTAGGCCATGCTTCCATCTGGACGGGACATGTTACGAACGAATCCTTTGATGACCCCATTCATCCTCTCAAATGGCATCATGCTGTGCAGGAATGTCGGCCCTAGGTCGATGATGTCATCAACGATGTGGACACATAGATGCACCATGACATCAAAGAACGCGGGCGGGGAAGTAAATCTCTAGCTCATTCAGTATGACAACGATCTCTTCCTGTAACCTATGGAGTTGCTTCACACTTATCGACTTTCGAGAGATAGCATCAAAAAAGTGGCATAGATCAGTAAGCGTCTCACGCACATGTGTGTCCATAATCCCTCTAAGTGCAACTGGGAGTAACTACATCACCATCACATGACAGTCGTGAGACTTCATCCCGCTGAACCTTTTTTCTTAGTGTTCAGATATCTGCTTATCTTCCCACAGTAATCGGAACTAACTTTGATTCCGGCAAGGCACTTGAACAATTGATCAACCTCCTTCGGATCTAAGGTGAAGCAAGAGGGGGGGGGGGCAATATTGTTCTTCCTTCTTGTTTACTTTTTTGCCCCTGTCTTCCGTCTCCATCTCCATCTTGGTATCCTCTGACGACTTTTTACCAGGCATTTGGAGATATTTCTTGATATTCAAAAATTCCAAGTCTTTTCTTGCCTTCGGCCCATCCTTGGTCCTCTCCGACATGTTCATCAATGTTCCAAGCAAACTCTCAAGGATATTTTTTGTGATATTCATTTGATAAAGGCTATGAGGCATGTTGAGTTTGGGCCAGTATTCCAAGTCCCAGAAAACAGATCTCGTCTTCCATACCTTCAGCAGGGGCTCCGGCGCCTTTTTCTTCGTCTTTCCCGGCAAGAGGCACTCTTCCCAGTTCTTCAATAACTCATATATTCTGCACCGCTACGCTTACGTGGAGGACCTCGATGCTTAGCCTTACCATTGAAAAGATCTCCACGCTTTCTCCACGGGTCATCCTTCTCGAGCCATCTTTGATGCCCCATGTACATGATTTTCAAAGACCCGCAATCTTTCGATAGCTGATGAGAAGTTGTATCATCCATGCACCTCGTGCATCCGCAATATTCGTGGCACACCTAGCCGGAGAGATAGCCGTAACCGAGATAGTCCTGCACCGGCTGATCAGCAAGGCTCTCATGTAGAAATACTCTCCTTTGCTTGCATCCCATGTCTTGGCCGGCGTTGTCCATAAGGTATGTAGCTCCTCTTTCAGTAACCCGAGATACAGATTTATATCATTTCCCGGTTGTCTCGGCCCTTCAATAAGCATAGCCATGTGTATGTATTTTTCCTTCATGCACAACCAGGGGGGAGGTTGTACATCCATACAAACATGGGCCATGTGCTATGATTGGTGTTCTGTTTGCCAAACGGATTCATGCCATCACTACTAGCGCCAAGCACGATGTTCCTTGGATCATTTGCAAAAAAAATCAAATTCAGCATTTAATGCTCTCCACTGGCTAGCATCTACGAGGTGTCTCAGCTTCGGATCATCTCCGTCATCTGGCTTCACCCTCTCCCGCATGCCAGCGCATAAGCTTTGCTTCCTTAGGATCTACAAAATACCGCTGTAGACGCGGAGTGATCGGGAAGTACCATACAACTTTCTGTGGAGCTTTCTTTCCGGCCTTTTTATATTGTGAAGCATTGCACTTTGGACAGATGGTTTTTTCCGCGTGCTCGTTCTGATATATGATGCAATCATTTATGCATGTGTGATATCTAATGTGTAGCAGATCAAGAGGGCACACGATTTTCTTTGCCTCCTCGACACTAGTAGGACACATGCTTCCCGCGGGAAGAACCTTCTTTAGATACTTCAGAAGGTCATCCAGGGTTGCATCTGTCCATTTGTTAAGTTCTAGTGTGAAACTCAAGTGGGTCACCTCGGGATTGCAACTATCATACAAAGGAGTCATCGAGTCTACCTCCAGTTGCGCCAGTTTGGCCTCCTCTCTAGAAGCAACTCTGTCGCTAGTCGTCTTCTTGCAAAACAGGTCTCGAACATGTGGGTCCCGCATGGCTGAACTTAGTATCGACGAAGATGGAGGCGTGCCCGCGTCTTCTCTGCCTTGAACTGTCTCTTTGCCATCGACATTTCCGAGGCCGTCTTCCTCTTCGGGCACATAATCGGTCATCTCTTCGTCTGGTGGCCCCATGTCGTTATTTCCTGCCTCGTCGACGTCCTCATCATCATCATCATAATCATCTTCAGTTATCCACCGAGTATGGCTATCCATGAAACCATGCATGAGCAGGTGCGCCTTGAATGTACAACCCTCAAATAGGTCAAGCCTGACTATTCCTTTGCATTTTCGACACGGACATACAACATCCTTCAGTTTTTTTCGTACATGTCACCCACAGTGGATTGCTAGTATCTTTCCACCATCTTTCCATTGAACTTCATGATCACCTACGCGCGGAGCAAATATTATAACCACGTATATATGCATGCATGCATGGATCAAATTCATACAAAAATTCGGCATGACCTTCCCTAAACATAGGACATATTGAGTTTGCCCTAAATTCGCCAAAACGGAATTGAATCGACATTTCGACAAAACATAGGCAACTCATGTCACCCACATTATTTCATCAAATACACAATATAGGCAACTCAAATTATGCCACACACAATTATGTATATTCTCATATCGCTATATATATATAGTTTTGGTCCTATCCACACAAACACTTTTTTTGGCTCACCTATGTGTCGAGAGGGATATCGAGCACCTTTCTTCTTAATTACCTAGTAGCTCTATAGATATATAGCTCTAACTAGCTAGCTAGCTAGGGAGAGAGTGGGAGGAGAGGGAGAGAGGAGAAGAGAGAAGGCATTCATGGAAGGGGGTG
>NC_041383.1:61757747-61760595 GCF_002162155.2 Triticum dicoccoides
GGGCAAAGAAGAGGGGGATGGGAGGGCTGTGGTGGAGGGGCAAAGAAGAGGGGGGTGGTGGAAGGGCAAAGAAGAGAAGAAGGGAGGCCTCTAATGGAGGGGTGGTGGAGGGGGAGCATTGGAACAAGCAAGGTGCAAGGAAAGGGGAAGAAAGGAAGGGGGAGAGTAAGAAAAAAGGGGAGGAAGGAGGGGAAAGGTGATAGGTGGCTGGCGACGATAGCGGGGCGCCAAAGCATGCTACTGCTATGAGTTCGAGCCAAAATATCTACTGGTAAGTAAAACTTGCTATAGCGCTTGTACAAAAATCACGCTACTGGTACAAGTTTACCCATAGAAGAAATAGCAGTAGCACGTCTAGGTGAACAGGCGCTACAGCTATTTTCTTAATGGTAGCGCTGGTTAGACTACAAACGCTACTAACATTTTTTCGTCGGGTGGTGTGATGTGGCAAACTTACCAGTAGCATACCCTCCAGAAACCCACGATGCTGCTATGTTGTACCTGTAGCGCGCTATATAAAGACGCTACTGGTAATTATCAGTAGCGTGGGGTCGAAAACACATGCTACTGGTAAACTTCGATGTATAAGACTTTTCCTAGTAGTGCATGGTTATAGTTTTCCCATAAAATTATGCAATACAGACACCTACACCCATTTTGAATGCAAACAATGGAGAGCACTATGCAAGGCTTATGCATTTGAGCCTGATATGCTTATCACCTTTGATATTCGTCCGGAAGATGATATTGAAGATAATATCGACATCTGGGCCGATGTGCAGACGCCTCTAGTTCTACCATTATGTAAGTTTCTCAACCATATTTATGTCTTGGATATTGTTTATTCAAAACTATTTGACAACTAATTTCTATTGACAGCTTATTTCCATTCAAGCAAACATGTCCAGCGCTTGGTAGACAGGACCTACTACTATCCCGGGGCTGAACTAAACTGCGAGGAGGCAAGTCCTTATGTTTCATGGCTTGAGGATCTTCATACTGTCAAGACAAATTATTTTCCTGCACTCAGAAATCTTAGTACTCAAAACGTGCGACCAATAGTGTTCGTACTGAACTACGGTCACATCTATTTAGGAAAGATGATAAGATCTTTACTATTTGTCCTCAGTGCATCTTCCGCATACATTATTTTTAAACTAAACTTCATTGCTAAGTATGTTACTACGATGTTCTTCAACAGGGACTCTCGATGATAGTTGTGCCTCAGTGGATCGAAGCTAAAGGTCACATGTCCATGGTTAGCATACGGCCAAGACTTCCTACATTGCTCATGAGTGCATTCAGGATTTCTAGAAGCGAGCAAGTCTTAATAGTCAAAGACTGGTACAAAATTGTGAAGGATCCCAGAGAAGTACTAGGGGTTAGCAATCAGAAGCGCAACCCACAATTAGGAGACAGGTTCATCTGCATGCTTCAATATGATGAATCAGGAGCGCTTCACATGTTCTATGCTATTTTACCTGAGAGAGAGCAGTAGGAGTGATTAGCTAGCTAGAATGAGTGTTGGTGGTGATGACTATGATGAATAACATTAGCTCGTGGTGGTGGTGATTAGCTATGACTATGATGATTAAATGGGTGGTAATAACTATGATGATTATTAGCTAGTGTTGTTGGTGATGATATGATGCAAGAGTTTTTATATTAATATGATGATGATGATGATGATGATGATGATGATGATGATGATGATGATGATGATGGTGATGAGTACGTTATTATATCATTCGATGAAAGAACCGCGGATTAGTTTCAAATGGATGGATAATCCATGACTTGGTCACTTAGGATCGTGATATTCCATGACTTGGTCACTGAGGATCCATCCATTTGAAACTAATCCGCAGTTCTTTCACCTGGTGATTTAATAATGCATTATAATGTAAAAACAATCTCTAAATTGCTACTGTGTGAAAAATTGTATAAAGGTGTATGAATATGACCTAAAATTTAAAAGAAATAGAATACAGAATAATAGTAGTAGCGCGGGCGGAGAGAAGCGCTACTAGTAATTACCAGTACCGGTTGTTTGGCAAAGCGCTACTACTAAGTAGATATAACAGTAGCGCGTGTCAATAGACGCTACTGCTAAGCCTTAGCTGTAGCGCCGTATAAGTAGCGCTACTGATAGGCCAAAAACCAGCACTACTGCTAGGCTTTCCCCTAGTAGTGCCCCGCCGCGACGGCTTGGTCCGCCAGGCCCTGCCCTCGCGGCGCTAGCGGCGGTGGGTTGTTCCTTCCCCGCGCGCTCATGGGGGGCACGGGGCCTCCCGATAGCGGCAGTGCAGCTCGACCGGCTGCAGTGTGGCTCGGCGGCGGGATTTCGGCGGGCTTTGATGTCCTTGGTGCGGCAGCGCAACTGTTGGCTGCGGGGCGGCGTGGCGGTGTTGGTGGCCGGCGGCGCCCGCGTGGCCCAGATCTGGGCCCTTTCAGGCTCCATCTGGGCTAGGGCGGGCCGGCGACTCGGTGCGCGGTCATGCTGCTCCTTGGTTGGTGGCGAGGAGGCGGTGGTCTGCGGGCGCTGGCGGCTTTGTCGGCCGGCGAGCTGCAGTGTGACAAAAGGGGCTGTCCGGACCCTTTTGGGTCCGGCCGGGCCTCGATGCCCGGCAGGCCCCTTGTCCGTGCATCCGGTCGGCTCGGCGGCAGCGGTGGTGGTTGTCCTCTCACAACGTCGATGTTGCGGATGCCCCCGAGCTAACTATCTCTTCTCACATCCTCCAGTTCTCGTGTCGGTGACCTCAGGGAGACGGCGAAGTTGATTCGGTGACCTTGGTGGCACATGTTGGTGGGTTGCGTGATGGGCGGTGCACTATGGTTCGTCTAGGGT
>NC_041383.1:61760810-61779406 GCF_002162155.2 Triticum dicoccoides
TAGTCCGGGCAACAGCGGCGTCATCGTCGCCTCCTTCTTGAAGGTGTTGCTTGGTACGCGGCGCTTCGGAGTGCTGGGAGCATGGTGGTACTTCTTCGGAGGGTGCAATTGTTGCCGGTCGTCTTCGTTTTGTTGATCTGCTGTTGTTGGCATTTATTTCTCTTCTTTTTATCTCTGTTTTTCTTTGGGCTTGTTGTGCTGCGACCCCAGCACCTATCGTTGGTTGTATTGGTGGTTGCTTTGTAGTAATAAAAAAGCAGGGGAAACCCTTTTTCGTGACTATCTCCATTCATAGTTATACGTGCAAGCTAAGTAGTCTATTAGAACTTCTTAGACTTCCACATCATAGACTGCCATGTCAAACCTCTTTAATTTATGTCAAGTGTTAAACAAGGACCTAAAATTCACCCACATGCAATCCTTATTCCATTGAAGATAGTTTTGGCGTTTAACGATAAAAGAAAAGATCTTGATGATGAGGGTATATAATATTACCATTGATAGTCGACCAAGACGTGTCATCCTTCTTTTTGGGTAAGTACATTTCTCAATCCAACCAAAATACTCATGCATGCTGGTTGGTGTCGTTGGTGAGGATGGCGTTGCGGTGCCTGCCGCGCTCTGATCGGCAGTTCTGGGCGAACTTGACGGTGCGGGCGTTGAGTCCCTTGCTCTTCTCCTCCTCCGACCACTCCGCGCCGTAGTACTTCTCCTCGTCAGCGCCGACGTTGGCTGGGAAGAACATGGAGCCCCACTGCGGGAAGTGCACAAGGATGACTGGCAGCGTGCATGCCATTGTCACTATGCCCATGTACTGGAGCCCCTGCCCAGTGCCGTAGTTGGACGAAGTGAAGAAGAGCAGCTGGTTGAAGGCTGCGCCGAAGGTCCCGCCGGCGCCGGTCATACCCGACACGATGCCTAGGGAGCGGCGGGAGACGAAGGGTATGACCGCGAAGATGGCGCCCTCAGCGGCCTGGGCACAGATGGAGAAGAGGACCATGGCGGTGACGGAAGCGGGCAGGCTGGAGGCGCGGCCGAGCCAGAAGCAGAAGGCGCCGCCTGCGGTCTGGAGGATCCAAATGTTCCAGAGACGGGCGCGCATTCCATAGTAGCGCGCGCCGGCGTCGGAGAAGTAGCCGCCCATGGAGCGCACGAAAATGTTGGCGAGTCCAAAGCTGGCGGCGATGGTGCCGGCAGTGCGGAGGCCTAGGTGGAAGTGGTCGTAGTAGTACTCGGCGATGACATTGTCGGTGCAGAGCTCGACGCCGGCGGAGTATCCGTAGAGGAGCACGAAGATCCAGCTACGGTAGTTGGTTACGGCACCCCAGGCCACCTTGGCCAACTTGTCCTTGGCGACTTGGCCCTTGTTCTGCAGGCTCCAGAGGTTGCCGTCGGGGAGGTCCTGCCCCAGCGTGAGCACCATGATGCCGACGGCAACGTGCAGCGCGCCGGGGCCGAAGTAGGCGACGCGCCAGGCCGAGAAGGGCGTGGCGCCGCACCTGCTGCGGATGGCCTCGTAGACGAGTGGCATTACGAGCTGCGTGGCGCCCCCGCCGACGTTGCCCCAGCCGGCGGCAAGCCCGTTGACGGCGCCAATGATGTTGCCGCTGAACATGGTGCTCATCCAGTACTGGCAGGAGATGAGCGTGGCGAGCGAGAAGCCGATGAGGAAGCGCACCATGATGTAGCCCGCCGGGTCGTGGACGAGGGACATGCAGAACACGGCGGGCGCCGTGAGCATGACGAGGAAGGCGCAGCCGTAGCGGGGGCCGAGGAGGTCGCACACCACGCCCATGGCGACCCTCGAGAAGATGGAGCCGGACACGGAGGCCACGCTGGCGTTGCTGATGTCGCGCTTAGTGAGGTTAAGGTTGTCGCGGATGATGGGGACGAGCGGCGCGGCGGCGAATGTGGAGACGAAGCAGACGAAGAAGGCCATCCAGGAGAGATGGAAGGCGCGCATGTGCGGGGCCGCGAAGGAGAAGAGCCTGAAGGACTTGGCCTTGTGCTCAGAGTCCACGGGCAGCGGGAAGATCTTGGCCGGCGCCGCCATCTCCGTCTCCATTTTCTCCATCTGTTTCTTCTCTGGCTCCCTATCTCGAGCTCTGCTCTGCTATGGTGCCATGGTGGTCTGTGCTTTGGAATTGGATCCCACTTCTGTTTGCTAGTTATAGCACCGGCAACGGCATTGCAGGCAAGCGTTGACATCTTGTCAAGTGCTAGCTTCATTCATGATCCCACGGAAACAGCTCAGAGATGGATCGATCGTGGCTTCGAATTTTGTTTAAGACTTGAGGGAGCGTTCAATCTAAAATTCCGTTTCTGTACAAGCCTTACCCCTTGGGATCAACCAAGGATCAGAATATATACCAAGTCTCTATGAACAACAGAATCGACCTTACTCTACTTGGCAAGTTGCACAAAATAATGTAGTACGTCCCTTCGGACCTATCAGGGTTGCATGCCGAGTCAAGTCATTATGATTAAGCTTTGATTCCTATCGATAAGTGCACTGCATGCATGATTACTACTACGATATGATGTACTAGTACGAGTACTTATATTTTTGTTGACGGAAACCATGTTGGCATTATTCGCTATAAGTACTATATTTAGTAACTTGATTGCACATAAGAGTTGACTATTCACGTATAGTGCTGTCAAGAAAGCTCGATCGAGATCGTGGCCTGTCAACAGTGCATCATACATTAGCTTGGCTAGCTCGGGATCATTGGCAAAAATGACTCCACTATGAACATCTTACTGCTTCAGCTGTATCTAGCTATAAACCTCCTGAGCTCTTGGCTCCTATGATTCGATATAAATCACGGAGAGTCGTCAAGCTGGTGGCACAAAATTGAGTCAATTACACCACCGATGTTTAAACTTGGCAAGAAAAGTCACTTTAGTGCCAAAACTTGCGGCATAATTGAACTGGTGCCACAATTTGGCTCGGGCGTGCAAATACGGTGCATAACTCATTTGAATATGCATGCGGCACTGATGAGGCGTGACAAGAAAGACCCTGACAGGTGCGCGACCCAGCTGTAGCACAAATTTTATATTAGAATGAAAAATAACATACATTAAGACGAAGGCTCTAACAGGCGACTTGGACCATCCACTCGCTCGGCTAGCCACCCAACCGCTACAGCATTTGACGGCTAGGTGGATACACATATCTTATATCTTTTGCTTAAACAACGTAAATTAATAATTTTACTATTCTGAAAAAAATGCAACCGTGGGGATTCGAACCTGCGACTTGGGGCAAAATTTAAGACGAGCCGATCACTGCATTGACATTTATTTGGTCTCTACTGGGATTGTTATCCTTTTTGTCACATGAGCTAAAACATACTATATTTTTTCATTTTTAGAATTTGTGAATAATAGTTAAATCCCAATTATAAACAATATAGATATAAATAAAATAAAAACACAAAAAGATCCTGATAAAATTCCAAAAAAAGCCCACCTATTAAATTTTCAAAATCCATAAAATTAAATTACGACTTATACAAATGTTTGTATAATTCTAAAAAGTGTTTGCATATTAGATAATAATGTTAAATTAATTTTATAATGTATACGTAAATAAATTTACTTACAAGTTCAAACTTTCACAAGTTTGTAAATAAAATATTCATTTAGTATATAAAAGAGTTCATGCCTGAATTGTTTTTAATATTGCTTTACATGTTTCACGTGTTTTGATAAAGTTTATATGTGTTGAAAAATAAATTAAATAAATACAAATATATGCATGGGAAAAATATATGAGCCTAATGTGTAACCTGCAGATCCTCAAAGGAATATGCATGTACAATTATATGTATATTACTTATAAGTAGGATTCACATATTTTTAACAATTTTAAAAATGAAAAGAAAAACAGAACACATGTGGAAAATAGGCCGCACTAACTGCAGACCATTTTTCGCCCATGAGCGTGGTCGGTTGTAGACATAAATTGTAACAATCATATGCAAAGACAAAAGTGCCTTTGTTGGGGTGGCATGCCAATCAGATTGTATCTTGCAGGTCCAGTGTTCTAAACCTCATGTCCACATCTTTTTGTTGAAATTAAAATTCTTAATTTATGTTGTTAAATGCAACGATATAATGACAGAGTATCCTCTCAGGACATGAAGTGTATCCTTGTGGGTTGGTTAGCAGCGCGGTTTGGTTAGCGCGTGCAATATTTTCATTCTAACATAACTTGTGCTCTTTGGCTGACAATGAGCCCCATACCTGTCAGGGCTTTTTTACACGAAAAAAGTAATAGTCGAGGTTTTTTCGCAAAAACAACACGCCACACACCTGGTCCACACTGCCCGGTCACTGACAATGAGCCTCCACGCCAAGTTGTCATGCTTCATCAGCGCCGCATGCATATACAAATGAGTTTTGCACCGTATTTGCATGACAAGCCAAGTTGTGACACCAATTCAATGTATGCCGCAAGTTTTGGTACTAAAGTGATTTTCCTCGCCAAGTTTAAGCACCGATTGTGCAATTGGCTCCACAAAATTCATAACAGTAGATTATCTCAACAAAGAAGTTTATGTTTTGTAAGAATGGCTCAAAACATGGAATTACTGCAACCATATGTACGCAAAACAAGTACTCCCTCTATTTCAAAATACTTCCTCCATCCCAAAATAAGTGTCTCAACTTTGTACTAACGCTAGTATAAAGGGTGTGTCTCGGTCTTAGTCGACCGAGACTTTAACCAAGTCTCAGTCAAGTGATATAGTATATAGGAAGAACAAGAAAAACTGAGAAGAATTAGTTTTTACGGATCTCAATGCAAGATGAAAGGAATATAGCATCGACTGAGACATAACGAAGTCTAAGTCGACTGAGACTTAGCAAAACTGTAGTATAAAATTGTACTAGAGTTGAGACACTTATTTTGGGACGGAGAAAGTAAGTGTTTTTGATTTGTCCAAATATTGATGTATGTAGACTTGAAACAAGTCTAAGATACATCCACATTTGGGCAAATCTAAAACACTTATTTTTGGACGGTGTGAGTAATTATTATTTGTCTAGCTACTGCTATTATTTGTGTAATCATTGTGTGGCTATTGCGAATCGAATTGTTCCTGTACCCTGGTATCCACTCGTCCGACATAGATGACGTAGGCTACATCCTGCCTGGGGTAGTCTTCAAGCTGTCTACCGGCTGGAGCAGCCGGCTGGCTTGCTGGTTCCTCGCAGTTGTTGTCGTTCTGCGGTGGAGGTGGTGATGGTGGATGTGGTAGTTCTTCGCCTCTCATGAGGCGCTGCGTCCAGCTGCACTGGAGGGTGGTGTAGTTGGCGAGCTTGCCGCCTAGGCTGTAGTACTTGCACGGGGAATCGAGCATCTGCTCGAGCGTGTACTTCGTCTTTGTCCATGGACGGTCATCTGGCTTGTGGAGGTAGCAGTTCCCGCCTGCTCCGGTTGGCTGGTCGTGAGCTGCACCAACCAGCCGGTTCTCGTATCTTTCATTGCCACTGCACCGGGTCTCTTCCGGTTGTCCCGGTTGTCATAGTAGCCGCGGTCGTCACGGTTGTCCCGGTTCTGGTTGTGGTGGTTCCGGTTGTCGCGGTTGTTCTGGTTGTTGCTGGGGACGGCTTGGTCCCTCACCGTCACCGGTTCCCGGGGAGTATCTTGTCGGCTGGATCCAGCCGGATCAGCGTCTTCATGGTCGAGTCGGCCATGGCCTACTTGTCCGCGACGGTCATGAGGGCTGTCAGGGTCGTCAGGTTCGACCGGTTTAGCTTGTACTTCAATATCGTGCCGTCTCGGCAGCCGTCGCGGAAGAACTGAATGGCATGTACGTCTGCCACCCCTTTGCGGAAGTTGAGCAGGCTGGACCACCTTGTGAGGTAGTCGCGATCCGACTCGCCCCTGCCCTGGACGCAGGCAGCTAGCTATTGTGGCCGGCCAGAGCGCTTGTAGGTGCCGGGGAAGCTCCTGACAAAAACTGTTGGAAATATGCCCTAGAGGCAATAATAAAATGGTTATTATTATATTTTTTTGTTCATGATAATTGTCTGTTATTCATGCTATAATTGTGTTATCTAGAAATCGTAATACACGTGTGAATACATAGACCACAACATGTCCCTAGTAAGCCTCTAGTTGACTAGCTCGTTGATTAACAGATAGTCATGGTTTCGTGACTATGGGCATTGGATGTCATTGATAACGGGATCACATCATTAGAAGAATGATGTGATGGGCAAGACCCAATCCTAAGCATAGCTCAAAGATCGTGTAGTTTGTTTAGCTAGAGCTTTTCCAAATGTCAAGTATTATTTCCTTAGACCATGAGATTGTGCAACTCCCAGATACCGTAGGAGTGCTTTGGGTGTGCCAAACGTCACAATGTAACTGGGTGACTATAAAGGTGCACTACGTGTATCTCCGAAAATGTCTGTTGGGTTGGCACGAATCAAGACTGGGATTTGTCACTCCGTATGACGGAGAGGTATCTCTGGGCCCACTCGGTAATGCATCATCATAATGAGCTCAATGTGACCAAGTGCCTGGTCACGGGATCATGCATTACGGTACGAGTAAAGTGACTTGCCAGTAACGAGATTAAACGAGGTATTGGGATACCGACGATCGAATCTCGGGCAAGTAACGTACCGATTGACAAAGGGAATTGTATACGGGATTGATTGAATCCTCGACATCGTGGTTCATCCGATGAGATCATCGAGGAGCATGTGGGAGCCAACATGGGTATCCAGATCCCGCTGTTGGTCATTGACCAGAGAGGCGTCTCGGTCATGTCTGCATGTCTCCCGAACCCGTAGGGTCTACACACTTAAGGTTCGGTGACGCTAGGCTTGTAGAGATATGAGTATGCTGTAACCCGAAAGTTGTTATGAGTCCCGGATGAGATCCCGGACGTCACGAGGAGTTCCGGAATGGTCCGGAGGTAAAGAATTATATATAGAAAGTCATGTTTCGGCCATCGGGTAAATATCGGGGGTCACCGGTATTGTACCGGGACCACCGGAAGGGTCCCGGGGGTCCACCGGGTGGGGCCACCTATCCCGGAGGGCCCCATGGGCTGAAGTGGGAGGGGAACCAGCCCCTGGTGGGCTGGTGCGCCCCCCTTGCCCCCCCTGCGCCTAGGGTTGGAAACCCTAGGGGTGGGGCGCCTCCACTTGGTTTGGGGGGCAAGCCACCCCCCTTGGCCGCCGCCGCCTTGGAGATTGCATATCCTAGGGACGGCGCCCCCCTAGGGGCCTATATAAAGAGGGGGGAGAGAGGGCAGCCGCACCCATGCTCTTGGCGCCTCCCTCTCCCCCTGCTACAACTGTCCCTCTCGTAGAAGCTTGGCAAAGCCCTGCCGAGATCGCTGCTGCATCCACCAGCACGCCGTCCTGCTGCTGGATCTTCATCAACCTCTCCTTCCCCCTTGCTGGATCAAGAAGGAGAAGACGTCTTCCTCAACCGTATGTGTGTTGAATGCGGAGGTGTTGTCCGTTCAGCACTAGGATCATCGGTGATTTGGATCACAACGAGTACGACTCCCTCAACCCTGTTCTCTTGAACGCTTCCGCTCGCGATCTACAAGGGTATGTAGATGCACTCCTCTTTCTCGTTGCCATATGAACTCATAGATTGATATTGGTGAAAGAGTAGAAAGTTTTATTTTCTGCAACGTTCCCCAACAGTAGTATCAGAGCCAGGTCTATGCGTAGTTCTCTTTGCACGAGTAGAAAACAATTTGTTGTGGGCGTAGATGTTGTCAACTTTTCTTGCCACTACTAGTCTTATTTTGCTTCGGCGGCATCGTGGGATGAAGCGGCCCGGATCGACCTTACACGTACGCTTACGTGAGACAGGTTCCAGTGACTGACATGCACTAGTTGCATAAGGTGGCTAGCGGGTGTCTGTCTCTCCCACTTTAGTTGGAGCGGATTAGATGAAAATGTTCCTTATGAAGGGTAAATAGAAATTGGCATATCACGTTGTGACTTTCACGTAGGTAAGAAAACGTTCTTGCTAGAACCCTATTGCAGCCACGTAAAAACATGCAACAACAATTAGAGGATGTCTAACTTGTTTTTGCAGCATGTGCCTTGTGATGTGATATGGCCAAAAGTTGTGATGAATGATATATATGTGATGTATGAGATCATGTTCTTGTAATAGGAATCATGACTTGCATGTCGATGAGTATGACAACCGGCAGGAGCCATAGGAGTTGTCTTAATTATTGCATGACCTGCGTGTCAATGATTAAACGCCATGTAATTGCTTTACTTTATTGCTAAACCGTTAGCCATAGTAGTAGAAGTAATAGTTGGCGAGCAACTTCATGGAGACACGATGATGGAGATCATGATGATAGAGATCATGGTGTCATGCCGGTGACGAAGATGATCATGGAGCCCCGAAGATGGAGATCAAAGGAGCTATATGATATTGGCCATATCATGTCACTATTTGATTGCATGTGATGTTTATCATGTTTTTGCATCTTGTTTACTTAGAACTACGGTAGTAAATAAGACGATCCCTCATAATAATTTCAAGAAAGTGTCCCCCCTAACTGTGTGTCGTTGCGAAAGTTCGTTGTTTCGAAGCACCACGTGATGATCGGGTGTGATAGATTCTAACATTCACATACAACGGGTGTAAGACAGATTTACACATGCATAAACACTTAGGTTAACTTGACGAGCCTAGCATGTACAGACATGGCCTCGGAACATAAGAGACCGAAAGGTCGAACATGAGTCGTATGGAAGATACGATCAACATGGAGATGTTCACCGATGATGACTAGTCCGTCTCACGTGATGACCGGACACGACCTAGTCGACTCGGATCATGTATCACTTAGATGACTAGAGGGATGTCTACTCTGAGTTGGAGTTCATTAAATAATTTGATTAGATGAACTTAATTATCATGAACTTAGTCTAAAATCTTTACAAAAATGTCTTGTAGATCAAATGGCCAACGCTCATGTCCACCTCAACTTCAACGCGTTCCTAGAGAAAACCAAGCTGAAAGATGATGGCAGCAACTATACGGACTGGGTCCGGAACCTGAGGATCATCCTCATAGCTGCAAAGAAAGATTATGTCTTAGAAGCATCGCTAGGTGAAGCACCTATCCAAGAGAACCAAGATGTTATGAACGCTTGGCAGTCTCGTGCTAATGATTACTTCCTCGTTCAGTGCGGCATGCTTTATAGCTTAGAATCGGGGCTCCAAAAGTGTTTTGAGCAACACGGAGCATATGAGATGTTTGAAGAGCTGAAAATGGTTTTCCAAGGTCATGCCCGGGTCGAGAGATATGAAGTCTCCGACAAGTTCTTCAGTTATAAGATGGAGGAAAATAGTTCTGTGAGTGAGCACATACTCAAAATGTCTGGGTTGCACAACAGCTTGACTCAGCTGGGAGCTAATCTCCCAGATGACGCGATTATTGACAGAATCCTTCAGTCGCTTCCACCGAGCAACAAGAGCTTTCTGATGAACTTCAATATGCAGGGGATGGAAAAGACCATTCCTGAGGTATATTCAATGCTGAAATTAGCGGAGGTAGAGATCAGAAAGGAACAGCAAATGTTGATGGTGAATAAAACCACTAAGTTCAAGAAAGGCAAGGGTAAGAAGAACTTCAAGAAGGCCGGCAAGGGAGTTGCCGTGCCCGGTAAGCCAGTTGCCGGGAAGAAGTCAAAGAATGGACCCAAGCCTGAGACTGAGTGCTTTTATTGCAAAGGAAGTATACACTATAAGCGGAACTGCCCCAAATACTTAGCGGACAAGAAGGCCGGCAACACTAAAGGTATATGTGATATACATGTAATTGATGTGTACCTTACCAGTACTCGTAGTAGCTCCTGGGTATTTGATACTGGTGCCGTTGCTCACATTTGTAACTCAAAGCAGGAGCTGCGGAATAAGCGGAGACTGGCGAAGGACGAGGTGACGATGCGCGCCAGGAATGGTTCCAAGGTCGATGTGATTGCCGTCGGCACGCTACCTCTACATTTACCTACGGGATTAGTTTTAAACCTTAATAAATGTTATTTAGTGCCAGCTTTGAGCATGAACATTGTATCTGGATCTCGTTTAATGTGAGATGGCTACTCATTTAAATCCGAGAATAATGGTTGTTCTATTTATATGAGAGATATGTTTTATGGTCATGCCCCGCTGGTCAATGGTTTATTCTTAATGAATCTCGAACGTAATGTTACACATATTCATAGTGTGAATACCAAAAGATGTAAGGTTGATAATGATAGTCCCACATACTTGTGGCACTGCCGCCTTGGTCACATTGGTGTCAAGCGCATGAAGAAGCTCCATGCTGATGGACTTTTAGACTCTCTCGATTATGAATCATTTGACACATGCGAACCATGCCTCATGGGCAAAATGACCAAGACTCCGTTCTCCGGAACAATGGAGCGAGCAACCAACTTATTAGAAATCATACATACTGATGTGTGCGGTCCAATGAGCGTTGAGGCTTGCGGAGGATATCGTTATGTTCTCACTCTCACTGATGACTTGAGTAGATATGGGTATGTCTACTTGATGAAACACAAGTCTGAGACCTTTGAAAAGTTCAAGGAATTTCAGAATGAGGTAGATAATCAATGTGACCGAAAGATAAAGTTCTTACAATCAGATCGTGGAGGAGAATATTTAAGTCATGAATTTGGTACGCACTTCAGGAAGTGTGGAATCGTTTCACAACTCACGCCGCCTGGAACAACTCAGCGTAATGGTGTGTCCGAACGTCGTAATCGCACTTTATTGGATATGGTGCGATCTATGATGTCTCTTACCGATTTACCGCTATCTTTTTGGGGATACGCTCTAGAGATAGCTATTCACTTTGAATAGGGCACCGTCTAAATCCGTTGAGACAACACCGTATGAATTATGGTTTGGGAAGACACCTAAGCTGTCGTTTATAATAGTTTGGGGATGCGATGCTTATGTCAAGAAACTCCAACCTGACAAGCTCGAACCCAAGTCGTAAAAATGCGTCTTCATAGGATACCCTAAGGAAACCATTGGGTATACCTTCTACCTCAGATCCGAAGGCAAGATCTTTGTTGCCAAGAACGGGTCCTTTCTGGAGAAAGAGTTTCTCTCGAGAGAAGTAAGTGGGAGGAAAGTGGAACTTGATGAAGTACTACCTCTTGAACCGGTAAGTAGCGCAACTCAGGAAGATGTTCCTGTGGTGCCAGCACCAACTAAAGAGGAAGTTAATGATGATGATCAAGGTACTTCGGATCAAGTTACTACTAAACTTCGTAGGTCCATGAGGACACGTTCCACACCAGAGTGGTATGGCAACCCTGTCCTGGAAATCATGTTGTTAGACAACGGTGAACCTTCGAACTATGAAGAAGTGATGACGGGCCCAGATTCCAACAAATGGCTTGAAGCCATCCAATCCGAGATAGGATCCATGTATGAAAACGAAGTATGGACTTTGACAGACTTGCCCGATGATCGGCGAGCGAAAGAAAACAAATGGATCTTTAAGAAGAAGACGGACGCAGATGGTAATGTTACCATCTATAAAGCTCGACTTGTCGCTAAGGGTTATCGACAAGTTCAAGGGGTTGACTACGATGAGACATTCTCTCCCATAGCGAAGCTAAAGCCCGTCCGAATCATGTTAGCAATTGCCACATACTATGATTATGAGATATGGCAAATGGACGTCAAAACGGCATTCCTTAACGGCCATCTTAAGGAAGAACTGTATATGATGCAGCCGGAAGGTTTTGTCGACCCTGAGAATGCTAACAAGGTATGCAAGCTCCAGCGATCCATTTATGGGCTGGTGCAAGCATCTCGGAGTTGGAACATTCGCTTTGATGAGATGATCAAAGCGTTTGGGTTTATGCAGACTTATGGAGAAGCCTGCGTTTACAAGAAAGTGAGTGAGAGCTCTGTAGCATTTCTCATATTATATGTAGATGACATACTTTTGATGGGAAATGATATAGAACTTTTGGACAGCATTAAGGCCTACTTGAATAAGTGTTTTTCAATGAAGGACCTTGGAGAAGCTGCTTACATACTAGGCATCAAGATCTATACGGATAGATCGAGACGCCTCATAGGTCTTTCACAAAGCACATACCTTGATAAGATATTGAAGAAGTTCAATATGGATCAGTCTACGAAGGGGTTCTTGCCTGTGTTGCAAGGTGTGAAATTGAGCTCAGCTCAATGCCCGACCACGGCAGAAGATAGAGAAAAGATGAGTGTCATCCCCTATGCCTCAGCTATAGGGTCTATTATGTATGCCATGCTATGTACCAGATGTGATGTAAACCTTGTCGTAAGTTTGGTAGGAAGGTACCAAAGTAATCCTGGCATGAAACACTGGACAGCGGTCAAGAACATCCTAAAGTACCTGAAAAGGAGTAAGGATATGTTTCTCGTTTATGGAGGTGACGAAGAGCTCGTCGTAAAGGGTTACGTCGACGCTAGCTTCGACACAGATCTGGATGACTCTAAGTCACAAACCGGATACGTGTATATTTTGAATGGTGGGGCAGTAAGCTGGTGCAGTTGCAAGCAAAGCGTCGTGGCGGGATCTACATGTGAAGCAGAGTACATGGCAGCCTCGGAGGCAGCGCATGAAGCAATCTGGGTGAAGGAGTTCATCACCGACCTAGGAGTCATACCCAATGCGTCGGGGCCGATCACACTCTTCTGTGACAACACTGGAGCTATTGCACTTGCCAAGGAGCCCAGGTTTCACAAGAAGACCAGGCACATCAAGCGTCGCTTCAACTCCATTCGTGAAAATGTTCAAGATGGAGACATAGATATTTGTAAAGTACATACAGACCTGAATGTAGCAAATCCGTTGACTAAACCTCTCCCTAGGGCAAAACATGATCAACACCAGAACTCTATGGGTGTTCGATTCATCACAATGTAACTAGATCATTGACTCTAGTGCAAGTGGGAGACTGTTGGAAATATGCCCTAGAGGCAATAATAAAATGGTTATTATTATATTTCTTTGTTCATGATAATTATTTGTTATTCATGCTATAATTGTGTTACCCGGAAATCGTAATACACGTGTGAATACATAGAACACAACATGTCCCTAGTAAGCCTCTAGTTGACTAGCTCGTTGATCAACAGATAGTCATGGTTTCGTGACTATGGGCATTGGATGTCATTGATAACGGGATCACATCATTAGGAGAATCATGTGATGGACAAGACCCAATCCTAAGCATAGCTCAAAGATCGTGTAGTTCATTTAGCTAGAGCTTTTTCAAATGTCAAGTATCATTTCCTTAGACCATGAGATTGTGCAACTCCCGGATACCGTAGGAGTGCTTTGGGTGTGCCAAACGTCACAACATATCTGGGTGACTATAAAGATGCACTACGGGTATCTCCAAAAGTGTCTGCTGGGTTGGCACGAATCGAGACTGGGATTTGTCACTCCGTATGAAGAAGAGGTATCTCTGGGCCCACTCGATAATGCATCATCATAATGAGCTCAATGTGACCAAGTGTCTGGTCACGGGATCATGCATTACGGTATGAGTAAAGTGACTTGCCGGTAACGAGATTAAACGAGGTATTGGGATACCGACGATCGAATCTCGGGCAAGTAACGTACCGATTGACAAAGGTAGTTGTATACGGGATTAATTGAATCCTCGACATCGTGGTTCATCCGATGAGATCATCGAGGAGCATGTGGGAGCCAACATGGGTATCCAGATCCCGATGTTGGTTATTGACCGGAGAGGCGTCTCGGTCACGTCTGCATGTCTCATCGAGGAGCATGTGGGAGCCAACATGGGTATCCAGATCCCGCTGTTGGTTATTGACCAGAGAGGCGTCTCGGTCATGTCTGCATGTCTCCCGAACCCGTAGGGTTACACACTTAAGGTTCGGTGACGCTAGGCTTGTAGAGATATGAGTATGCAGTAACCCGAAAGTTGTTCGGAGTCCCGGATGAGATCCTGGACGTCACGAGGATTTCCAGAATGGTCCATAGGTAAAGAATTATATATAGGAAGTCAAGTTTTGGCCATCGGGAAAGTTTCGGGGCTCACCGGTATTGTACCGGGACCACCGGAAGGGTCCCGGGGGTCCACCGGATGGGGCCACCTATCCCGGAGGGCCCCATGGGCTGAAGTAGGAGGGGAACCAGCCCCTGGTGGGCTGGTGCACCCCCCTGCCCTCCCCTGCGCCTAGGGTTGGAAACCCTAGGAGTGGGGGCGCCTCCACTTGGCTTGGGGGGCAAGCGACCCCCTTGGCCGCCGCCCCCCCTTGGAGATTGCATCTCGTAGGGCCGGCGCCCCCCTAGGGGACTATATAAAGAGGGATGAGGGCAGCCGCACCCATGCTCTTGGCGCCTCCCTCTCCCCCTGCTATACCTATCCCTCTCGTAGAAGCTTGGCGAAGCCCTGCCGAGATCGCTGCTGCATCCACCACCACGCCGTCGTGCTGCTGGATCTTCATCAACCTCTCCTTCCCCCTTGCTGGATCAAGCAGGAGGAGACGTATTCCTCAACCGTGCGTGTGTTGAACGCGGAGTTGCTATCCGTTCAGCACTAGGATCACGACGAGTACGACTCCCTCAATCCCGTTCTCTTGAACGCTTCCACTCGTGATCTACAAGGGTATGTAGATGCACTCCTCTCTCTCGTTATTATAAACTCATAGATTGATCTTGGTGAAAGCGTAGAAATTTTTTATTTTCTGCAACGTTCCCCAACAAAAACTTCCTTGCAGTCCAGTCAGGAGTTGACGCTGATCTTGGGCAGGCTGTTCAGCCAGGTGCTGACCGATTCTTGCAGCATCAACGGCATGTAGTGCACCGCAACTCGCCTGTTGCCACCTATGACGGCGACGACCATCACATAGTCGGCGAGCCAGTCTTCTTGGTGTCGCCGCTGTACTTGGGCGTGCTCCGAGGAAGGGTGAAGCCGGGTGGGAACAGCTCCTTCGCGATGCGTGGCCCGATACACGGATGTCCCTCGATGTCTTCCTCCTCCAGCTTGCGGCATATTTCTATCGCATCGAGGCGGGAGGGGGCGTCTTCGCCAACTCCGGGGCCCAGAGGCCCCATATGTCATTAACTTTGCCGTGGGAGTTTGCTTGGGAGGCGGCTATTCCTGAGGTCGACTGATTGCCCCGGTTGCCCCCATCGTTGTTGTTCCGGCTGCCTCCTGCAGCCGGCTCATTGTCGCGTATGGCTGGCTGGCGGGAGTTGACGCTGCGCTCTCTGTGGGCGATCAGCTAGCGGGAGCCTTGCGGGATGACGGATGACCTGCGAGGAAGAGGCTTGGCGATTAGACGGGGAATTTGGCAGAGGTGCGCCCGTCAGGGCGATGGCGGTGGAGCCGGTGCGGGCTCGGTTGTAGATGTCCTGCTGGGTGTGCGCAGTGTCGATGAGGTCCTGGACGAGCTACTGCCCCCCCTTAGGCCGGCTAGCTCGGCCTAAGCGATCTGGGCCGCCTTGATGTTCGGCGGGGGTGCTCTAGATAGGCTCGCGGTAGCCGGGCGGAGCTGCTGCCTCATTACCAATGCCCATGTCGACCCTTAGCCCTCCACCCTGGCGCCTGGTCTCATCTATCCGGCTAGGCTGTGCTTGCATGGGGTGAAGCTGAGAATTCCGTTGAACTCGCGTAGACGAGCTTCTATCCCGCGCTGCATGGCGTCGATGCTGGTTGCCCCTTTCACGAGGCGTCAATGGCCATGCTCCATGGCCTGGGCGGCTAACAACATGTTGTTGCCGGGGACAATGGGCGTGGCGAGGTCGTGGAGCATGGCGTCGACAGTGCCGGGCTCGGGAGCTTGGGGCGTGACCCTGCGGGTCGTCGTTGCCGCTGACCTTGACCTCGGTGTAGACGGTGAGCGTGTCGCCGCTCTCAAGGCCGGTCGTCTTCTCTGGGAGAGGATCTGAGCAAGCATGCACCACAACGAGGTACTCGGGGACGAGGGCCACTGACACGGTACTCGCCGAAGTGGACGATGGAGCCGTCCTCGAGGAAGGCGGAGTGCGCGAAGCAAGCGGTGTTGTCAGGGCGAAGTCGAGGGAGCCGAAGGTGGCGATGAGGCCGGTGGCGAAGCATACGCCGGAGCGAAGTGGTCCCGTGTAGAATGTAACTCCAGCCGCCGTTGTTTGCCCCATGATGGGCGCCTACTATCGTGGTGTCTCACACGACAGTGCATAGGTGATGGCATCAGAGAGGTGTGGGAGCGAACTACGCGTATGGTGGCACTCGCAAGTGGGAGTGGACACAAGCACATATACGCGATGTACCCAGGTTCGACGCCCTCGTCAGAATGTAACACCCCTACTCGTGCAGGATCTCTCTACTATGATGAGATAGATTACAGAGTTGCTTGTTGAGCTGTTTTTGCTACTGGTCCGGCTGCTTGTCCGACTGTTTCTCTAGGAGCTATGGGTGGATGGGATGGAAGTACTATGGGCGAATGGAACTCTCGGGGGTCGATCTCCCCTCTAGCTAGGGGTCTCCAGCCTGGCAGGCTGGCTTATAGGTAGGGCAGGCTTCGGTGAACAGGCCGGCAGGGGCCCTCGCATAGTGTTCTTCAGTCATGACGCCGGCTACATTGGGGGGACGTGTGGCCGGTCAGCCATTATCGGGAGGCGGCGCCGGCTGTAGTTGTTCCATCAGGTGCAGTGTGGCGGCTGATCTCTGTGGACGACAGTGCAGGCAGCGTCTCTAGGCACGTCCGCCTGTAGCCGCTTGTAGAAAACATGGCTTTGGGTTCTGGAAAGATCAGAGCATTAGTCCCGGTTATGGTTTGAACCGGAACCAATGGGTGCATCAATCCCGGTTCAAGCGGCCAGGGCGCCGGCTGGGCCTCGGCAGGAACCAGTCACGGTTCATTTGGCCCGTTTGGTCCCGGTTCCAAACACGAACCGAGACTAAAGGGCCTTGCTCCTGGCGCAGCCCCTTTAGTCCCGGTTGTCGCTGGAACCAGGACTAAAGAGATGCCTATATATATGCACACCCTTGCCCACTCACTCATCTGGTTTTTGTCCTGCAAACGTGTGGGAGGTGTGTTCTTCAATGCCTCACCTCCTATGCACATGAGGTGTTCGATGAAATGCCACACTTAATCTTTCTCCTCTCCAAGCTCGACTTTGAAACTCCATTTTCCGAAGATTTGTCTAGATTTGGTGGTCCGTCCTGTTCCATCCCTGTCCTCACCACCGTCGATCGCCCGCGCCGATCTCATCGCCGGCATCAACATGGTGAGCCTCTTGTTCTTATCTTCTTTTTAAAAGAAAAAAATTCTTACCTGTATGATTTAGATAGATACTTGTATAATTTTCTTACTTTTATTATTGTTTGTTATTATATAGTGCGATGGTTTTGGTATCCGCCCCCGTCGGCCTTTGTGTAGTCTATGATTCGGATGTGGTATGTTTTCTTTTATAACTATTTGTTTCATTTAGTGTTTATGACAATTATGCCGACTAACGTGACATAGATGTTTTTATCTAGGAGGTATGTGAACCGGAAATTCCAACCGACCCTATCATCGAGAGGTTAAATTTGGTTGAAAAAGAACAAATATTTGAAAGAAAAATTAAAATAGTTGAAGAGGAGAAGATGAAATTTGAGTTGCATGTTGCCAATGTCATCGACGATCACAAGATCAAGATGGATGCAATGCGCTTGAAGATTAGAAAGATTAGAAAATATGCCATTGATAATGAGGCTTGGTATCATTATGTTGTTGGATCAATTGTTACCTTAGTTGCGATTATGATCGCATTTGTTGTTGCATTTAAATGTTTTACATAGTTGTATGTTAGTTTCAATGTATATTTTAGTTAGATGATCTAGAGAGCTATATGTTGTTCTATGAGAACTATGTATGAACTTTATGTATTAATATTTTCAGTAATAACTTTTGATCACTACTGTACTTTAGTTTTAATGTGATGATGAACTATATTAATTTGGTCACTTCTCTATTCATGATGTTCTATAATGGTTTTTGATATACTTAATCAAATAATGGATGCAGATGAACCGGTAATGGATGCACTACAAAAAAAAGACACATCCGTGACATTTTGGGCCAAACGAATTTTTTTTCTGTCATACATATGACACTTCTATGACGATAATTGTTACAAAACCCGGTATCATCATAGATGTGGTGGGCTCCTACTTCTATGACACAAAATCATGACTTAAATTGGGCTTTTCGTCCTGGGTGGGCCAGAGACGCAACTGCATGACATTCTTTGGGCCGTCCATGACGGAAAAAACCGTGGCAGAAGCGAGGGGAAGCAAAATTTTGCGGAGTTGCCGGTTATGATGGGAGATCGGGGGCCGAGCGATGCGCGTTTCTCTCGTACACGTACACGCGTGTGTGTGAGGTGTTGGCTCTAACTGAACCTGAGCGATGCGTTGGGCTCTAACTGAACCCGAGCGATTGCATTGCAGGCTACGCGTTACTGAACCCGAGCGATCGATCGATGGCTGTTAACTGAACCGGATGGAGTGATTCCTTCGCTACTGCTGCTAACTGAAGCCGATCGATTGGATGAACAGTGAGCATTG
>NC_041383.1:61779713-61809204 GCF_002162155.2 Triticum dicoccoides
TTGCCTCTGGATGAACAGGACCTCGCGGTGTGGAGGGCTGGATGAACCGTAGATGATGGAGGGGTGGCCGTGGAGGACCCCGTGGTGTGGAGGGCTGGATGAACAGTAGACGGTGGAGGGGTGGTTGAACAGTAGACGGTGGAGTAGCGCGTGGTGGAGGCTGGATGAACAGGAGCCCGTGGAGGCAGGAGGAGGTCGACGGTAGCCCGTGGAGGCTGGAGGAGGTCGACAGTGGAGATGAACAGTATCCTGTGGAGTCCCGTTTTGATGTACGCCACACCCCTCCCGATGAACAGGACCCCCGTTTCGACCGTAGGAGGTCCGTTTCGTCCGTTTTGCGGTACGCCACACCCCTCCCGATCAACAAGACCCCCGTTTCGATCGTAGGAGGTTTGTTTCCTCCATTTTGCGGTACGCCACACCCCTCCCGATCAACCGGACCCCCGTTTAGACCATAGGAGGTTCGTTTCCTCTATTTTGCGGTACGCCACCCCCCTCCCGATCAACAGGACCCCGTTCCGAACGTGGTCAGTCGAACACAAGGCCGTTTCCTTCGTTCTGCGGTACGCCAGGCCTCGTTTCCATCGCTTGTTCCGTCCAAGCCGGTTGGCTCCCATGCGTTCCGTTGCCTCCCGATGAACTCGACGCATTCCGTTGCCTCCCCATGAACACGACGCATTTCGTTGCCTCCCCATGAACACGATGACGACTCTGTTTCTCCGTTCCGACCCAGCCATGTACGTATGCGCGAGTAGGCGTTCGAGACCCTGCCCGTATGTACGTACGTGGCCGTATTTTCTTTCTTGCACCCTCGCCATTGTACGTACGTGTACATGCTACGTGCGCGTCTCTACTACGGCACGTGTGCGCCTCTACTACGACACGTGCGCGCCTCTACATCGACCAGTATGTACGTACATGTTCGCGACCAGAATGACAACGCTACGTACGCTTTGACCAGGTGGGTCCCGACTGTCAGGCACTTCCTTGCCTGCGAAGATGTAGCTGGTGGGTCCCAGCAGTCAGGGGGGCGAATCGTTTTGTTTGCCCGGACGCACTTCCTTGCGTGCGAAGATGTAGCTGGTGGGTCCCAGCAGTCAGGGGGGCGAATCGTTTTTTTGATCGGACGCACTTCCTTGCATGCGAATATGTAGCTGGTGGGTCCCAACAGTCAGGGGGAAACTTTTTTTGCGAAATACAGTGGCCCGTCCGGTGGGTCCCCGCTGTCAGGTCGAGGAATCATTATTTTCCGCGTAATAAGGAGGCACTTCCTTGCTGCGGCCGTGGATCCAGCTGTCAGCCTCTCCACATACAGTCCATGTCCGATGGAAGTCGTTCCTTGACCACGTTGACCACGCCGCGCCGAGAGCACCACAGCGGTGGACGACAGCGAGGCATAGGAAGGGGACGACTTGGAGCCGGGGAAGACGCAGCAGTGGATGCCCACGCGAAGAGGAGTACGAGGGTTCACTGGTTCGGCTGCGGTGTGAGGCTGCTGTCGCCGCAGAATAATAGGGGGTGTGGGTGAGTAGAGGGATGGCCTGGCCAGCGGTGGGACTAGTAGGGGCGGTGAGGCCTCCGCGGCATCACAGCCGGCCACGGGAGGCAGGAGCACGCGGCACGACCGGCGCTGGTTTGGGCGGCTAGAGCAAGAAGACCAGAGGTTGAAGAAGCACTACAACCGTTGGATGAACATAGTACGGTAACAGGAGCTAGAATCGTTCATATTGACTAAGTTGACAAAGCCCTCCGTCCCCGTCAACTTGGTAGGCCCACAAGTCAGGCTCCTAGTATGTTGGGTTCCAGCTGGCAGGGGGAGTATTCATTTTTTGTGCGTAATAAGGAGGCACTTCCTTGCGTGCGAAAATAGCTGGTGGGTCCGACAAGTCAGCGGGGGGCACGTTTTTTTTGTGAAATACAGAAGCCCTTCCGGTGGGTCCTAGATGTCAGGTGGAGGCATCATTATTTTTTGCGTAATGAGGAGGCATTTCCTTGTGTGCGGCCATGGACCCAGTTGTCACCCTCTCCACGCACAGTCTACTTCCGATGGTGTCGTTAGTTTACCACGTTGACCACGCCGCGCCGAGCGCATCCAAGGTGGTGGACGACGGTGAGGCTCCGGACAGCAACGAGCCGGAGATGGGAAGACGCGGGAGTAGAGTCGCAGATGGAGAGGTGTACGAGGGTTAACTGGTTCTAGTGCGGTGTGGTTCGGCAGTCGGTGGAGAAGAACAGGAGGTGTGGATGGGTGGAGGGATGGCCTGGCCAACGGTGGAGTAGCGCTTCATAGCGAAGCGTGCTACGCAGAGCTGCTACCAGCAGGAGGCGGGAGGTGGTCCCAGCGGTGCTGGAGGAAGAAGACGAGAGATTGAAGATGGACGTCGGTCGTTGGATGTAAATCCAACGGCTAACATATCAGAATCATTTGTTGACTACATTGACAACGACTTGCGTTGGCTTCGACCTATTGGCCCACATTTCAGCCTCCAAAAATGTGGCACGTATTCAACCCATCTTTTCAGAATTTACAGTCTTTTTTTTGCGCGGTAGAATTTACAGTCAATTTGATCTTTTTTTTGAATTACAGCCATTAGCTAGGCTGGGTGAACAATTAATGTAGCGTCCATGCGGCCCATTTATTTTATATCCTAAAAAATTACAGGCCATTTGCACTTTATCTAGATACACGATTTTGCTGGGCTGATTCTAATTATAATGTTGGGTTGGGCCAGCAATGTTATCAAAAAATAAAAAAGGGCTGAGCATTTTGTTATAAATATATTTAAATAATAAGTGATATTATTACATTCGTCCTTAAATCTTACCAAGCTTTTGTACACAATCACTAGGATTTTCGTGCCAAAATAATCTAGGATTTTATTTGTTAAGAAATTATTTTTATAAGTTAATAAGATGTGGGATATTGTTTTCTTACATATGTAAGTATTTGTTAAATATATGATGACAATAAAAATAATATGTAATAACATATAAAATAATTTAAATATATATAATATAGTTAGAAGGGAAACATAAGTTGTACCTGGCGTTCCTATTCTTATATAGAAAAATAGAACAAACCTCTGCGTTTTCTTCAAAAAAATAGATAAATTGGGCTGCCAAAAATAAAACCTCAGATTGGAGGTCCATAGGCCGGTCGATACATGACGGCCCTAAGAAAATACAAACAGGCCCTCCCATCCGAGGTAGTGGGCTGTGGATGTTAAAAATAAAAGCCTAGACGGGGCAGCCCAAAACCACGTCCAACACTTGCCAAAACTTCGTCCCTCGTTTTCTCTGTGTTTCGCACACTCGACATTGTGTGGGCATTTTGACTGTGTATCATATGAAGATGTGCTATGCATGAATGTTGATCAGCATGATGTTAACTGGCTGGTAGTTCCATTTTCAACCATGAATAAAACTTCCAACATGATGTTAACCCTGTTTGAAAAGGCCGTGTTAATATAAATGCTCTGCCTCTGAAAGTTGTAGTTTCTTTTCTGAAACTAAACTTGCAGTTTCTTATCTGAAACTGAAACTTGCAGTTTCTTCTCGTATGCACTTTTATACTCCTATGGAACTACATTTTTTTAAGTGCTAAAAATAGATCTCTAGAATTCATAAAATTCTTCATATGCTCAATACTGCAAATCTGAAATTCAAAAGACATTTATATCTGAAAGTACTCTCGAAATACACAACACAAAACACAATTCACAACCTGCAAATACTGACAACCCTAAGCTCCTCCTGACAATGCACAACCTGCCCGACTATTGGGTTGGGGGATGGGGGGCAGCCCCCTCCTATTCCTCGGCGGCAGACAGCCGCCCTATGAGACGATGTGAACGACGAGGGAGACGATGGCGGGGAAGTGTCGTCGGGCCAACTGCTTTTCTCTTCTTGCAGTTGGGTTTGGTCGACGAAGACTCCACCGGCTCGCTCTGGCAGGACACCCTCACAAACGGCACCCTGTAGATACTCGATCCTTCAATCTCTGGTGGATGCTCCATCTGGGATCGATACTCCCACCACCGCTCCCTCACGATCGGATTCGGTGAATCTGTTTGCTCCATGGCCCAGAGGAGCAGCTCTATGTACTCCGACACGACTCCCTCCGGGAGTGTCGCCGCCTTTTTGCTCTGTTGCAGATATTTGGCCATTGATGTCGCCATCGCCGCTAGTTGGTCCTTGTTGTCAAACCAACACTGTATCTCCAACATCCTAGCTAGCTTCACAGGGTCGCCGTCTGCGATCCTCACGTATCGGTTGTACTCCTCCATTGATCTACTTCTCCACAGCACCTTCACTCGCCGGCGGTGGTTTTTGAATGGAAGAGGGAGGAGCAGCGCTGGTTTTGGTTTAGAACGAGAGAGGAGTGACACTGGTTTTGGACTGGAACAGGAGAGGAGGGGCGTTGGTTTTCAAATGGAAGGGGAGAGGAGTGGCGCTGGATTTAGATTGGAACAGGAGAGGAGCGGCGGTGGTTTAAGAGGAGAAGAGCGGAAGAGCGGCGCTGGTCTTGGAAGTATTTTTTTGTTGTTTTGCATATTTTGGGTCAAAATTTGACCATGTACTGTATGTGACAAGCAAAATGTGAATGCATGTCACCAAAAATTGTATCGCTTGGTTCGTATCTGAATGTACTTTCAAATTATATTATTTTTGCAACATATAACATATATTTTATGTGCAAAAATCATGGTCAATTATGACCCAGAATAAAAGGGAACTAGTTAATGTGGGGTCGCTTTCTTAATTGAAGGGTAAATTGATTTTGATTTGGATCCAGTCACGGCGCGCCAGCCCTCTCGCCCAATCCTAAATCGCTGCCGCATGCTCCTCTCCCTCTTCTCCATTGCAAAACCACCTCCTCTCCTCTCCATCATCTCCATTCCAAAACCACCGTCTCGCCTCTCCCTCTTCTAATCTTCTCCATTGCAAAACCACATCCTCTCCTCTCCATCATCTCCATTCCAAAACCACCTCCTCTCCTCTCCATCATCTCCATTCCAAAACCACCGCCTCGCCTCTCCCTATTCCGATCTTCTCTCCATTGCAAAACCACCTCCTCTCCTCTCCATCATCTCCATTCCAAAACGACCTCCTCTCCTCTCCCTCTTCTCTATTGCAAGACCACCGTCTCTCCTCCCATCTTCCAAAGCTAGCACCGGACCACTCAGAACGACATCTGTGGAGAGGATGCAACAGCGAATCAGGCAGATCGCCGGTGGCGACCAGGAAAAGTTAGCCAGGTTGAAGGAGATCCTTAGTTGGTTTGACAATGAGTGGGAGATTTCAAGGACGGTGCAGGCCATGTGGCAATATATGCGAAAGAGTGAGACAGCGGCGATAAGGGCGGCGATGTACATGTACTCCTCGGCGGCAGTCACGTCGCAGTCCTCCGAGTTCATCGAGTATCTCCTATGGGTGATGGTGCAGACAGATTCGCCCGAGGTGACAGTCAGGCGGAGGTGGTGGGCGTACAGGTCGAAGGTCGAGCACCTCCGAGTTCAACTAAGATCGAGTGTGAAATGTATATCTCTGTTTGCACAAAAAGGGTGGAAAGGAGGGTGACTAACAAGTGATGAAACATGCATGAAATGAAAAGAAGCATGTTCCTTATCTGAATGGCAATCCTACAAGGACAGTAGCAATTTCTAAAAAAGTGGCATTGCTAGATATTAGTGTGGGCATTAGGATTAACTATGACAACCGTTAAATACGACATTACTTTGGGCACGGGAGAGTAGGCGGACCAGGACAGTTGCATTTCTAACGAAAAGAACCAACTTATCTTAATGGGAAATTTTAGCAGGACATGTAAAGAAGTGCCATTGATTCATATTACTGGAGGCATTACATTGAAAACAACATTGGTTTAACGTGTCCTTACTTTTAAAAGTGTGACTGCTACATTTTACCAGTGGCATTACATAAGAGTGGCTCGGGGCAACAAACATCAGAATAGGATATCTGGGTTGGTCCTATTTTTTTTCGGTATAGCCACCTTATACTGTGTGAGGCTAGCAAATCTAGTGTTGGACTTACTCTGTTGACTTGTCCCCCAGTCCCCACTTTCTTTCCTTTTTGAACCAATAGATCGGGTTTATATTGAGTTTGTACTGCGTTTCCCTTTATTTCCCTATTAGACCTAGAGACCAGTTGGATAGCCAGTCTCTGCTACTTTTCGCCCCCATTATTTCCTCTTTCGACCAAGTCCTAGATTCAGGTAACAAATGCTCCCCCACTCCCACCCCCTTTCTTCCTTGTTTGAACCAAGTAGTACTAGATTCGAGTGCATGAACTAGTTTTACCTCTTAAACATAAAAAAATTAGGTGGTTTTTCCGATCGATCCTATCTACGAGGGGGCCTGAGAAATAGTAAAAGTTAGAAATGCAGCGACGTCAGGAGCTCGGGAAGTATAGCAAGGCCGGTTTCGAAGGAAGTTATACCTGATGGTCGCCGGGATGTCGCTAGGTGGGCGGCGGGAGGCCAGATCTGCCCACACTACGGCAGCGAGGAAGAAGGGGTCGGAGGCCCTCCCTCGCCAGCGGTGCTTGGGAGAGAACGGCAAGGCAGGCTGATCGGGACGCGCCCAGCAGTGGGTAAGAGCCGTTGCCGAGGACGACCGCGTGAATGTTGCACCTTCTCACCTTCCCCGGCGGAGAGGATCCGGCTGGATCTATGACCAGCGGTGAGCAGAGAGAGAGAGAGAGAGAGTGTGGCCACCGTGTCGTGTTTAGATCTGGAGAGGCCGAGACAGTGTGAAGAGAGCAACACTAGCAAGCAAGCGCGGAGGCTCCTACCTATATAGTGGAGTAGTACTTAGTTTTCTTTTGTCTACCGGAGCAGGCTTGACCTCGTCAATGAATGTCGAGAAGTCTTCATGCACATGGCCCGGAGGCGCAGTTGTCGTCATTTTGATCTGAAGCGCCGGATTATAACATATAACACGAAAAAATGCCACATGACAAGAAATCATAACCTCACTGCCCAAAGGAGACAACATGAATCCCGACGGACAAACTAGACGAGGAACAAAGCTCAAATTAAACATAAACTCGTAGAAAAGGGGTCCGTTGATAGATGTTCTAATTAACATAGCCGTCTTGACCTAGATGGCAGCCGAGTAGGCACTGTTCGTGCATGTGCCCCCAATGACTAGCCCAACTCAGTTGTCGCTGTTTAACCCTCGCAGTGATCCGAAGCACATGACACATAATTTTGCGAGATGACAAGAAACCTTTTTTTAGATTTCTCACCACAACTACAGCCATGTACAACATAGCCTGCACGATATGTAGACGATAGCCAATCCAGGCGTGTCTGCTGGAGTCTGGTCACATGCATGGAGGAACTGATCTTCCGTGTCTTGCAGGGATCGTCCAGGCACCAATGTAGTACAACACTTCTCTAGTACTATCACTCGTCTCCCTCTTCTATTAAGTCACCCGACTTGCGGGGCCGGGGAGTGTGCCTATGGTCGGTTCTCAATTGCCGTCCCACATGTGTGTGTGAACACAATATGACGCGCGTTCCATTTGGAGAGCAGCGTGCCAGACCGACTGACCGTCTGGGGTGCAACGCGAACGCGACGGGCGTGCTGTATACTCCGTACATGTGTACCACCGTTTTCTAGACGATTTGCTCCATGGCACGGGCGCAATCCATGGATACAAAATTAGTATTTGTATACTATTTAAAAGTCGATGGCGGGGCTTTTCCTGCCCGGTAGGCGGCGGGATAGTTCCTCCTAGTCGGTTCGATAGAGACGCGAGAAGACGAGGGAGTAGGCTACTGTAAACATAGGGCTGTGTGATTTGACAGCAAGTTACTTCTTGACAGGTGGTGCCCCGTGATTTGACTTGCCATTATCATTTTAACTGCGGCGCTACGACCGACGTGAGTCTCCCGATTCCTGACCACTTCCATACAGGTGCCTCTCCCAATGCTCCACCATGTAGTAGTAGAGGCTGGCTCTTACATGAGAGCCCACTTCTCCACTTTTTCCTTGCCTCTCTTTCCTCCACATATGCAAAAATGCCATGTAGCGCACTATTGTACTTACCGTCTCCTACAGGTGCTTAAGCTTGCCACATAGGCATAAAGTCTGATGTGGCAAGTTAATCAAGAAGAGAGAGACTAGTTTGGTGAGCCAAGGAAGAAACGGTGCTAAGCGCGTGTACCTAGGTGAAAAGAAAATTTTGAGTATATAGCTAATTAAATTAAGAAAACTTAGCAACACCATTTCATTGGAAGAGGTCACTCCTTGGCAAATGCAATAAATACTAGTACTCCTTGTGTCCCATTATATAAGAACATTTTTGACACTACACTAGCTAGTGTAAAAAACGTTCTGATATTATGGGACGGAGGGAGCACGAAGAAAGAGATAGAGAGGAGTAAAAAAATACACTTATAGCCAACCTTATAGCCAACCTTGTTGTAGTATGAGTGACTAAGTGATGACTATGTATGACATGCCAACATCAGATAGCCTAACGCACCATGTTAAATCTCCAAGGGCGCGACCAGGCGAGCGATGCGACGGTCGTGGTAGGTGCGACCATGATACGGGCTGCTGGCAGCCCTTGGATCTGAGATCAAACGGACGCATGCTAAGTTGCTGAAAATTTGCAGAATAACCCTCCAGGATAGGATATCCACCCATAGGTCTATAATCACACCATGCAACCGTTCGATCTTCGATCCAAGGGCTCTCAGAAGCCCGTATCATGGGAGAATGGAAAGCCACTACCCTGGCATTCGCACGCTGGCAGTTCGCTCCTACTCGTCCCCCCATGTCCTTTAATACTATGGCGGTTCGCTCCTAGTCGTCCCGTCCATTCACATTAGTACGTTACGGCAGTTCCACTAATACTAACCCTCCTCCCAAATCCATGGCGTCCCAAATCTCCCCGATCGGCGGTGAGTACAAGGTTAGAACCATCACCGGCGATGAGTTCGACATAATCTACACCCATTCTTCCACGACGTTGAAAGGATGCCTTTCTCGCTTCAGACGCATGTCCGAAGACTCAGATGATGAGTGGGTCGCTGGGCCAGATGTTGAGTACACCACAGTCGTGGGACGAGAGAAGGATCTAAATGACGAAGAGAGGAAGAAGCCCGTCGTGATCTAGGTTTGCGTGCATGACTTATGCTTGGTCTACCACATATGCCATGCCGACATTGAGTGCCAGGATTTTAAGGACTTCCTCGAGAGCAACCTAGTCAAATTCGTTAGTGTAGACTTTGGTAACGACAAAGAAGTCCTGCGTCGGATAGGTCTCATTGTAGGCAACACCTTCGACCTCCAAATGAATCGTCTGGTGTCCTCTTGTCAGCCTTCAATGCTGACCCTGGCAGGAGCCATGGTTCATCCTTCGTACGGTAAACTGGAGAAACCTCCATACACGTTTCATCGTCATGCATGGCAGCGGAATGTACTAGATATAGACCACATCCAGTATGTTGCAAGGGATGGCTACCTTTGTTTCAATATCTACAAGGGTTGGATGACGAGCAATAACAAAGTTGGCGGATCAAGCAAAGAAGTATCGGCCAAGAGGAAGAGGGACAAGGACGAAGTCGAGGACGTGGACGAGGACTCCGAGTAAGGTGGCCGTGTCATTGCTCATGGTGGTTCTAATGCAGTGTCTACCAGAATAGTTTGAAAGTTTAATTTCAGGTGTGCTTAATTTAATTTGAGGGGTGTGTTGTGCTGAGCCCCCAGCAGAACTATGTTATGTTTCTTCTTGTTACTTTAACTCTTTAGTAAGTACATACTAGTGTTTCTTACATTTCATCTTTTAGTTGGTATAGTACTACCACTTGTTTCTTCACATTATATACGTACAATATATATGGCCAACATCATATAGCCAGCAGTTTAGTTGTCAAAGAATTTCAGGGTGCTTAGTTCTGTCAAAGAATTCCAGGGTGCTTAGTTTTATTTAAGGGGTGGGTTGTGCTGGACACCATTATTGTGACTAGCCTTTTTAATAGTACTATATGCATAATTTGGCGACGAGCGCTCTCTATATGTACCACCTTTTTTATTTCAAGTTTTGCTCCATGGCGCAATCCATCAATACTACTATTGTACAAAAGTATACATTTTTTAAAAGGCTAGAGGGCGGGGCAGTCTAGCTTGGTCGGTTTTACGAGAGGCGATGGCATTTGTGATTTGACGGCTTATTACTGCTGGAAGGCGGGGCCTTGTGATTTGAATGCTCGTATAAATGCGTCGATGACCTGATCGAGGAGGAGCAAAGAACCGTGCGGTATACTCAAGTTTTCCACTGGAGTAGTACTGCGACACAGGAGCACGAAACACGGCAGCCCAATGCCATATGGCGATAAAAATGATCTAATTTTCTAGTAATCTCATGGTTAGCATTGTTCTATTCATTCCCTCAAAAAACAAAAACCATTGTTCTATTCATGCCTCGCAGAGAACGTGACACGTGCGGAAAAACACCCGAAGCAAAAGATGAAACACAACAGCAAAAGAAGAAGGAAGATTATCACCCCAAATGATCTAATTCTCCACGGAGTCGTAACTGCTTCTTCATCGCCTCCACGACCTCCATCTCCTTGCGCGTCTCCTCCGCCATCTTCTTCATTCTGTCCATGACGCGGGATTTCTCAACGCGAGCCTTCATCATCTGTTCCACAGCCGCATTACGTACCTTGACAACAGCCGGGTGCTCGATGCGGAGCTTCGCCAACTCCTCCTTCTGTTCCATGACGAGGGCATGCAGCATCTTCATCGAGGAACTACTATTCTCATGCAGCTTCTTCCAGCCGGCGTTCTTCTCCTTCAACAGGTCGATCTCGTGGCAGAGCTTCGCCTTGTCCTTCTGAAGTCATAGGATTTTGCCGGTCGCCTTCTTCTCCGAGGCAATGCTCTTCTTCAGCAGCATCACCAAGCTGGCAGTCAACTCCCCCTGCTGATTGAGCTCAGCGGGCATGTCGTCGAGGCTCTCGTTCAGCAACTTCGTCAAGCCTTGGATGCACTCCTTCTGCTTATTGCGGTGCTTCTTCAGCTGATCGGGCATGCCATCAAGGGATAACGACTCCATCTCCGCCGGCTCGGCATGTTCGCCTCCACGGCTAGGGCGCTCCTGGGAGCCATCGCCTGCCCGTGAGAGATCTTTCGAGGTCTCTGCGTGGCGGCGAGCCCTCTTTTTTTCACAGCCTTGGTTGCCGCTCCCTTGCTACGAGTAGTTCTCGACCTAGAGCTCTGCTCACCGGCCATGGCAACGACGGACGAAGAAGAAGCACTTATGAGGAGGAAAGGTAGAGTAATTTTCGGTTAGGTAGTTCCCCTTTTTATAACCTAAGTACTAGCACTAGTACTACTAATACCTGCATAGTGGGAACACGTTCAGGTTTGGTACGTACTAGTAGGTGTGAGCGGGCTTTCGAATGTGATGGGAACAAGGTAAAGATTAATTGATGGTTTTGGTTTCGAGGCCCGAAACGGCTCCCGATGAGTTTAGCGGAACATAAATTTCAAGTACTACACTGCTCAAATGCGTAAATATTATGTTACTGTCAAAAAATGGCACAAAATATGAAGGAGACCAATGGAAGTACTACTAGCAACCCACGATTTAACTACTCGCATGCACGCAGTGGAGTAATAATGTCTTTCTTCCGCCCTCACGTCCACTCAATTTGCATGCACTGTATTAATTGACCGTCAATGAAGTGAATGACTTTACACGCGTCAAATTATCACATGGGGTGGATCTTGGTACAAAATTGCGTCCGCCCGTGTACCCGCGTGTGCGTGCGTGGTGTGCGTGCACATCTTCGCTCCGTCCATGTACCGCCAGTATGGCTCAGGGAGAATGAGTACATTCTTCTGGAACCAGCAGCATGTCACTGTGATCAATCCACACAAGGAGGTCGCGACAACGCCTCCACATGTTCCACGTGGCTTCATGAACTGTAAGACAGACACTCTGTAGCGTGCCATTGGTATTCTAATTTACGTGTTTTGCACATACTCGAAGTACTAGTAAGGTACACGTGCATTGCACGCATCAGATTTTGCAACCAAATTATGAATAAATACCACACTATAGCATGTAAGCTCTGAGTCATATATGCGTGATGTAGCCCTTCGTTTAATTCTTATAGTTCATCTCATTCAAAATCAATTAGTTTTTATAAAAAACTAAGAACACGTGAATAGGAAAAACATGGGATTATAGTGGAATATCGTCTTGAATCCTACAAGATCGTACGAGTGTTTGATTGTGCATAGAAAAAACGCAGAATTCTTTCGAAGAGGTTTGAGTGGATGGGATGTTTCCTATGAAATCTAGTGCAAATGAATCATATGGAAAAATTCCTATGGTTTACAATCCTACGAATCAGACAACCAAGATAGGAAAAATTCCTAATGATTAGAATCCTCCAAAATTCCTTTGAGAATCCTTTGAATCAAAGAAGCCCTTAATCTATTTTATGATTCATGGAATTGTGCGTTGTAAAGCATAAAGTAAAAATAAATAATGACAATTCAACTAGAAAAAAAAAGTTTGGGCAGTTATGATACGGAAGATTCTAGAACAAAAGAGAACCACTATTGTTTTGAGGTTTATGCATTATGCTTAAGTTCAACCATGGAGTCTGCTAGATTGTACATGTGGCAAAATCCGGTGGGGGGCTACAAGATGGTGCGAGGGGCCGAGTGGAGGGAGACTATGAAGGAATGCACAAGTGCGAGATCAATATTTAGAGAGAGGGGGCGAACACGTGCGCTGTTGCATGCAGTGGCGGAGCCATGAAAAATAAATGAGCTAGGGGGCCAAGCATTGCTAATCCTTTACGAGGAGGGTCAATTCATGAAATTAAACCTTTTTTAGCAGCAATTGTCTAATGATCACATTCATATTAGCCTCGATATATAGTGATGTTAGGGGGGGGGGGCAGGGCCCTTACTGCCCCCTGTCTTCGCCATTGTGCACGCTTCTGAGAGATGAAACGAAAGGCATGGATGATGAGAGGGGGACGTTGGATATATAATTAATGTGGGTGTATTAGCTATTTATGTTAATCCTATATAGAGAGGTATAGATTGATCGATGTGGACGTGGGAAAGAGGGTGATACCTCATTGGATATATCGATTCATCGGTTTGTGTGCAAAACTATGAAAGACCTAGCTATATACACACATACATAGAGGAACATCGATCGTTGCGCATGCCCGCATGAGAGATAAAGAATGCCCGGTATGATGGACAGGGGGATGTGTGTGGGTGTGTGCCTTCATGGGAGACCGACCTGAAGAAAAAGATTGCATGCGTGCGATAGATAATGCCGACTGGTAGTGTGTGTGCATGCGTGCACGAGAGAAAGTTAGTGGTACAATTATAAAGAGAAGACTACTGTGTGGGTGTAAAAGAATAGGTGAGGTCATAATCAATGTAAAGTTGAATTCAAATATTTGAATAAGAGATCCTGATGTTTGAAACCCATGCATGCATGAATATAACGGAGATCTACGCGGTGTGGTTTGGAAACGAGCATGTTGTAATGTAAACACATTGAACACGGTCAGACTGATTTGAATTTGAGATACCGATGGCAGGCATCATTTGCCCACGTCGCATCCGTGCATGGGCACACTATTCTAATTGGAGATGATGGGCTGCTTTCGCATCACATATCTATATCTATACCCCTATATATATTATATTATATTTTTTTTATTGCGTGCGGGTAACTTTAACTTTGAAAGATGGTTGTTGGATGAGGCGAATCCGATGGTCCAAAGATGGGAAATTTGAGCACTATTGGCCGTTGGATATCATCTAGATTCCACCAGATTTAGCCTCATGTATAATCTAGAAGACTCCATGGTTGAAATTAAGCATAATGCACAAACATCACAACACAAGCACTTCTTATTTGTTCTAGAATCTTCCGTATCAGAATTGCCCAAATGTTTTTCTACATGATTTGCCATTATTTGTTTTTACTTTATGTCTTACAACGCACAATTCCAGGAATCTTAAAATAGATTAGCTTTCTTATAAAAACTAGATGATTTTGAATGAAATGAACTATAAGAATTAAACGAACATCTACATCATGCATATATGACTCAAAGCTTGCATACAATAATGTGGTATTTATTCATAATTTGGTTGCCAAATCTCATGCATGCAATGCACGTGTACCTTACTCTAGTATAAATGGTGTTTGTGTGTGTGTGTTGTGCATGTTGAGGTGCAAATTGTCTTTTCTTTGGGTAAACGTTAAGCTTGTTCTTCCGAAATTTCAAGACGCGCCTTGTTATGGCGAAAATTGAAGCTAGCGTCTCTGTCTATCATGCTGCGAAATTCCCGCCTCTTCAACCCGCGCCTTGTTAGCCTGAAATTTTTAAGATATATCTCTGTCTCGTTGTGCTCCGACAACTCCCTCCATCTCAACCCGCACCTTGCTATTCCGAAACTACAACACGCACAAAAACTCCCACCTCCCGTGAAATCCCGACACTCGAAATGCCCGTGGTACCCCTGAACCGAAAGAACTGCCTCAAATCGGTGGGGGGTACTTTCGTAACTTACCCCACATTTCGGACAAGCGCATCTCTAACCCATGGTTCCCCACTGCCATCCCATCCGCCCACCCATTCGTACACCGAGGCTGCGAAAACTCGCAACGAAACCCCGCACCCTGCTCCGTCTGCCACCCGGCCGGAGCCTCTTCCCCGACGATGTCGTCCACAGCAACACCTCGATGTCCCTCATCCACCGTACCGGATGAGGATCCATGTCACGACCGGTTTTTCAATAAAATACTAATTGAGAAATCGATCTTTTGATTCCAGTATAGGAAAAGTTATCCTTACTGATAGACAAATACTTGAATACAGAAGGCCAGTAGCATCAAATATATTACAGGGTTGAGCTGACGCTGCTCAACAATTTATTACAAACACGCCAATATTGTACATAAGGGCGGTTATGACACAGGGGTGTGGTGACATGCTACTGACTCAAGATAAAAGTGGTGGTGGATAACATGACTCCTAAACTGGCAGCTCGTCGAGCGTCGAGGTGAGGCTCGATGAATTTATTTTGGGGTAGCGGAAGCGGATATAATACAGTGACCAAGTCCAGGATCGCACGAGACTGACTGGGACTCCTCTAGGCGTCGGACTCGCTATCGAACTCTTCATCCATGAGATCGCCTTCATCAACATCTGGCCAAATCAACAAGCCAGGTGAGTACTTTGAAAGTACTCGCAAGACAGTTTGGACATAAGATATAACAAATTCATGCATGAATGCGTTATGAGCAGACTAACAATGCTTATTCAAATAATAAATATTTGCACGACATGATAAGTAAAAAGGAAGTTGGGCGGTAGTCCTCCCGAAATCCCAACAAATAGCTGAAGACCGATCGGGTGTCTGGAGCGACGCCTTGAAAGGTAAACAAATAAATAATCATGCCGCAGTTGGGCGTCTAAGCAACATCACATAAAGGGCTTATGTTGAAAAGTAAATGACAAGCGTGCCACAGTCGGACGTCTGAGTGACATCATAGAAAGGGCGTATATAAAAAATAAATAATAAGAGTGCCACAGTTGGACGTCTGAGCGACATCGCAGAAAGGGCTTATCTAAAAAGTAAATAACAAGTGTGCCACAGTCGGACGTCTGAGCGACATCGCAGAAAGGGTTTATAACAAAAGTAAATAACAAGTGCGCCACAGTCGGACATCTGAGCGACATCGCAGTAAGGGCTTATATCAAAAGTAAATAACAAGTGTGCCACAGTCGGACGTTTGAGCGACATCGCAGAAAGGGCTTATATCAAAAGTAAATAACAAGTGTGCCACAGTCGGACGTCTGAGCGACATCGCAGAAAGGGCTTATATCAAAAGTAAATAACAAGTGTGCCACAGTCGAACGTCTGAGCGACATCGCAGAAAGGGATTATATTTTATTTTTCATATCTGATAGATTCACAAAGATATAATATTCATAGGAAATATTCAACACCTAATAATAAACGGGTTAGTCCATCCATAGAATGAACTTTTAACCGGACTTAACACTCATGTGGTTCACCGGAGTTTTGTCACTGTGACTGACATATGACAAGATAAGATGAACACAGTACTTGGACATGTACAAGATGATTCAAGGATTTTTGACTCTGCAGAGTTTGTACTAATTGTCCACAGCCAACGGATTTCGGTAGTCACGAAGGACTAGTTCCGTTTACGGTATTTCGGTAGAAACACATCGAACCAGTACACACCCATTCCACCTCACAATGCCAGGAATTACCCTAGACAACATCCAAGAAAAACCTTGAGACGGGGAGGTCACAACCTCGAATAGCATGGGATCAAATTTCTATACGCACGCTCTAAGGGGTGCCCCCCTCTCGGTCCCAACCGGAAACACCCATGCCCCCTAACCGGATACCGGGCTTTAATCCAGGGCCATGGAACCCTCATCACGGCCTCTCTATTTGGTGTGTACCAGGAAAGCGGTTTGCAACTTACTAAGCCATATCCCTTGAGGAAAACATGTGGTAGTACAGGAAGGGAAACGAATGGGAACGTGACTTGATTCACGTTGATACTGAAGTCAGATAGTCTGGCATAAGACTGGCATGCTACAACACTGCCATTTTACCCATTCTCATGCCATCACATGGCCATGCAAACTTATATCCAACAACATATGGATTTTGGAAACTCACTTGCCTCATCTTTGCATGAAATATAACATTTATCGAAATGCTCATAAACATGCCATGAAACTACTAAATGCAAACATGCAACAAACAATCATCATATGAAAAGTTCAAACATCTTTGCCTAGTTCGGAGTAGTCAGAGTCTAGCTTGCCGAGGTTCGCGGTTCCGTCACCTCCTCCGGTATCTACGGTATAAGAAAATACGTACTTATCGTAAATACCGCAAGTTCATAGAAAAGTGTTCCAAATATTTTTCAACTAAATATGACAAAAAACTAGACAGAAAAATAAAGATGACAGAAAAAGAATCAATCAAAAATCAGTTTCTGTTTAAAAGTTATAAAGGTTTTAAATCTAGGGACTCATTTGTAATGAAACAGAAAGTTTCCAGGGGCCAACTCATAAAAATAGAAAACGGTTCGAAAAAGAGAAATCACTAACAAGGGGTCCCACCCGTCAGGTTTGAATTTTCAGAGGGGAGGAACAGAGCTCGTCGGCGCCCGAGAGCTGCGGTGGTCGCCAGCGGCGACCCACGGCGAGTTGGGAGGATCGGAGAGTACCTACGTGCTCAGGGTGTCCTTCCGCGTCGGTGGGTGGTGGTGGTGGTCGTCGGCGAGCACCACGTCGACGGCGGTCTTTGCTCCGGAGGACGGCGGTTCGGGTGGAGTTGGATCTCGTCGGGGAGGGCTGCAGCGGTCAAATTGAAGCCGGGGTTAGGTCACTGGGTTCCCGAGGAGACTATTGACGAGGTTAGGGCGGCAAGGATGGCCTCACCGGAGTGGATCGAGCTGGTGGCCGAGGCGGATCGGGGAGGTCGGAGTTGGGGGAGGGGACCTCCTCGAGGTCCTCCTAGTGGCTTGGCGGGGTACTGGTGGGGTGCAGTGGTGGTGCGTGCTCGAGAACAAGCTCGAGACTCCATTTTATAGGTGATCCGAGGCGGTGGCCGAGAACGGGGATCTCCGGCGATGGTTACGGCGGTGCAGTGCTTGGTCGGGGAGATTAGGAGGTTGATCATCGATGTGGAGGTCCACGGGCTCCGTTTAGCATCTAACCTAGGCTGGATTGGGCGTGCTGGGTGGTTTCGGCAGAACGGGGCGGTGCGGGCCTGTCGGCGGCAGAGAGTGCGCCCTGTGCTTGCCGGGCCACGACGATGGTGCTGCGGTGTGTTCTGGCATGCATGAGGCCATGAGGAGGGCTAGGGAGCGTTGGGCGGCGCAGAACGGCGTAGCAAGCCGGTGCTGGCTCCGTTGGCCGCCACGGGTGGCTCTGCCACCGCAGAAGCTGCCGGCGTCGGCGATGCTCGCCGCCACCGACACCTGCGTCCGTCCAAGAGGGCGTGCGGTGCTCTGGCCAGGGAGAAGGGGCCGTGTGCAATGCACTAGGGTGCACGGGTGATCGGTGACAAGTCACTGACAAAAACGACACTAAAGATAACTCTGAACTCTGAATTTTACTGAAAGTGCACAGGAACAGTGTCGGCCAAGTGTTTGATGAAATGATTCGAGCATGAGAAATATTTATCTGGGTCTGATCTTTGGTGTGGTGGTCTTTCAAAGCACCTAGGGGCTGCCTGAATTTTGGTGGAATATTTGGAGAAAGGAAAATATGAATTTCACCAAAAATGATGAATCTGGTCCAAACTTGCAGAGGTTGAAACTTGAAAATTTTGAAAAGAGAAAGAGTGGATCTTGATGGGTCCAGGTTGTGGGTGCTAAGGACTATCCAGAGGAGTTGGTTTTAGATCAAAACTCAAAGTAAATCAGCCACTTCCTTTGTAAAGCATCTAGGCTTAGAATAAATGACAGAATTGTTTTGGGGAGAAAAATAAATGGATTAAAATCCAAAAATGGATTGAACTTGTTGGGACTGGATGTTTGGATTGCCCCAAAGTGGAGGGAGGAGTTTTGGGAGAATTTACCACATGAGGCATGGTAAAACCAAGGATGGTTGAAAACAAAAGAGTAGCTCCAAAACCCTTAGGGTTTCTTTTTAAAAGAAAAAAAATCCAAGAAATATTTTTGAGAAGGGAAACTCAGAAGGAAGGTTTTTAATAACCAAATACCAAGGTTGCAGAAGATACAAAAAAAATCAAAGCCCTTGCCAAGGGGAAAATTTTTGAGAGTAAGAGAGGTTTTACGAAGGATTTAAATGACCTTCTTCAAACCAAGCAAGGTTTTTGTTGAAAACTTTTAAAAAGAAATTTTGGAGTGTCACAACACCTACCCCCTTAGGAAAAATCTCGTCCCCGAGATTTCAGTTGATCCTCAAATAAGTGTGGGTGCTCTGTCCGAAGAAAATCCTCTCTTTCCCAAGTTGCTTCATTCTCGGTGTGATTGCTCCACTGAACTCTGAAAAACTTGATGGTTTTCTGTCGGGTCCTCCTTTCAGACTCCTCTAATATTTTTATAGGACGTTCCCGGTACTTGAGGTCTGGTTGCACGTCAATGTTTTCATGGGATACTTGCTTCTCCGGGTTGCTCATGTACTTCCTTAATTGCGAGACGTGGAACACGTCGTGGACATCGGATAATTCTTCGGGTAAGTCTAGCTGGTAGGCTACCGTGCCTCTTCGGGCCACTATACAGAATGGTCCAATGAATCTTTGTGCTAGCTTTCCCTTAACCTTGAATCGTTGCAGGCCCCTCATAGGAGATACTCGTAGGTACACAAACTCTCCGGGTTCAAGACTGATTCCCCGATGCTTCCGATCGTAATAACTCTTTTGTCGACTTTGAGCGTTCTTGAGTCGATCCCTAATCATCTTAAATTTTTCTTCAGCCTCCTTGAGCATATCTGGGCCGAAGATATGGCTGTCTCCGGTTTCTGACCAATTTAGCGGTGTATGACATCTTCGCCCGTACAGAGCTTCAAATGGTGCCATTTGTAGGCTGGCTTGGTAACTGTTGTTGTATGCAAACTCTGCGTATGGCAAGCTTTCTTCCCAACTGGTTCCATAGGTGAGGACACATGCTCTCAGCATGTCTTCTAGAATTTGGTTTACACGTTCTGTCTGTCCATCGGTCTGGGGGTGGTATGCGGTACTGAATGCTAGTTGAGTTCCCAGTGCTTGTTGTAGGTGATCCCAAAACCTAGAGACGAATTGTGTGCCTCTGTCACATATTATAGTCTTTGGGACTCCATGCAGGCAGATGATACGGGCAAGATAAAGCCGGGCAAGCTTCTGAGTGGTGTGAGTTGACTTCACCGGGATAAAATGTGCCACCTTAGTTAATCTGTCGGTGATGACCCATATGGCATCATTTCCGTGTCGTGACCGAGGTAGCCCAACAATAAAATCCATTCCAATCTCGTCCCATTTCCACTCGGGTATCTTGTTTGGTTGTAATAGTTTGGCTGGTTTCTGGTGCTCGGCCTTGATGCGTTGACAAGAATCACAACATGCAATGAATGTGGCTATGTCCCTTTTCATACCGTGCCACCAAAAATTTTCCTGAAGGTCCTTGTACATTTTTGTTCCTCCAGGATGGATTGAATATGGAGCGGTGTGGCCTTCAGCTAGAATTTGTTGTTTGAGGTCCTCGTCATTTGGTACGCAAAGTCTATCTCTGAACCACAATATTCCCTGCTCGTCTATGACGAATTCTGAGGCCCTGCCCAAACTCGCTTTTCTTTTTATGCCTTCACTGCTGGGGTGTCCACGCTGAGCCTCCTTAATCTTTTCAATCGGAGTAGGCTGTATTTCCAAATTCGACACACTGCCTTCGGTGACCATTATTAAGTTGAGTTTGGCAAATTCCTACTGAAATTCTGGTCTCAAATTTGGTATACGGCCGTTGCCCGAGGTGGGGTTCCGACTAAGGGCATCTGCCACTACATTTGCTTCTCCTGGATTATAGTGGATTCCAACATCATAATCCCTCACTAATTCCAACAAGCGTCGTTGCCGTAAATTGAGTTCTGGTTGTGTGAAAATATACTTGAGGCTCTTATGGTCTGTGTATATTTCACAGTGATTTCCAAGTAGAAAGTGTCTCCATTCTTTGAGTGCATGGATGACTGCTGTCAACTCCAGGTCACGAGTAGGATAATTTTCTTCATGCTTGCGAAGCTGTCTGGAGACATACGCGACTACCTTGCCTTCTTGCATCAATACGCATCCGAGGCCCTTCCGGGATGCATCACAATACACCTCAAAATTCTTGTGTATGTCTGGCACAATTAATACTAGTGCCGTTGTTAATTTCCTTTTTAGTTCTTGGAAGCTTTTCTTGCAAGCTTCCGTCCATTCAAACTTCTTGTCTTTCTTGAGTAACTGCGTCATTGGCTTTGCTATGGTGGAGAATCCTTCAATAAATCTTCGGTAGTATCCTTCCATTCCCAAGAAACTTTGTATGTCCGTTACGCTGGCTGGTGGTCTCCAGCCAAGTACGTCCTTGACCTTTTCCGGGTCTACGACAATACCTTCTTGGGTCAGTACATGGCCCAGAAAACCCACCTGTCTTAGCCAAAATTCACATTTGCTGAACTTCGCGTACAGTCAATGTTTCCTGAGTTCTCCTAGTACAATTCTGAGATGTTCAGCATGCTCTTCTGGTGTCTTGGAGTATATCAGAATATCATCGATGAATACCACAACAAACTTGTCCATAAACTTCATAAATACTTTGTTCATGAGGTGAACAAAATATGCTGGGGCATTTGTTAGTCGAAACGGCATTACTGTGAACTCATACAGTCCATATCTGGAGGTGAAGGCTGTCTTGGGGATATCTTCTGTTCGCACTTTTAATTGATGGTATCCCGACCTTAAGTCAATTTTTGAGAAGACTTTGGCCAGAGCGAGCTGATCAAATAAATCATTTATCCGTGGCATTGGGTATTTGTTCTTGATTGTGGCCATGTTAAGTGCTCGATAGTCTATACACAATCTCAGTGTCCCATCCTTTTTCTTGGCAAATAAAATCGGTGAACCCCAAGGTGAGGAACTAGCTCGTATGTATCCTTTGTTCAACAATTCTTTTATTTGCTTCTTCAATTCTACCAACTCGGATGGTGCCATTCTGTATGGTTTCTTGTAAATGGGAGCGGTTCCGGGTGCTAGCTCAATGCTGAATTCTATCTCTCGGTCTGGTGGCATGCCTGGTAGTTCTTCGGGAAATACGTCCAGAAATTCACACACTACTGGAACCTTGCTTAACTCAGAAATGTCCACCTTGTTTAATCTCGGTTGCCGAGATATTTGTCTTTCTTTGGCTAAAACCTTTATTGTCTTCCCATGATGATGGGTGAGAATTACGGTCCGGTTGAAGCAGTCAATAAAACCCTTGTTGGTGGTTAACCAATCCATCCCTAGGATGACATCCAGTCCTTTATTTTCCAATACAATAAGGTTGGCGTAAAACTTCAATCCTTCAAATTCAATAACCATACCTTGACAGTAACTCCGGGTCACTTGCTTAATCCCAGGGGACTTGATGATCATGGATTTTTCCAAGGGAAGCATCAAAAAATTATTTTGCAAAGCAAATCTCTTCGAAATGAATGAGTGAGAAGCTCCAGAATCAAACAAAACCATGGCAGGTATTGTGTTGATAGGGAACATACCGAGTACGATATCCGGGGCATTTTGTGCTTCTTCTTTGGTCACGTGGTTCAGATGACCCTTCCTGTGGTTGTTATTGGGGTTGAAATTGTTTCGCTTGGGCGCTAAATTATTGCCATCGTTGTTCGGCTTTGGGGTTGAGTTCCTTGGCTTGGGGCACTGCTTGGCATAGTGCCCTTCTTCTCCACAAGCGTAGCAAGTAACGCCTGGGCGATATGTGAACTCCTTGTCCCTTGCATGGAAATTCTTGATTGGGTGTGAATTATTCGTCGTGGGTTTGTGTGTCCCATTTTTCTGAAATTCCGTCTTGCTCCGGTGGTTGCGAGCAAGAGTAGTCTGGTCCATTTTGCGTTTGCGGAAATCCTCCAAGCTGCGTCACTCATTTTCCAAGGTAATAGCCTTATCCACCAGTGTTTTGAAATCTGGGAAAGTGTGCACAACCAGCTGGCATCTAAGCGCGGGTGCCAGGCCTTCCAAGAATTTTTCCATCTTCTTCCTTTCAGTCATACGCTCTTCGTTGGCGTAGCGAGACAGCAGAGTAAACTGGCTATTGTATTCTGACACCGTCATGGTCCTTTGTTTGAGGTCATCAAATTCTCTCTTCTTGATCTTCATAACACTTTTAGGAATGTGTGCCCCACGAAAACCTTCTTTGAATTCCTCCCAGGTTATTTCATTTTCGTTGGGGTGCATGTGTAGGAAATTTTCCCACCGTGATGCAGCTGCTCCAGTGAGATAGTGCAGTGCATATAGTACTTTCTCATGGTCTAAACACTGTGCAATAATTAATTTTCTTTCCATGTCTCGAAGCCAGTCGTCGGCCTCAAGAGGTTTGTCAGTATGAGAAAATGTTGGGGGACGCGTCTTCTGTAGCTCAGACAACTAGGATTGCTGCTGATACTGTCCACGGTGATTTCCCATATTGATGACTTGGTTCATCATTTCCTGATGTTGTTGCTGACTCTGTTCATAAAGGCGGCATACTTGGGTAAATGCTGTTTCACTGCCCTATTGACTTGATTGCCCCTGTGTGAAATTGTTGTTTGGTGGTGTGCCATAATTTTCCTATGGCGGATCTGGCATGGAGCGCGTCCACGGATGAGACATCTTTCACTCTGGGGATACATTTTGTAAAACTCGTAAGAAAAGAAAAAGAGTCGCAACAGTCAATAAATTCACAAATACGGGAATTTTTAAAAGCTCCAGGATTTTTCAAAAACATAAACGATTGCGCACGGAGAAGGACTATTACATATCTTACGAGCAAGCAGTAATTATACAATACACCACTCAGGATATGCGTACATATTCCTGACATGTTATTTAGGCTAGTGCACTTCTCCCAGTCCCTACATGATGCCAAACAAGCTACTTCTCACAACCTATGTACATATAAACATATAGCACAAGTCGGTACATTGCATGGCGGCTAAGCGTACTCAGTCGGAGATGATGAGGATCTCCCTTGGCCTGCCGAGGGTGAGGCACAGTGAGGCTGGGGACTCAACTTCCTCCTTGCCAATAGGCTCCAGACGTGAAGTGCTGCGCTAAGCTGATGGAGCGAGCGCCATAGGCGGAGTAACATGAATAGGAGTAGGCACAATAGGTGGTGCAGAATGAACTGGAGTGGGTGCAATGACTTGGTTGAACTCCTCGGTTGTAGGCAGGCAACGAGCAGTGGCGAGAATGGTAGGTGAATGAGATGCCGAGGACGAGATGAAAGTTAGTGGTGGAGCGGTGTGTAGGAGCTCCCTCCTGTTGGCGGCACAGCCATGGATTGAGTCCATGCGGGCAGCTACAAGGTCGTCCACCAGGTTGTCGAAGGCTGCCTCCAGAGCTCGGAGGTACTCGACAAGCATCTCAAAAGCCTCGTCTTGCTCTCCTCTGGGGCAAGCGAATGAGTAGTGACAGGTGTCTGGCACGTGGCATGGAAGGTAGCGGTAGCGACGAGTCTTCATTGAAGGACGAACATCCCGGAGATGAGCTATCGCCAAACGGGCAGCCATCTGCATAGCATGCCTCTCCGTAGGCATGGCTCTCCCCAAGAACTGGAAGCGGCGTAACTCAACACGCCCTCCCTTGAATTGCACTGCGGCCTGGTGCATGGTCAGACTGTCGCTGATCTTGTGTGGGTAGAGTGCGAAGACTGGGCACACTGATGGCCCCATCGCGACCTGGACGATGAAGGAGAGGAGCTTGACGAACCCCTCAGGCACGTTGGCGAACACCTTTGACTCACAGTCGTTGCCAGCCATCTACAAAAGTAGGCAAAAATTCTGAATGGTCAGATCATAAATTTATGCTAACTGTCAGAAAATGACTACATTTGTAAAAATATGTATAAACTCTACTATGCTAATAACCGATTAGCAATCGCACCTGGTGGCTTCCTACAGTCAGCCTGGCTCTGGTACCAAGTTTGTCACGACCGGTTTTTCAATAAAATACTTATTGAGAAATCGATCTTTTGATTCCAGTATAGGAAAAGTTATCCTTACTGATAGACAAATACTTGAATACAGAAGGCCAGTAGCATCAAATATATTACAGGGTTGAGCTGAGGCTGCTCAACAATTTATTACAAACACGCCAATATTGTACATAAGGGCGGTTATGACACAGGGGTGTGGTGACATGCTACTGACTCGAGATAAAAGTGGTGGTGGATAACATGACTCCTAAACTGGCAGCTCATCGAGCGTCGAGGTGAGGCTCGATGAATTTATTTTGGGGTAGCGGAAGCGGATATAATACAGTGACCAAGTCCAGGATCGCACGAGACTGACTGGGACTCCTCTAGGCGTCGGACTCGCTATCGCTCTCTTCATGCATGAGATCGCCTTCATCAACATCTGGCCAAATCAACAAGCCAGGTGAGTACTTTGAAAGTACTCGCAAGACAGTTCGGACATAAGATATAACAAATGCATGCATGAATGCTTTATGAGCAAACTAACAATGCTTATTCAAATAATAAATATTTGCACGACATGATAAGTAAAAAGGAAGTCGTTCGGTAGTCCTCCCGAAATCCCAACAAATAGCTGAAGACCGATCGGGTGTCTGGAGCGACGCCTCGAAAGGTAAACAAATAAATAATCATGCCGTAGTTGGGCATCTAAGCGACACCACATAAAGGGCTTATGTTGAAAAGTAAATGACAAGCGTGCCATAGTCGGACGTCTGAGCAACATCAAAGAAAGGGAATATATCAAAAATAAATAACAAGAGTGCCATAGTCGGACGTCTGAGCGACATCGCAGAAAGGGCTTATCTCAAAAGTAAATAACAAGTGTGCCACAGTCGGACGTCTGAGCGACATCGCAGAAAGGGTTTATAACAAAAGTAAATAACAAGTGTGCCACAGTCGGACGTCTGAGCGACATCACAGAAAGGGCTTATATCAAAAGTAAATAACAAGTGTGCCACAGTCGGACGTCTGAGCAACATCGCAGAAAGGGCTTATATCAAAAGTTAATAACAAGTGTGCCACAGTCGGACGTCTGAGCGACAACGCAGAAAGGGCTTATATCAAAAGTAAATAACAAGTGTGCCATAGTCGGACGTCTGAGCGACATCGCAGAAAGGGCTAATATTTCATTTTTCATATCTGATAGATTCACGAAGATATAATACTCATAGGAAATATTCAACACCTAATAATAAACGGGTTAGTCCATCCACGGAATGAACTTTTAACCGGACTTAACACTCATGTGGTTCACCGGAGTTTTGTCACTGTGACTGACATTTGACAAGATAAGATGAACACAGTACTTGGACATGTACAAGATGATTCAAGGATTTTTGACTCTACAGAGTTTGTACTAATTGCCCATAGCCAACGGATTTCCGTAGTCATGAAGGACTAGTTCCGTTTACGGTATTTCGGTAGAAACACATCTAACCAGTACACACCCATTCCACCTCACGATGCCAGGAATCACCCTAGACAACGTCCAAGAAAAACCATGAGACGGGGAGGTCACAACCTCGAATAGCATGGGATCAAATTTCTATACGCGCGCTCTAAGGGGTGCCCCCCTCTCGGTCCCAACCGAAAACACCCATGCCCCCTGACCGGATGACGGGCTTTAATCCAGGGCCATGGAACCCTCATCACGGCCTCTCTATTTGGTGTGTACCAGGAAAGCGGTTTGCAACTTACTAAGCCATACCCCTTGCGGAAAACATGTGGTAGTACAGGAAGGGAAACGAATGGGAACATGACTTGATTCACGTTGATACTGAAGTCAAATAGTCTGGCATAAAACTGGCATGCTACAACACTGCCATCTTACCTATTCTCATGCCATCACATGGCCATGCAAACTTATATCCAACAACATATGGATTTTCGAAACTCACTTGCCTCATCTTTGCATGAAATATAACATTTATCGAAATGCTCATAAACATGCCATGAAACTACTAAATGCAAACATGCAACAAACACTCATCATATCAAAAGTTCAAACATGCTTGCCTGGTTCGGAGTAGTCGGAGTCTAGCTTGCTGAGGTTCGCGGTTCTGTCACCTCCTCCGGTATCTACGGTATAAGAAAATACGTACTTATCGTAAATACCGCGAGTGCACAGAAAAATGTTCCAAATATTTTTTAAATAAATGTTACAAAAAACTAGACAGAAAAATAAAGATGACAGAAAAAGAATCAATCAAAAATCAGTTTCTGTTTAAAAGTTATAAAGGTTTTTAATCCAGGGCCAACTTATAAAAACAGAAAATGGTTTGAAAAAGAGAAATCATTGACGAGGGGTCCCACCGTCAGGTTTGAATTTTCAAAGGGGAGGAACAGAGCTCGTCGGCGCCCGAGAGCTGCGGTGGTCACCGGCGGCGACCCACGGCGAGTTGGGAGGATCGGAGAGTACCTACGTGCTCAGGGTGTCCTATCGCGTCGGTGGGTGGTGGTGGTGGTCGTCGGCGAGTGCCACGTCGACGACGGTCTTTGCTCCGATGGACGGCGGCTCGGGTGGAGTTGAATCTCGTCGGGGAGGGCTGCGGAGGTCAAATTGAAGCCAGGGTTAGGTCACTGGGTTCCCGAGGAGACTACTGACGAGGTTAGGGCGGCGAGGGTGGCCTCACCGGAGTGGATCGAGCTGGTGGCCAAGGCAGATCGGGGAGGCTGGAGTTGGGGGAGGAGACCTCCTTGAGGTCCTCCTAGTGGCTTGGCGGGGTACTAGTGGGGTGAAGTGGTGGTGCGTGCTCGAGAACGAGCTCGGGACTCCATTTTATAAGTGATCCGAGGCGGGGGCCGAGAACGGGGATCTCCAGCGATGGTTACGGCGGCGCAGTGCTTGGTCGGGGAGATTAGGAGGTTGATCATCGACGTGGAGGTCCACAGGCTCCGTTTAGCATCTAACCCAGGCTGGATTGGACGTGCTGGGTGGTTTCAGCAGAACGGGGCGGTGCGGGCCCGTCGGCGGCAGAGGGCGCGCCCTGTGCTTGCCAGGCCACGTCGACGGTGCTGCAGTGTGTGCTGGCATTCATGAGGCCACACGGAGGGCCAGGGAGCATTGGGCGGCGCAGAACGGCGTAGCAAGCCAGTGCTGGCTCCGTTGGCCGCCACGGGTGGCTCTGCCACCGCAGAAGCTGCCGGCGTGGGCGGTGCTCGCCGCCACTGACACCTGCGTCCGTCCAAGAGGGCGTGCGGTGCTCTGGCCAGGGAGAAGGGGCCATGCACAATGCGCCAGGGTGCACGGGTGATCGGTGACAAGTCACTGACGAAAACGACACTGAAGATAACTCTGAACTCTGAATTTTACTGAAAGTGCACAGGAACAGTGCCGGCCAACTGTTTGATGAAATTATGCGAGCATGAGAGAAATTTATCTGGGGCTGATCTTTGGTGTGGTGGTATCTCAAAGCACCTGGGGGCTGCCTGAATTTTGGTGGAATATTTGGAGAAAGGAAAATATTAATTTCACCAAAAATGATGAATCTGGTCCAAACTTGCAGAGGTTGTGGGTGCTAAGGACTATCCAGAGGAGTTGGTTTGAGATCAAAACTCAAAGTAAATCAGGCACTTCCTTTGTAAAGCATCTAGGCTTAGAATAAATGACAGAATTGTTTTGGGGAGAAAAATAAATGGATTAAAATCCAAAAATGGATTGAACTTGTTGGGACAGGATGTTTGGATTGCCCCAAAGTGGAGGGAGGGTTTTGGGAGAATTTACCACATGAGGCATGGTAAAACCAAGGATGGTTCAAAACAAAAGAGTAGCTCCAAAACCCTTAGGGTTTCTTTTTAAAATAAAAAAATCCAAGAAATATTTTTGAGAAGGGAAACTCAGAAGGAAGGTTTTTAATAACCAAATACCAGGGTTGCAGAAGATACAAAAAAAATAAAAGCCCTTGCCAAGGGGAAAATTTTTGAGAGTGAGAGAGGTTTTAGGAAGGATTTAAATGACCTTCTTCAAACCAAGCAAGGTTTTTTTTGAAAACTTTTAAAAAGAAATTTTGGAGTGTCACAATCCGTCGTCGATCTCATCGTCCCACCGGTTCAGCCACCCCGTCCTCCACCTCCAAGGAGCTGCCCCGACGTTCCTCTCGTCTTTCGCGCCACCTCCATTCCCATACTGCTATCTTCACCTGCACCACCGGAAGAGCATCATCATCACCGTTTCCTTGGATAAAGCGGCGGCCTAATCGGCGCCACCAAAGAGGTTGTAAACTAATTGCCGCATTTTCTTCTTGATTCGACCTCACGGTGCTGCCGGCGCTCGGTCCCGAGCCGACACGGCGCGGATCCATCCACGGTGGCGTTGCCAGCCACTTCCTCCATGGCGTCGCTCCCTCGATGGCGACGTCCACATCAGTAGGAGCTGCTGCTGCTTTAGCTCTCGCTCACGCTGCTGCTCTGCTCTTGCTCTCGGTCCCCTGCATGGTCTGCTCTTGCTATTGCTCTTTCTCGCGCTACTGCTCTCTCTCTTGCTCTTGCTTGCGATGCTTCTCCGATTTGGCTACACTTCAGTCGACTGAATCGACTTTTGGGTCAGTCGATTTTCAAGGGGTGGGCTCACAGGGGTGAAGGAAGAACCAGCCGCAGCGGGGAGGGGGCTCACCGGAGAGGTACCCCACTATCTATCTTAGGGTTCAGGATGGGGGCGGTGGTCGCTGGCGGTGGCGGGTCGGTGGCGTGGGGATCACCGGAGAAAAAG